>NC_069661.1:59130000-59436833 GCF_027244095.1 Hemicordylus capensis
ACACATAAGATGGAGCAGACTTGTATCTTTGTTGCTCCCAAGGACAGAACTAGAACCAGTGGGTTGGAATTAGAAGGAAACAGATTCAGGTTCAACATTAGGAAGAACTTCCTAACCATAAGTGGTTCAACAGTGAAACAGTCTTCAGCTTGCAGCAGTGGCCTCTTTTTCACCAAAGATTTTCAAACAGAGGCTGTACACCCATCTATCAGGAATGCTGATGACTGAGCAGAGGGTTGGTCTAAAAGACCTCCACAGTCCTATCTTACATTCTATTATTATACTATTCCATGTGCAGAATGTTTCACTTAATTCAACTTCCTGCTGAAATAAGAGCCTCCCCATCTCTTACAACTTTTAAAAGGGCAGTCAAGACGCATTTGTTCACCCAGGCTTTTAATTAGATTGTGTTTTGTTTGTGTTTTGAGAGTTTTAACTTTTTAATTTTAATTGTTGAAATGTTTTAATCTTTTATTGGCTGTTTTTATTGTTTTGTAAACCACCCAGAGAGCTTGCGTTTCGGGCGGTATAGAAATGTATTAAATAATAATAATCACACATTATCACACTGGATTAAAAGCCTACTTTTCTCTGCAGAAGAAAACATCATGGAAAAACTATTTGGCTTCTGAAGCATTTCATCCTAAGTAGAAGACATTTACCTGTTGTATCAGATTATGGCCCACTTCTGTATATTTTTTAAATTCGATTTGTATTTGTATATTCCAATTTAATATTTTTATTGTGTAACTGTCTTATATTATATTGTTTTTAATGTTTTGTAAACCACCTTGAGATTGTTTTAATGAAACGCACTATAAAATTCAGTAAAATAAATTACAGAAAATTATGAATATTTGTGACTGAATATTTAGTAGCCAAACGGCATGGCCACAAAATTCCTCCACAAAGTAGTAGTAGTAATAATAATAATAATAATAATAATAGTTCTTCAATTTCTATACCACCCTTCCAAAAATGGCTCAGGGCGGTTTACAAAGAGAAACAACAAATAAGATGGCTCCCTGTCCCCAAAGGGCTCACATTCTAAAAGAAACATAAGACACACACCAGCAACAGTCGCTGGAAGTACTGTGCTGGGGATGGATAGGGCCAGTTACTCTCCCCCTGCTAAATAAAGAGAATCACCACAGTATGCATGTGTGTAAGTATGTTTTGTCCAGCACACCAAACTTGCTTCTGCATATTTCTGAGCATTAGCCAACAATACAGCACACCCAACTCTGTGCTGGACCCTTGTCTTCAAACAGATGACCTTGGGTCACTTCCACACTAGGGTCCTTTAGAGTTTGAGACACTGCAATTCCAGAAACAGCTTGAAGCAGATCTATCACTGTGGTTCTATCTCACACTAACATAACACAGTAACCCTATTACAACCCTGCAATGCCCACTCCAACAGCAAAGGTATGTGCCTGGTTAAGGTATGTGCCTTGAGTTATCCAGAGATGGGGAGGCAGGAGATGCCTCTAGGGCAGCTATTCCAGTGGTGGTGAGGAATTGACCAAGATCTGGCACTGGTAGGCCAGCAAGCTGTAACACGGGAAGAGAATTCAGAAATCTAATTGCTGTTTCACCTTCCAGCAGACCTACCACCTCTTTGACCTTTGTGCCAACAACCCACAACACCTCACCTTATTACTCTGAAATGCCAAGTCAGTCCAAAAGTTAAGTCTGAGATCATCCATCACTTGATCATGGATGAAGGAGCCAACCTGGTGTGCATTACGGATACCTGGTTGGGAGAGCTTAGTAGCCCAGTTTGGTCCCAGCTCCTCCCAGTGGGTTACTCCGTGGTGGTGCAGATGAGAAGATGTAGGCAGAGAGGTGGGGTGGCTGTGGTCTATAAGAATACTATTTCCCTCACCAGAATCCCTGTCAGGTAATTGGCCTATATCAAATGTGTGTACCAAAGTCTAGGGACCAAGGATAGACTGGGACTTCTGTTAGTTTACCGATCACCTCGTTGCCCAGTGGAATCCCTAACTGAGCTGACGGACCTGGTTGCAGAGTTGGCATTGGAGTGTCCCAGATTGTTTGTGGGGGAAGACTTCAGGTTCCATTTTGGGACCAGGTTGTCGGGAGCGGCTCAGGAGTTCTAAGCGATTACTATGGCCAACTAGTCTCTGGACCGATACATGATGCTCATCTCACACTCAATTTGGACTTTTGCTCTGATCAGGGTGGTTTTCCATGGTTGGGGACGCCTGTCATTTTCCCATTGTCATGGATGGATCACCATCTGGACTTGCAACCACAACCCACCCCTTCAGGGGTGAAGGACCCATTAGGTTGGCCCAACCAAGCATGTTATTGGATCCAACAGGATTCCAAGAAACCTTGGAAGGGTTTGCAGTTGGCTCTGCTAGTGATTCTGTCGATGCTCTGGTGCAAACATGGAGAAACACTAGAGAAGTAGACACGATAGCTCCTAAGCGTCCTCTCTGACCTGCTTTAAAGTCAGCCCCGTGGTACTCAGAAGAACTACGGGAGCTAAAGCAGTGAGGTAGATGACTAGAGCGCAAGTGGAGGAAGACTCAGCATGAATCTGACAGATTGCAATGTAGAGCACATTTGAAGGTCTATGCTCTGGCAATGCAGGCAGATTGTAGCCAGACTGAATGGGGGGGCGGGGGGGGCGTTTAATTAAGTGCGCGTGACTCCCGACTATAAATTTGTCAGCCTATGCCTTGAACAAACTGCTGGAAACAAAACGTCTAATCTGCTTGGAGCTTTTATCGGGGAGTTTGTGACTCTGGAGTTTGGGCTTCTGAAGTTTACTGGAAAGCCTGGGTTATCAGATATGTACTGGGTCTATGGTGCTTTCACTCCTCATTCCTCTATTCATGGTGAGACTGTTAAAACTTACCATTTATCAGTAAAAGCTGAAACTTGAGCTACAATTCCAACTGGCTATTGTGTCATAAATCTCTGGTCAGTTTTCGTCAATAGAGTGAGCTGGTGACACTTGGATCCCAAAGCTCTCCCTGTTTCTCAGATTGAGGCAGTGGCCTGGAGGACTTTTTATCAGCTTCGTCTGATACACCAGATGTGTCCATTTCTGGAGGCTTAGAACAGTGGCACATATACTGATAACCTCTAGGCTTGACTACTGTAATGCACACTACATGGGGCTGGCTTTTTACATAGTCATGAAATTACAATTGATACAGAGTGCAGCCAGATTGTTCTCTGGGTCAACCCGAAGGGACTATATAACACCAATTTTGAAAGAATTGGACTGGCTGCCAATATGTTTCCAAAGGAAATATAAAGTGCTGGTTATTAGCTATAAACGCTTGGGTCCAGGGTACTTAAGAGAGCGCCTTCTCTGTCATGAACCCTGTCACCTATTAAAGTCATCTGGTCACAGTTGCCGCCAGCTTGTTTGGTGGCAACTCATGACTCTGTGGCTGCCCCAGCGCTGTGCAATACACTTCCTGTTGAAATAAGAGCATCTGCTTCTCTGCTTGTTTTTAGGAAGACCCTCAAAGCGTACCTGTTTTCCCAGGCTTTTAAACTGAAATGTAAGTTTTAATATTTGTATTCACTGAGATAATCATCTGTTTTATGAATTTTAACTGTTTTATGTTCTTTTTACATTAGTTATGTTTTAACTTTATACATCGCCTAGAGATGTCTATATCGGGCAGTATGGAAATATGATCAATTTAATTAATTAATTAATTAATTAATTAATTAAATTCAGTCAGTCAAAAGAGGGCTATGCAGTACTGTAGCAATCTGCAGCACAAAGTTTGAATATATGCTCTTTTTTATAAGGCACATGTGCAGTTTAGCAGAAAACTTGTTTGTTTGTTTGTGAAAAGAGACAAATGGAGGCTGTTGAAGAGTAATGGCTTTCATTGCAGGACCTGCTGTGGTAAAGCTGCAAGAAGCCAATGCAGGTTAAAATGCTGCCAATGAACTGTTTGGGAAGGGTAGGCAAGGGGGAGGTGAAGTGAATCTATTCCCCCTTTCCCAAATAGCTGATCTATACAAGTCTAACTATTTTGAAAGGCCTTCATGGATGTAGGAGGCAATGGAGGTAGTGTAGTGGAGGTAGAGTAATGATGAAATGTATAGCAAGTTTTATTTATTTATTTATTTTATATAGGAGGTAGAATTTCGCCAATCACATCACCAGGTGCATCACAGATCAGTCCTCTGTGTCAGATGACCAAATAGTGCTTTGTTAGTCCACAGGGGAAAGGCAGGCACTTATAATTGTACTGTAAATCATAAAAATATACTACAACCCAGGTATTTAAGAAGGTGGGAGGATAACAGAACACACTAAAATATAACGGTTCGGCAGCAACATCATCTGAATTCTTCCAAATATTTTCATGAGCAACCTATGTAAATCCTAGGCACAACAGCTAGTGTGAAAGGACCCAGGGTTAGTATTCTTGAATGTGTAAGTCAAAACAAGAATACTTCTCCTTTCCCATCTCCAAACAGATATAATTGTGCAGTGCAAAACATACAATAGTTTTGTTAACTAGAAGTTTTTAGATTATGTTCCTAGATAGTATAAAGACTTGACTTAGCTGTAGAAAAATGTTTTTAATTACAGCAGTCAGTGTTAACCCTTGCTCAGGAAATCAGTTACAAAACAGAAAACTTGATCAACATAATTTATTTAACTCTAGTCTTCCATAGCAATTTAAAATTTTGGATTTACATCACTTTGATTTATCTTACAATCTTACCTTAAGTGTCTCTTGGAGATGATTTTCTTTGAATTGGACTTTGCCATTAAAACCTTTTTTTAAAAAAATGCTGCCAAAATGACTATCAACCCAACAGCATGGACATTGAGTTCCTCCAGAAAGTGGAAAGCATGTTTGCCTAGTAAATTAGCACCCTTACTTCAACACATTTTTGGGCATTTGGCATTTTTAAAAAGGCTCACTATTGCCATATTGAACTATTTTTAAACTCTGTTCTCTCAGACAGATTACTTTAAACAAACATACAAATAGTCTCTTTATGCCACTGAAACTGTTAAGTACAATACCATTCTGTAGATCTCAAGAACCACCTTGAGATAATTTTAATGAAAGGCAGTATAAAAAACTAACAATAAATAAATAAATCTGTCACTATATTCTACTGGCCCACATATGCAAAATTACCAACAATCACCTACACAGATATAGTAGTGAGAGCTTTTTTTAAAAAAAATCTGATGAGTTTAGAAGTCCTACCCTTCTTAGCATGCACTGTTTGGTAACCACTACCATTCCAGTAGATTTAATATCAAATGCCCTGTTTGAAAGCATGCATACAGGATGAGGCCAATCATAGCCTAGCTCACAGTACGCTATGAGCATGATGAACAGGACTGTGTACAGCTCATTCCTGCAAGCCACCTCTACTGTTTTCTCTTTCCCTGCCCAAGACAGGGAAGACAGTGGTAACAGAAACAAGTGCAGTTGCTCCAAGCCCCAATAGAATGCCTTCTCTCACCAGAGTCTAGACTAGGACTGCCTTCTCCACAGCCCCAAGCAGGGGCGTAGCTATAATTGAACGAAAGGGTTCAAAGAACACGGGGCCCAGTTCCTGAGGGCCCTCCAGCTCCGTCCCTCCCTATTTTCTTCATTGTCTCCCTCACTCTGGGGGACCACCCAAGAGAGGGATGAACACGGGCCCCCTCTCCCCTAGCTACGCCCCTGGCCCCAAGTTAAAGTTCCAAAGGCATTATGGCAGGGGGGAAAGACGGGAAGCCAAGCACTTTGCAAGCATTGCAAAGATCTTAAGGATTTGTTCATGTTCAGTGAGAACACATGTAAATCCATGAGCCCTTTTCAGGCTGAACAGAGGGCCGGCCGTACATCCCTACTATCATCATGATGGAGTCACATACATAGTGATACATATAAAGTCCCATCCAGATGATTTTTATTTAGCCACTATTTACAAGCTCTTCTGCAATCAGTCAAAGAAGTATCTTCCTTTCCCAAAAGTTCTAAATCAACTTTAGTCGATTTTGGTGTATGTATATTATTGTCACATGAACTGTAGTGTGGTGATAAGCAGGCAGCAGTGAGCCAACTAAGCACCTGTTCATTGCACAACATGAATTCAAATGGGCTGGGGACTGATTGGCTACTAAAACCTGGAGAAACGATCAGCAGGGCCAGCTGTGACAAACTTGCCCTCAACATGGCAACTGGATGCCAGCCTTGTGGAAGTGAGACCTAAATGTTGGTAACAACAACAAATATTTATATACCGCTTTTCAACAAAAGTTTCCAAAGCAGTTTACACAGAGAAACAATAAATAAGTAGTATATATTTTGGGATTATACAAGACCAGTCCATAGATTCTTCATGCTGTTGTACAAAAGTATGAGCACCTATGGACTGATCCTCCCATAATCCAAAAATCTAGAATATCCTATGGGTAAAATCCTATATACTACTATGGGCATATGCAAATTGTTGTAAACCACCATGAGACACAAGTTTTTGATAGTACAAGAGAACCTTGTTGTTCATGGTTCTGTGTATCCACAGGGTGTCTATTAGACACTCATTTCCAGTATCCACGGATACTAATGGGTTAAAACCATGTATCCATGGTTCCTAGAGGGCAAGAAGTGACCGCAGAGGTCACTTTCGGCTGCCATTTTGTCTGCAGGAGCCCAGGAGGAGATATGAGGAGCCATTGTGTGCCTCATTTCTTGAAGAAGAAAAGACTCCCCCCTCATGATTTTTCACGGTTTGGAGGCCATTGAGTCTTGGGGGACATTCCCCGCACAGGGGGGTGGGGTCCACAGAGCATGCCACAGTAAGTTCTGGGCCATTTGGGGGCTTTTTAAACATTTTCCCTCCACCCTGGAACCTAACCCCTCCTTTCCCCATAGCCCTAATTCCTCATTTCTCACAATTCCATTACCTGTGGTAGTAGGTGAAGAACAGAACCCCACGAGTAGTGAGGTTCTCCTGTATATAAATAGGTCAACTAAATACCTAATACAGAGCAAGTTAGGCACTCCTAAATTTTGTTTAAGTCAATGGCTTTCATAATCTATAAGTTTATATGTTGCCCTTCACTGATGATATCAGGACAGTAAACAAAAATAGACACAAACAGAAAACAAAATACAACCATAAACAGCAATAAAATAATATAGTGTAGCACCAGTGGCAGTTAGCAGTCAACTAAAAGCATCACCATTTTAAAAAGTCAAACACAGAGGAGGATCCAATAACCTGAGCATGTAAGAGTGTCTTGGCCTGGCATCTAAAAGAAAGCAACAAAAGGGCTTAGCCAGGTTAGAGGGTTCCATAAAGAGTGCCACAGCCAAAAGTGCCATCTCCCTGGTACTTAAGACTAAAATCCTATGCAAATATACCTGAAGTAAGCCCCACTAAACACAGCAAGTCTTACCTCTAACATACAGTCTTGCTGCACGTCATATTAAAGCAGTAAACTTCAGGGGTGCCTAACTTTCTCTCGTTTAAGCCCTGCATGTTTCCAAACTGAATCTTTGCCTGATTCATTACTGGGAGTCAATTTTAATCAGTGGGGCTGAGAGATAGGGGCACAAATCTTTGATCTGTAATGTTATTTTGGCTCTAGAGTATGGATGTAATGAGGGACTTTGCTTTACCTTACACTTCCTGCAGTATCTCAAAAGAGACACTTATATGGAACTGTAGGTAATATGTAAATGAAATCCAATCTGTTAGAAGGCAGTTTAATGAACCACCAGAAAAAAACTAATCAATTGCAGCCCCAGTGGAAATGTTTTCATTTTTTAGTTAATTTTATAGGCCAATTTCAACACATTTACTCAAAAGGAAGTTCAATGGCTTGCTGATGAAGCACGTGTCCTAAGGAAGGACTGCAGGGATTTACCAGCAACTCCTCCTCCTTGCCCCCAACCCCCAGCATACTGTTGCACAAGAGCCATTGGAGCTCAGAGTGCTGCCCATGATCCAGAAGTGCTCTGCATGATCAGAAAAACATTGATGAAAGTCTGCAGCATCTTGCAGGGGGCTTCTGGAGTGTTAGCAGTGCTCTGAGCTCTAATGGCTCTTGCACACAAGTGAGTACTATGCGCGTGGGGGGATGGCACAAGTTGTGTGAGCGCTACTGGTGCATCCCCACATTGTCTCTCTCTATGCACACACTTCATTTGTCAGGATGTCACCCACTGAGTTCATTCAGACTTGTTTCCAAGCAAGCTTACATAAGACTGAGGCCTCACTTACCATACTGGCAAGACATACCACTACTGTATTGCTTTAAACTTTAAGGCCTGAAGGACACAGCATAAGTCGACACAGACTACAGTTTAGGTCTTAATATGTGAGGACTTTTTTTTAATATACACTGTACAATAAGTTAAAGTGGTTGAATAAAATAAAAGTTTTCTATTGCAAAAACATTCAACTAAAGATAATTACCTATGTTCTGTATTCACTGGAGCAAAAAAAGGCATTCCATGAAGAATTGGATTTATCCAGACTTTTTGGATATTTAATGCTAATAGCATATGAATCAGGGCAAAGTTTATCCTGTGGACAGGCAAAGCAACCCTCACTTCACATGTTGAGCAACTAAGTTCTGGTATGGAAAAGAACATCTGGGGCTGAGCCCAAATTCAAATTAAGTCCAGAAGCACCATTTGTCCTGCATTATGACAAAAAGATAGTTTAAATTAGTAGGGATGTGCAAATGGTTTCAAAACCAAACCAGTTTGAAGTTGAACTGGTTTGGTTCGAAGGCTCAGGGTCAAGCCGAACCACCCCCGGTTCAGCCTGACCTCAGACTGACCCCCCCAGCCCATCGGGGGGGTCACTAATGTAATTTTTTTTTAAAAAAAAATTAATGTACCCCCTCTGGGAGGATTCTCCAAGGTGGCGGGGAGGGGGTTTTGGGGTTCCAGGCCACACAGGTTCCAGGCCACCCATTGTGCAGGTGCGGCAGCCTCCAAAATGGCCACCGCACCGGGGAAAACAGGCCAGTTTTGGAAGGGAGGCCAGAAGGAGAGGGGGGACCTCCCACAAACACCCCACTGCTGCCACCCTGGAGAATCCTACAGAGGGGGTAATTTTTTTAAAAAAAATTAAAAATACATTTCCGATCCCCCACCAGAACGGGGGGGGGGGTTCAAGAGGGTGCTGGACTGAACTGGCCCAGTCTGGTTCGGGTTCAGTCTTGAATCAAACCAGACCAGCCGGTTCAGTGCACACCCCTATTAAGGCCTAAAGGTTTTTAAAAAACCCACATTTAAAAAAAAAATCCAGCCCAATCCACTCAACTCAAGGTATTTGCCACATATGCAGCTTAAGTCGGCTTAAGTTTATGGTGAAGTGCAGCTATTAAATGCATTAAATAAATAAAAGTTTGCAATATGAATATAAAATCTACATTAGCCAACCCATGCATTTGACTCTAAAATTATCCTCTTCTGCTTTATGTCATAAATATTGTTGAAGAGATTAAATGTATTTTTTTTTTACTATCAGATGTGGAAACTCCCTTGGCCTTTTGCCATACAAAACCCATTTTTCTGATGCAGCAGATACTAGAATTAGGAACATATAAAACTGCCTTATACAGAGTAATCTAGCTCAGTATCGACTAGCAGCAGCTCTAGTTTCATATGGGTTTCTCCTAGGGATTGAATCTGGGACCTTCTGCATGCAAAGCAGATGCTCCGTCACTGCATCAGCTAAAGCACTGCAATTTTTGATTTTTAAAATAAAACCATGAGATTCTGAATCATACAACTTTTACTGTTGAAAATTACATGCAAATGCAAAAGGTGAAGTAAGGGGCACAAAACTTTTTTTAAAAAATCATATCAATATTTAATAAGTTATGAAGAATAGTACTCTGTATTAAGGATGTACTCAAATCATTTCAGTGCCTCTTTGGAGACGCACCGGAACAATTCAGCCTCCTGCAGCCAAAATGTTTTGGTGCGGAGCGAGGGGTACCTTTAAAAGGAGGCAGGCAGGCCCTACCTGATCCTATGGTGAGCCAGTCCACCCCATCGCGATGCTGTCATTCTTTAAATCTAACTTGAAAGCAGCAGCCGCACAACTGTCCCCTTTAAACTGTCGTGCAGCACCAATGGGCTGCTGCTCCCAGCAGCCATTGGCGCAACAGTTTAATGGGGACAGCAGCATAGCTGCTGCTTTCAAGTTAGGTTTAAAGAATGACAGTATCATGATGGGGCAGGCCGGCTCACCAGAGGAGCAGATAGGACCTGCCTGCCTCATTTTTAAAAAGGTACCAATTCCCACCTCCTGGGATATGCACAAAGCATTTTGTGCACATCCCTACTCTGTATAAGTAGGTTCATTCATTTGGAGGCTCCCCTCAATATAGTCCCAAACAGCATTCCTTGTAAGAGGGAATCCCAGATGTCTTTGACTACAGTTCCCAGAATCTCTAGCTACAGCGGGCTTTGGCTGAGGGTGCTGGGAGTTGAATTCAACAACATCTGGAATTTCTGTTAGAGGGAACACTGGTCCCAAATTGAGATATGTAGATGGAAAAAATAAACAATTTTTCATATCTGTTAATATCAATAGTTGGAGAATGGAAATTATTATTACTAATGTTGGGTCCCGTGGCCATTGGCCTGTGGCGTCCTGCAGGGTTCGGTCTTGTCCCCCATGCTGTTTAACATCTACATGAAGCCACTGGGAGAGGTCATCTGGGGACTTGGACTGAGTTGTCAGCAATATGCGGGTGACACTCAGCAATATCTCTCCTTGTCACCTGATCCTAGGGAGGTGGTGGATGTCCTCAACCGGGGATTGGAGGCAGTGATGGGTTGGATGTGGGCTAATAAACTTGAGACTGAATTCGGGCAAGACAGAGGTAATGTTGGTCAGTAGGAGGTGAGGTGATTCTATCGGTTGTGGATGGGGTTGCACTCCCCTTGAAGGAGTAAGTACGCAGCTTGGGGGGTATTACTGGATCCAGCTCTGCTTTTGGAAGCCCAGGAGGAAGCGGTAGCCAGGGGTGCCTTTGCACGGCTTCGGCTAGTGCACCAACTGTGTCCCTTTCTTGAGAAGGCAGATCTGGCCACAGTTACCCATGCCTTAGTCACATCACGGCTGGATTACTGTAATGCGCTCTACGTGGGGCTGCCCTTGAAGAATATCCGGAAACTGCAGCTTGTACAAAATGCAGCAGCTAGGGTTCTATCTGAAGCTGCCCGGTGTGATCATATCACACCTATTTTGAAAGAGCTGCACTGGTTACCAGTGTGTTCTCAGGTCCAGTTCAAGATGCTGGTTTTGACCTGTAAAGGCCTTAATGGTTTGGGCCCGCAATACCTGAGGGACCGCCTGCTCCCAAGGGTTGCTGTTCACTTGACGAGGCTCTGAGGGAGCTCTGCTCCAGGTGCAGACAATGAGTGAGGCTCGGTTGTCGTGTACATGGGACAGGGCCTTCTCTGTTGCTGTCCCCAGACTTTGGAATGCTCTCCCAGTGGCCATTCACTCCTCAGACTCCATTACAGTTTTTAGAAAGCTTGTTATATCTTGGCTTTTTATCCAGGCCCTTTACATGACTTTTTTTATTGCTGCTTCTGTGTGTTTTTATCTGTGTGCAGTTTTTATGTTTGTATTTTATATATTTTAAATCAGGTTTGTTGTAATATTTTTAGCTTAATACTTTAACTGTCATTTTTATTATATTTTTTTAACTTTTGTAAACCACCTTGGGATTGTTTTTAATGAAAGTCAGTATATAAATTTAATAAATAAAATAAACAAAACAAAAATTATATATAAGTGTTCTTCATTGTAAGGCCTGGGTGAGAGTGGTGGCCCCCATCAACTATGGATGTGCAACTCGATTTTACCTCAAATCAATTTGGGTTGAATCAAGGGTGACTTGTGAGTTCAACCTCAAATTGCCCTATTAGAGAGCCCGATTTAAGGTTAAGAAGAATCACCTCCAATTCGATTCAAGTGATCCATGCACCATTTTTTCCAGGGACAGCTAGTCTACCGATTGGGGTTGGTGGACAGTCTAGCCCTTCGCTCTGGACTTCGCATGTCAGCCCACCTTGAGGACTGGTAGACCAGTCCTCTGAGGCAGGTTGATGCGCCAAGTCTAGAGGGCTGGTCTACCCGACAACCGCAATTAGTAGACCAGCTGTCCCCAGAAAAACGCTGCCATTTTGAGGCTCGTTTTTCCAGCTCTCCCTGGAAAAATGGAGAGCTGCTGCCCTCGAACTCGAATCAATTCAAGTGATTTGAGATTGATTCGTCAAGACAGGCAGCCAAGCGAGCTGTTTGACAAATCAATTCGAGTTTTTGCAATTCAATTCAAGTTCGAATCAAATTGCAAAAACTGATTCGTGTGCACCCCTACCATCAACTCGTGTGCACCCCTACCATCAACACACTACATTGCTAAAGAAAAAACAAGATCAATCTAAGGAAAACTTTCTATCAAATGATATAATTAATCCTCCACCTCCACCATTACTGCTACACTGTAATTTGCTTCACAAAATACTGCATTCAAAATCAGAAGGATGTTTAGACCACTGCTAATTTCCAGTATTCCCTTTTTATATGGTGGAAGAGAAATAAAGCAAAACTGCGGTCAATAGACAGCATGTAACCAATGGCCACTTGTAGCAACTTTTAGTTCTGGCCACTGCCAGAACTTCCTTGTTGGGGCACATCTGCAGAGACTTCCACACAAAGAAAGAGTGCCAAGGGACTGCCCTAAAGGGAACCCTGAACCAGCCGCACTCAAGTCCCTGGAGTGCACTGAACCCTGCAGGAGCCTTACAGTCACCCTAACATAAATCCCTGCCCTACCCACAACCTGGAAGACAAGACACTGGCATGAGCTAATCATATGTAGAGATACTCCTGAAGCCTAGCCTATGCAGATGACCTCAGCATCCGCACTCTGCTTTAAAAAAACCAAAGCCTACCCTGACCCTGTCGTTGCAGAGGAAAGTTTGAAAATGCATGGGCAGCCCATTACCCACTGGGAACCTCGATGCTGATTCAAGCTACATCAGTGTATGTGTACCAAATGAACCATTCTGCCCAGAGACATCAACCCCCACCATGTGGCTAGAAGTGGGATATCTTGCTTCCTTCTCTCAGATATAGCAACATCTTCCCACAGAGCTACTGTGCAAGTAGAACACTTGTATCCAGATAATTACTAACAATATAACAGGAGTCATATGCATAAATCACATGTGCTTCCTGAATTCCAGAAGCAAACCCAGAAGCTCATCAATAATTTAAAAAGCCCAATCCTATAAAGACTTTCATGCATGCTTAATTTGATGCACTGAGTAATCCCCTTGACTTCAATGGAAGATGACGTTGGCTCCAATCCTGCACATATTTGTGTGCTTCTTATTCTATTAATTTGGGGTGTTCCATGTCTATCTATATGTATTTATTTACCAAAAAAATCAGTTATATAACATACCATGCAAAAGTAGTCCAATGCAGTGTTGCTGATCAAATACAGTGTCACCTCTGTTTTTCACAGAGCTCCTTTTAAAAATTATTATGCTTTATTAACCATTAATCCTTAGTAAGGATTTGTGGTCTTTTAAAAGAAAAAAACCCGATTACCTCCAACAATTTATTTTTACCAAGATGTAAGAACATTTACCCTGGTATGGTTGTGTGTGTTTTCTAATAAGACAAGGTTTTATCTACATGGAGAGGAGACTCTGAAACCAAGAAAGAAATACTGTACTGCAGACTATTAAGTCAATATTTCAGTACTAACAGTCTCAGAACAAAAGCTTTGATTTAAATACTGTGAACACCAAGCTGATTAACTAGTGCAAAATTTTACGTGCCATGTAGCAATCTAGGTTCAATTAGACCTTAGTGTACATATTTAGCTGTATCATTAACAAGTATGAATGCTTTCCAGAGAGGCAAGCACACAAAGCAATGTGCCAGATGGAACTACACTTAACAGCTTTCCCCTAAAGTGGCCTCAAAATTCTCCAATATCAATAATATTTAGAGTGTGCTCTAGAGAATAAATGTGATATACATTTGCATTTTAAAACGCCTGTTGAATACACTTTAATTTTAGCTTAACTAGATAAAAAGACACAGATCCTCTTTATTATGATACATGAAGTGCTTTCTCCAACTTTCTTTTCTGACCAATATAATTTTAGATCACAACATTCTTTCAGAGTATTTAAACAGCTTTCGTCTTTGGAAGTTTGGGTACAGTTGGCTGCGTGCTAGTAAACCTCGATAACATGCTTGAAATCTGGTCTGCTAGATTTCATAGGGAACAAAACTCTTTCCAAAGGTTCCCCAGGAAGACCGATCAAGAGCTCTGCATTCCAAGCTCTAGTTTTGCAGTGCTGAGAAGTTCTTTTTAAAGCCCTTAACCGGAGCGGGGGAAAGAGACTGCCTCATTTGAGAGCTCCCCCCGCCCCCCATACTGCGATCAGGGTAATCTAGCCCCAAAGTAACTGTGATGCAGCGTCTCCAGCACAGCTCCAAAAGATCAGCACCCAGCAGCAGCCTGCATTATTTAAAGGCGACAGTCAAATAATAATCCTCCCTGGCTTGTGCCAATACCTTCTACGCGGCAGCTGTCTGCAACCCAAGCTCAATCCGCTACAATCTAGGCTCATCTTCCCGGGTAGGCGGCTCAAATGGTACTCAGCGATAAACCTATTCTAAATGATTATCAGGAGGGGATAAGAAATGCAGTGGAAGAAATCTATCAGAGAGGACAGGAAGGGTCACTCCGTCTCCCCACCACCACCTTTCCCCTCCGTAGAAAAAAAGCTACGAACACTATCTTCTTGGAAGGGCCACCACAGGTAAGGAAAACAGTCCCTAGGCTCCAAGTACAGCATCAGCCGCCTCGAAGCCCTCAATGTGGCTCTCCAAACCGCGCCCTCATGCAACATCAAAGCCAACGCAACGGTCCTCTCCCAAGCAGTCCACCTGCCTCTGCTGCCCACAGACCAAAAAGAATTCATTCATAAGAAAGACACTTCGCCTGGCTGGCTTAGAGATCGCACCTGCTGGCAAAAGCCCTAAACCTCCCAAGCTGTCGCGCTTGCCTCCAAAATGAGTTGTTTTCCCAGCAGAACTGCAACAGGAAGAAACTTGAAAGGGGATCAGGAAGCGCGCGGGGAGGGGGGGGGGTTTGCTGGTGAGAAGAGAGACTTTCGCCTAAGATGATCCCAGCAGAAGCCCACTGCCGTTCCCCAGAGCACCTCTCTTGCCTCTGCCAGCCCGAACCAGGGAAACCTGGCTGATCTTTTTTTACCTGGTTGCCTCCCAATAAAGCCGTGGCGGCGGCAGCCTCTCTTCTCCTCGGCGTGTAGCACGCAGTGACTCCGTAGCCTCTGCTATTTATAGTCTGCAGCTTCCAGCAGCCTCTGGCCAAGCATGAGAGAGGAACTGGAAGGACTGGAGAAGCAGTAGCAGCGGCGAGACTCAGCCAGGCAGCCACCTCCAGCCCTTGCGCGCCAGAGCCTCAGCACGGGTACAAGTTGGCTGCCTCGCTGCAGCTGCTCGCACAAGCCAGGGGCGCAAGGCAAGGCGCGCGTTCCTTCCCTCAGCACCGCCTCTTTCCAGCCGAGTCTCCTCCTCCTCCCTCCCACAATGTCACCGCAACCCGGCGGCGACTCCTGGGCTCGGCAGGAGGCCACCCCCGGAGCGAGTTCTGGCGCCCCTGGCGCACGCGCTCTGGAAAATTGGAAGCTGGGCGCCCGACGCTGCTGCGCTCTGCCGCCTTCTCTCCCTCCTGCACCGCAGCACTGTGCTCAGAGGTGACGCTGACCCGCTGTTGCAAAAGCAAGCTAGAGAGAGCGAGGAATAAGCTACAGCTTGTCGTTCGCCTCCCGGTGTCCAGGGGGAGCTCGCATCACGAGCTCTCTGGAGTGCAGGGGTGGGGAGGAGAGAGAGCGCCCTCAAAAACGCTGCGCGTTTGAGGCGGCCAGTGAGGTGTTTTCCTCTTAACAGAGGCTTCTGTAAACATAGGCTTATCGGTTTCCCTTCTGTTTTTTCTATTTCTTTCTGTCAAGGCCTGGCACGTAGCTGCTGAACAGCCTTGCTAGACCAATTGTTGGCAACCTTACAGGTCCCCTCTGAAAGATTAACAAGATAAAGGTTGTTGGAAAGCACAGTACTTTGCAAAGTGTTGTATGAATTGCTATCCATCATATTACTATGTGTACATATAAACAGATGTGTATACATACACGTATATATTGCTCCCAGAGCTGTATAAAAATTGTGTGTTTGTGCATGCACATTATGTAAGTGGGGAAGCCATCTCCCATCTGAACACTGACTGACTACACCTATCTAGCTTCAGATACGCTACAGCCACTAGCATTCATTCTGTTAGAAGAGTGGGTATTGAAGGTGTGTTAGGAGCCAAAAAGAACATGGTAGAAGGTGGTCTTGGTAGGGATTGCTACCCCTGCAGATAAAGAGACAGCACTGGTCGCTCTGGTAGATGACCTTTTTCAGGACCTTGATGAGGGTAGTGTCCCTCTCTTGGTCCTTTTAGATCTCTCAGCAGCTTTTGACACTATTGATCATGCTATCTTTCTCAACCGCCTGTGTGGGTTGGGTATCTGGGGCACTGTCTTACAGTGGTTCTGTTCTTACCTTAGCAGGCGTGCCTAGTTAGTATGCATTGAGGACAGGTGCTCTGACCCATGGTCACTCCTTTATGGAGTTCATTGGGGTTCAGTTCTTGCCCCTGTCCTTTTTAACATCTATATGAAGCAGCTGAGTCAGGTCATTTCCCAGTCTGGGGTGAGATTTCATCAATATGCTGATGATACTCAGCCATATATTGCCATCCCAGACCATTCTGGGGATGCTGTTTCTGTGCTTACTCAATGCCTGGAAGCTGTTAAGGTCTGAATGAATCAAAACAAGCTCAGACTGAATCCCACTAAGACTGAACTACTTTTATTAAGCCCTTGTACCAGCCAACAGCTGGATGTGAGCCTTGTTTTAGATGGGGTGGCGCTGCCCTCAAAGGAGCTTGTTTGTGATTTGGGGGTCCTTTTGAACTCACACCTCCTGCTTGAACAGCAGGTGGAGGCTGCAGCCAGAAGTGCTTTTGCCCAGCTTCATCTGGTTCGCCAATTACACCCTTACCTTGATCAGCAGGCATTAATGGCAGTGACCCATGCCCTTGTTATCTCCCGCTTAGATTATTGTAATGCTCTCTATCTAGGGTTTCCTTTGAGGATGATCGGGAAGCTACAACGGGTCCAGAATGCAGCGGCTTGCCTACTCATGGGTGCCAAAAATATGACAGGGTAACACCTCTCCTGTAGTCATTGCACTGGTTGCCTATTTGCTTCCGAGTTCAATTTATGGTCCTGGTTCTGACCTTCAAAGCCTTGCGGAGTTTGGCGCCTCTCTACCTACAGACCCGCTTCTTCCATCCAGTTACATCCCGTCCAGTTAGATCACCTCAGATGGCCCTTTTGTCGGTCCCTGATTTCCGAGAGGTTCGGGGCTCTAGGACCCGCGAAAGGGCCTTTTTGATTGCTGCCCCACTTCTTTGGAACTCTCTTCAGATTCGTCTAGCCCCTTCCTTACTGATCTTCAAATCTCTATTGAAGACTTTTCTTTTTTGCCAGGCTTTTGCCCTGTAGTATTTGTTTTTTGTTAGTTACTTTAGTTTTTAATTTAGAATGTAACTTCTAATGTTGCCTTGTTTGCATGTTCTTGTGCATCACCCAGAGTCTTCAGAGTGGGCGGTATATTAAATGTTTCAAATAAATAAAATAAAATAAAATATTTAGACATCAAATTGACCCTGTCTTCCCCCAGCCTCCCAGATTGGTGAAGGCCAGAAGGCTGCACAGCTTCAAGGCCATTATTCTTCCAAGGCACACTGGTAGCAGAGAGTACCATGTAAGTGTAAAGCCACCAGCCTGCTGAAGGTGGGAGTTATACTGAAGGGAAGCAAATAGTCCGCTGGGGTGTAGCGAGTGGAGAGGGAGCCCATGTTCACCCCTTTCCCCGACAGCCTCTTGAAGTGAGGGAGATAATGAAGAAAATAGGGAGGGGTAGAGCTGGAGGGCGCTCAGGAGCTGGGGCCCCCATATTCTTTGAACCCATCTGCTCAATCATAGCTACACCCCTGAGTCTGCCATTTGCTTCTCTTTAGTTTGGGGCCCAAAGTGGTTAAGGGAACTGAGCTCAGAGGAGATGCCCTGTGGTTGATTTTTTGCGCATGAGTGGAAATCACTGAGAAACAGCCCTAGTCTGCCATTACCAGTGGCGGATTAATGGAGAGGCAGAGTAGGCATTTGCCTATGGTGGCAAAATTTGAGGAACAGCAAATTTTGCCCCTCCTCAAATTTTCCCGCCCCTTTCTGTGGGCAGCGGCAGCTGCAGCAAGGGTGGGGTGGGTGAGGAGAAAGCGCCTCCCCCAATCTTATAGTTTAAAAAGGCAAATGTTTGTGTTTAAGGTAAAGGGTGGCAAAAAGCTTAATCCGCCCCTGGTCAGATTTGTGTTTAAGGTAAAGGGTGGCAAAAAGCTTAATCTGCCCCGGTCGGATTGTACTTGCAGTCATGTGTATATACACACATACATGGTTTTGTATGAATGACTATACATGCATTCATTTTAGAAGTAAACCTGGGTACTAAATGCATGGAAGAGATAGGAAGTGTACTCCTGTTTATGTGTGCAACATAACATATGAATAACTATACGTGTGTACAAATTTGTATATGTGTGCAAGTGCACACAGGTTCTACGTACATTGAACATAACATAAATGATATAACTACTGGTCTTCAGCTTTAGTTTGCTGCCTTCACAGCTGAATTTTATAACACAGAAAATGTCAGGGACAAACCAAATGGGCAGTGCAGGATATTTTGTTGCCTGAGACATAGGATATGGTACCCTTGGCCCACTCTGGGTGCTCAGCATTCTCAGGCCTTCCAGCCAAGGCAGCAGTGACGACACTCGAGCTGTCAAACTATGTCACCAAGCTAGGCAGTGGTAGCAAAGCTGTTCCTAGCTCAAGTTATGGGGGAGAAGAGGCACACCCCAACTGGCCAAGCAGAAGAAATTAACAGCAGGGTGAGGAAGAGCAGTGACAGTGAATGGCAAGTGTGGCCTGGATTTGCTGCCCCGCTGCATTCTTCCCTGTACCTGCAGCAACCGCCTTAACTTGCCTCATGGAGAGGCCGCCCCTGGTACTTAATTACCTTTTTAAATTAACAGTGGCTTTGTGACTGTAATAGCTGTATGACTGTAGGGTGGCTGCTTTTTATTGGCCCTACTCCTGTGCCTTGAAGAGCAGCTTCTTACACAGACATTTGGCGGGGGAAACCTTCCCCACCATTTATCTCCATGCCAAGAAAAGCTTCACCTACTAAATTACTATGTGACAAGTTGAAAGCACAGGAGCTGGACCAGTTTTGGGTTGTTGCTTTTTTAAGGTTGTAACCCGCATGACAGACAGCAATCAATAAGTACACCTTATTTAAAAGATTTCTTGGCTGCCTTTCAGCTGAAGCTTGCAATTCAACAGAAATAATAAAATATAATAAGTAACATCACAATTCAGGACTTTTAATTTTTTTTTTAAAAAAAAAAACCTACAGTGGATGAGCCTCACCCTGGGAAAACCTCATGATCAAGGTGTCTCCCCTGCCAGGTAAATATAACCTACAGTGAAAACAACGGGGGGTGGGGGAGTAAAAGCAGCAACAATATCATAAGCAGTAAAAATAAACGTATCCATTAATATCCCTGGAGAAATAAAGTTGTCTTTGCCTTCTGCTGAAAGACAACAAAATGTGTACCAGCCCAGTATTCCTGGGATGAGCTTTCTTCAGCAGGGGTGTCACCAAGATAGAAACATCAATGTGAAAAACACACCATTATTTTTCTTTCATAAATCTAAAATATGAGATGAAGTCCCATTCCCTGCTAAACACACCTTGTTTCTCCTGTGCTCTCCCAGTATACTAGCAGCCAGAGCACAGCCTATGAGATTGCAACATCTGGATTAAAACAAATGGGTCTGTCATTTTGACCTGCAGTTTGAGCCTGAGCCTTGGGATGTGATAAGTAATTGTCTAGTACATGCTTGTGCGTGTGCAGACCTGCTGGTACTCTTCTTGCTAGTGGTAACTCTCTAGAAAGAGTCATCCCAGTGCTCAACTTGGCTTACAACTCATGGGCTGCATACACATGTAATGTGAAACTGGAGGTTGACGGACCCGCGGTTTCAGTTTTAAACTGTAAATCGTATTGCAGATGTTTGTCCAACTGCAGTCCAGCAACCTCCAGTTTCAGAAGAGGGGAGCCCCTCTCTCCTCCTGGTCTGCTGAAGCCAATCACAGCAAGCTCCATAGCGCTTGCATCACCAGACTGTGGGCAAAGCATCAGCACATCACATGAGCAGCTGAGATTGGCCACTCTCTTGAAGGGGACATGCCGAGCACAGTTGTGCCTTTTCAGAATGGTCCTCCCAGCCTCAGCATAGAATGGGCATTTAAATCCCTTTAAATGCCATGCCATGTCATACCAGCACTTCTGACAGTGATTGCACTGCCCACCTCCAAAGAGCCCCACAACAAGACTGTCCCACACATGCATGATAAGGGAAGGGGGGCTGTAACTTAGGGGGCACTATTTTCCTGTCACTAAGGGAAGGGTATATGAAGGAGGGCAAAGGATTCTGAGTGGGGGGTCTGTCTCACTGTGACCTGGGATGGTCTTGCAAGGGCTCACTCCAGCAAAGCAGAGGTGTAACTATAATAGGGCAAAGGGAGACAGTTGTCTGGGGGCCCACTGCCTTGGGGGGCCCCCAGAGCCAAGTCACATTACTGACTCCCCCAGCCGCGCACCCGCCCAGGCTTCCTTCAGTTGTATTCATCCTCCAAAATTGATGTGGGTGTTAAGACCTGGAGCTACCAGAACAGCATGTCTTTCTCTAGTACCATCCACAATTTACAAAACCTTTTTAAAGATAATTTAGGATGATGTTCTATTGTGGCACATAGGTGTGTATATATATATTTAAGATTTATTTACTTCATGAGCTGAGCTTCAGTGGGCAGAGGGGGGGGGGCATTTTAAAATCTTGTCCCTGGGCCCACTCCAACCTTGCTACTCCCCTGCAGCAAAGCAGTCCATGCAGATCAAACCAGATTCCTGTTCTTCTGGCAGCTTGCTGCCAGTGGACTAGTATTCTCATGAGAGAGCCAGTCAATTGGGAAAACCATTGGATTAGACACCCTGGGTCTTCTGTCAGACTCTTTTTGGTGGCAATCTCTTCATAACACTGACATATTTTTCAGCTGATTGCAGGGTTAACTGTTAGAAACTGCAGCTTTCCATCCATGGAGGCCATGAGAGCACAGCTCACATGCTATGATTCTTTATCAGAATGCATTTTCATAGAAACCATTGGGGCCCATTGCATGGAATCCATGTGAACTAGCCCTTAAGAATATATAATGCTTTTGGAAAAAAGACATCTGCTTTGTGCTCTGTAATAACCTTTATTGGAGATGATCCTTCTTGGAAATGCTGATCTGGCAACATCTCCTACAAGATCACTAAAGGCTGGAAACATTAGTCAGTCCCTGGGTGTGGATTCATATGCACAAAGCACATGTTTAAGGGTTTTCCATCTCTAAGGCATCAATTTATAGTGCACCAGATTCACAGTAGTTGCTGATTTGTCGTGCAGGATCCAAACATCTTACCCCAAATAAGCATTTCTGCAGTTGAGATATTTCTTGGTCCTAACACAAGTGCTTTTGATATGAAAAGTTATATTCAGCGGTTGCCCGCTGTGATGCTTATAATGATTTTTCTCTGACAAAATCTCTCATATTCAAGCCTAACAGGATTCTACAATTAGGGGAGAGTCCAACAACCCCTCTTATGTGGTATAGTGGTTAGAGTGCTGGACTAGGACTGGGGAGACCCGAGTTCAAATCCCCATTCAGCCATGATATTTGCTGGGTGACTCTGGGCCAGTCACTTCTCTTTCAGCCTAACCTACTTCACAGGGTTGTTGTGAGAAAGAACACCACTCTGGGCTCCTTGGAGGAAGAGTGGGATATAAAATGTAAATAAATAAAATAAAATAAAATAAATTATGTGGTCAGACTGGATCACTTTCAGATTGTGACTCCTGAGGAAATGGACAGGCTGTTTCAGATTCTGCATCCTACCACCTGCTCTCAATAACCCTTGCCCATCTTATTTTATCTAACAATCAGATTATCGGAGAGGGTCCAGTAAACATCATAAATGCTTCTCTGAGGAATGGTAGGATGCCTCCTGGTCTTAAGGAGGCTATCATTAGACAATACTTGACAAAACCTACATTGGACCCCTCAGAGTTAGGCAACTTTAAGCCCATGTCTAATCTCCCATGTTTGGGCAAGGTGATTGAGAAGGTGGTGGCCTCTCAGCTCTGGACAGTCCTGGAGGAAACTGACTATCTAGAGCACAGTTTCTCAACCGCCGGTCCCCAGACCGCTTTCGGTCCCCAGGGGGTTGAGTGCCGGGTCCGTGCAAGTCCTTTAACACCCCCTCCTTTTCAAGCATGCCAGTCCTTTAACACCCTGGAGATTAGCTCCCTCGAGCTAATCTTTAACCAGGCAGCCTTCGCTGCAGGGCTCTGTATTCGTCCGGAGTCCCAGACAGCCTTTTCTTACTCCCAGATAATCTCTCCAGTCTCTTTGAAGAGAGGAGATAGCGAGAGCGAGTGACGTCACTGGTATGCAGCCGGTGAAACACACACGAGGCAGGTAGCAGGGCGAGTGAGAGGGAGTGCTTGGCTTGGCTGGAGTGCTGCATGCATAAACTCTGTTCTGAACTACTACAGAGGAGTAACAGAGGAAGGCAGGCAGGCAAAAGATAAGAAAACAAACAAAAGTAAGCAACAGTGCTGATCAAATGAAAAAAGAAGGGAAAGATAAGAAGAATGAAAGGGGCGGGGGTGAGGGGCGGGCTGATCATGTACTGACTCAACAAAAGGGGATGAAGATCAAATAAAATTGGATTTTAAAAAGCAAGCATACAGGAGAGAACAAGTACAATCAGTGTGAACTGAGAAATAAAATTTGGGGCGGGGGATGAGGGAGATGAAGAAAGGGGTGGCTAGGGTGAGCTACTGACTTACCAAAAAGGGGATGAAGCTAACATAAACTGGGATATTTAAAAGCAAGCATGCAGGCAGGAGAGAGAACCAGTGCAATGTGTGTGAACTGAGAAAACCAGTGGAAAAAAGAGATAATGAGAAAGGGGATGGAGTGGGGACTGGGTGTAGCAAGGTATGAAATGGTGAATAGAGGAGAGAGAAGGAGGGAAAGAAGGATGAAGAAGAGACCCACTAAAAGTCTTCCCACTCATGTGTGAGTACATAGCACTCCCCCTATCCCTTAAACCTCTGCCTAAAAATCATTACAGTTGTAAAAACCTGGATAGATATGAATGTGTGGTATGAAGGGTTAAATCTCCCACCCCATTCCCTGTGGTTTACTTTCCTAATGTGGATGCCATATTGATGTGTAAAGTTCATTACCATAACATTACCTTTTCAAGGTAATGAGTGTTTTAGTTCTGAGTGTACTGCTTGGAGGTTTTTTGGATGATGTTTGGTTACAGACTTCCAGTATGATATGAGATGTCATGTTTTAAGCTTCCTATCAATTAAGTTGATAAGCTGGTTTTATGGTAGCAAACATGCATTGTCCCATTTGCTAAGGAGAGCAAGGGCAGTGATTACCAAATGAAGAGAGGAGGAAAGCTGGAGGGGGAGTACTGTGTGTGTAAGAGAGAATACTATTTTAAAAGCAATATTAAATTACTATTTTTATGCATTTAAGAAGCAAGATATTATGTATACAGGAACTTGACACAAGTTCCTGCCTGCATGTTTATATGCAAAATAGATAGATGAGGAGTAAGAAAAGACAGAATTGGAAGAATGGAGTGTAAGGTTGCAACCTATTTTTAAAATATGGTAATGTTAAATCTGGACTGGACAAATCTCAGGTGCCAGAGTGCCATGATGTCTCATCATTTCCTCCCTCCCCCTTTTGAGCCAGAACTTCAAAAGTTAAATATTGATTAAATTCATTTTCATTAATTTCACTTTGATTTAATTGATTGATTAAGTGTTATTATAATAATCAGCACCCTAAAAATTGACCTCGCCCCCCATGAGCCAAGTCACGGTCAGTTTTGGCTGATCAGGACATTTGAGTGGTGAACACCTGTGAACGCCTGTACTAATAGATAAACTTGAAACACCTTTGCTAACTGCTGGTCTGGGACTAGAAACTGCACACACAAAATGTAGTGGTCCTTGAAACTCTGCATGACTAATTTAGCGGTCCTTGACTCCAAAAAGGTTGAGAAACACTGATCTAGAGCCAGTTCAAACTGGTTTTCAGGTGGGCTATGGGGTTGAGACTGCCTTGGTCAGCCTGATGGATGGTCTCCAGTCAGGTATAGACAGAGGGAGTGTGACTCTGTTGATCCTTTTGGATCTCTTGGCAGCTTTTGATACCATCAACCATGGTATCCTATCCTTCTGGTTGCCTGGCGGAGGTGGAATTAGGTGGCACTGTTTTTACAGTGGTTCTGTTCCTACCTCTCGAGTAGATTCCAGATGGTGTCTGGAACCTGGAGACTGTTGCTCTGAAAAGCAAGAGTTACTGTATGAAGTTCTACAAGGCTCCATACTGTCTCCAATATTCTTTAACATCTACATGAAACTTCAGGAGATTTGGTGCAGGGTGTTATCAATATACTGATGATACCCACATCTATTTCTCAATATCAACTTCTTCTGGAAATGGCATAACTTCCCTAAATGCCTGCCTGGAGGTGGTAATGGGCTGGATGAGGGATAATAAATTGAAGTTGAATCCAAATAAGACAGAGGTACTGATTGTGCGGGGTCAAGACCAGAGAGATGGTTTAGATCTTCCTGATGAATGAGGTTACACTACCCCTGAAATATCAGGTAGACAGCTTGGGAGTGCAGTGCTCCTGGATCCAAAACTCTCTCTGGTTTCTCAGGTAGAGGCAGTGTCCAGGAGCGCTTTTTATCATCTTACAAATATGACGACAAATATTTACATACCGCTTTTCAAAAAAAGTTCCCACAGTGGTTTACATCGAGATAAATAAATATTAACTTATGATATAAATAATGATATAAAATAATGATATTGAAATAGTGACCTCAGCTATGCCCATTTCTGGAGGTAGTTTGTTTCTGGGTCCAATTCAAGGTGCTTGTTTTGACCTTTAAAGCCCTTAACATTTTGGTCCCTGGATACCTGAGGGACCGCCTGCTCCCAAGGGTTGCTGCCCACTTGATGGGGTCATCTGAGGGGACTCTGCTCCAGGTGCTGAGAGTGACGGAGGCTCGGCTGTCGTGGACACAGGACAGGGCCTTCTTTGTCTCTGATTGTCTCTTCTGCTTCTTTGTATTGTGTATGGTTATTTTATGCATGTATTTTTAAATCTTTTTAGTTAGATCTCTATTGTTACTTTTTAGCTTAATGTTTTAATTGTGTAATTTTTATAGTCTTGTGGTGTTTTCCCCCCCTATGTGAACTGCCTTGGGATTGTTTTAATGAAAGATGGTATACAAATTTAACAATAAATATATAAAATAAATGATCTTAAAACAGTAGTACATATGCTGGTAACCTCCTGGCTTGACTACTGTACTCTAAGTTGGTCTGCTGCCTCTGTACATAGTCTAGAAACCACAACTGGTACAGAATGTGGCATTCTGGTTGGTCTCTGGTCTCTCTCAGCTCTATCCTCCAGGTTTCCAAATTGTGCAACAGCCCTGCCTCGAGGGTCGGGGAGAGGGCGTTGCAGTCATCTGTCGAGAGACCCTCCCCATTTCCAGGTGCCCGGTCAGGCAATCTCAGAATTTTGAGTGTTTGTCCTTGAGGGTGGGCCTCCAAGATAGGCTGGGGATTCTTTTGGTGTACCGACCACCCCGCTGCACTTCAGTCTCCCTACCTGAGCTGGTGGAGGTGGTCTCAGAGGTGGCATTGGGTTTCCCCAAGCTTATTGTTTTGTGGGATTTCAATGTCCACACTGAGGCCCCCCTAGTAGGTGCGGCTTAGGATTTCATGGCCTCCATGGCAACCATTGGCCTGTCTCAGCTGGTATCGGGCCCTACCCACATGGCAGGACATACTCTGGATCTGGTTTTTGCCGACCGGGAAATAAATGATCTGGAGGTGGGGATATTTGAGATAACTCCCTTGTCATGGACAGATCATCATCTGGTGGGGTTTAGTTTGACTGCTTCATCTGCCCTCTGCAGGGGTGGTGGGTCGATTTAGGATGGTCCACCCCCGGAGGCTTATGGATCCATTTGGATTCCAGATGGCCCTCAGGGAGTTTCCAGTGTCCAGAGCTGGTGACCCTGTTGAGACCCTGGTCGATCTCTGGAATGGAGAGACAGCCCAGGCTGTTGACACGGTTGCTCCTAAACGCCCTCTCCGGCTTGGTGGAGCCCGATCTGCTCCTTGGTTTTCCTTAGAGCTTAGGGTGATGAAACAACTCAGGTGATGGCTAGAATGATGCTGGAGGAAGAGTTGTGATGAATCCAACCAAACACAGGCTAGAGCCCATTTTAGAGACTACTCCGTGGCAGTGGGGGCGGCGAAGAAACGTTTTTTCTCCGCCTCCATTGCATCTGCTCAGTGTAGACCAGCAGAGCTGTTTTATGTAGCAAAGACATTGCTACACTCATCCCCTCAGACAATGGGGGAGGAATCATCTACAGCCCACTGTGATCAGTTTGCATGTCACTTTGTGGATAAAGTCGCTCACATCTGTGCTGATTTGGACTCCAGGATTTTGGCAGTTCCGTCAGATGTGCCTCTGGTACCATCTGGTCCCGTTGTGTTGGATTCTTTTCGGTTAGTGCAGCCTGAGGATGTGGACAAGATCCTGGGCAGTGTGCGGGCAACATCGTGTGCTCTTGACCCTTGCCCTTCATGGCTAATAAAAGCTGCCAGGGAGGGTACAGGTAGATGGTTGGAGGTGACTATTAATGCCTCATTAAGGGAGGGCAGGATGCCACCGTGCCTCAAGGAGGCGGTCGTAAGACCACTATTAAAAAAGCCCTCCCTTGATCCCTCCAACCTGGACAACTATAGACCGGTCTCTAACCTATCCTTTTTGGGCAAGGTGATAGAGTGTGTGGTGGCGTCCCAGCTGCAGAGGGTCTTGGATGATACGGATTATCTGGACCCTTTTCAATCTGGCTTCTACCCCGGGTATGGGACTGAGACTGCCTTGGTCGCTCTAGTGGACGACCTACATCAGGAACTAGACAGGGGGAGTGCGTCCCTGTTGGTTCTGCTGGACCTCTCGGCAGCTTTCGATACCATCAACCATGGTATCCTTCTGGGCTGCCTCTCAAGTATGAAAGTCGGAGGTACTGTGTTGCAGTGGTGCTGGTCCTTTCTTGGGGGGAGGGCCCAGAAGGTGGTGCTGGGGGACTACTGGTTGGCTCCATGGCCACTGGCCTGTGGGGTCCGCAGGGTTCGGTCTTGTCCCCCATGCTGTTTAACATCTACATGAAACTGCTGGGAGAGGTCATCCAGGGACTTGGACTGAGTTGTCAGCAATATGCAAATGAAACTCAGCTCTATCTCTCCTTGTCATCTGATCCTAGGGAGGCAGTGGATGTCCTGAATCGAGGGCTGGAGGCTGTGGTGGGTTGGATGTGGGCTAATAAACTGAAATTGAATCCGGACAAGACAGAGGTACTGTTGGTCAGTAGGAGAGCCAATCGGGATAAGGAGATTTTACCAGTTGTGGATGGGGTTGCACTCCCCTTGAAGTAGCAAGTACGTAGCTTGGGGGTATTACTGGACCCGGCTCTGCTTTTGGAAGCTTAGGTGGAGGCGGAGGCCAGGGGTGCCTTTGCACGGCTTTGGCTAGGGCGCCAGCTGCGTCCCTTTCTTGAGAAGGCAGATCTGGCCACAGTTACCCATGCCTTAGTCACATTAGGGCTGGATTACTGTAACACACTCTACGTGAGGCTGCGCTGGAAGAATATCCAGAAACTGCAGCTACAGTTTCCAGCTACTGTACAAAATGCGGCAGCTAGGGTTCTATCTGAGGCTGCCTGGTGTGACCATAACACATCTATTTTGAAAGAGCTGCACTGGATACCAGTGTGTTTCCAGGTCCAATTCAAGGTGCTGGTTTTAACCTTTAAAGCCCTAAATGGTTTAGGCCCAGGGTATCTGAGGGACCGCCTGCTCCCAAGGGTTGCTGCCCGCTTGACAAGGTCATCTGCGGAGGCTCTGCTTTGGATGCCGACAATGAAGGAGGTTCAGCTGTCATGCACTCGGGACAGGGCCTTCTCTGTTGCTGCCCCCAGACTTTGGAATGCTCTCCCAGTGGCCATTCGCTCCTCAGACTCCATCACAGTTTTTAGAAAGCTTGTTAAATCTTGGCTTTTTATCCAGGCTTTCACATGACTGTTTCTATGCTGCTTCTATGTGTTTTTACACTTTTATAATTTTTATGCTTGTATTTTATAGTTTTTAAATTAGATTTGTTTTATATTTTTAGCTTAATATTTTTATTGTCATGTTATTGTATGTTTTTTAACTTTTGTAAACCGCCTTGGGGTTATTTTTAATGAAAAGCAGTATATAAATTCAACAATAAATAAATAAATAAATCCCGAAGGGACCCTATAACACCAATTTGAAAAGAACTGCACTGGCTGTTAATAAGTTTCCAAGCAAAATACAAAGTGCTGGTGATTACTTATAAAGGCCTTAATGGCTTAGGTCCAGGATACTGTACTTAAGAGAGAGCCTTCTTTATCATGAACATTGCCACCTTTTAAGATCATCTGGGGAGGTCCGGTTACAGTAGCCATGGGCTCATCTGGTGGAGACTCAGGGCTGGGCCTTCTCTGTGGCTGCCCCAGGGCTTTAAATGCACTCCCTGTCAAAATAAGAGCTTCTCCATCTCTGATTGCTTTAAAAAAAAACCCTTTAAGACAGATCTGTTTTCTCAGGCTTTTAGTTAAAGCTGATTTTAAACTGTCTGGTTGTTTTACTCAGTGAAACTGTTTTAATTGTTTTATTTTATATTGTAACTTGGATTATGTACAAGTACATATATGTTGGAAAATAGATAGATAGAGAGAGCGAGAGCGAGAGAGAGAGAGAGAGAGAGAGAGAATATACTTTTGGGAAGGTAAAACTGACTGGTTTCAAAGCACAATGTAGAAGTCTGTTATTTACTTGTTTGCTGACTTAACACATTTATATACTGCCTATTACAGAAGTCTCTATTTAATTTTCAAAAAAAACCCACCAAAATTTAAAACATATATAAAATTCAAATTAAAACAACCAATCAGTAAAATTCAACTAAGAGCCTGGCTGAAGAGATGTGTCTTCTTTCGTTTCCTAAATGCTATCAGGGATGGAGCAGCTCTAATCTCAACAAGGAGTGTGTTCCACAGCCCCGGGGCAACTACAGAGAAGGCGCATCACCTTGTGAACTGGCAAACTGGCAGCCACCTCAGACAAACCTCCTTTGACTATCGTAATAGGCAATGGGGTTTATAATGAAGAAACCATTATCTTAATACCCTGGGCTCAAACCATTAAGGCAGGGGTGGGAAAACTTGGCCCTCCAACTGTTGTTAAACTACAACTCCCATCATCCCCAACCACAAAAAAAATGTGGCTGGAGATCATGGGAGTTGTAGGGCCAAGTTTGCCCACCACTATATTAAGGTCTTTATAGGTAATAACCAGCACTTTGTATTTTGCCCATAAACCTATTGGCAGCCAGTTCTTTCAGAGCAGCAGTAATATGGTCTCTTTGTGATGTCCCAGAGACCAACATGGCAGCAGCATTCTGCACCAATTGCCATTTCTGGACTAAGTAAAAAGGCAGCCACACATAAAGTGAATTGCAGTAGTCAAACCTGGAGGTTACCAGTATGTGCACCACTGGCACCACCGTTTTAAGTTCATTCTCTTCTGGAAAACGGTGCAGTTGGCGTATCAGCCAAAACTGATTAAAAGCATTCCTGGCCACCACCTCCAATTGAGATATCAGAGAGAGGTTTGGATCCAGAAGTACTCCCAAACTGTATGCCTTGGGATTATAGTGGGAATTGCTGAGATGAAACTGACAAAGACATCTAGACTGCTTTTAAACTACCATTTTAAACGACTAGTCCCTTTCAGTTCCTTTGTGAGTCTCCCCTCTTTGTACATTAAACTCTTGCTCTCTTGGATTCTGGAGAGCACACCATCAAATCCATGAGGAAAAAGAGCGAACAGTAGAAAGGTCATCCTTCCCCACAGCAAGACTATCCCCCTGGAGCAAGATTACTCCATGATATAAGGGATAGAAGGGCTATCCCACAATATAAGGACTGGTTCTTACCCCCATGAGCCACTTAATGGCACAGCGGGGAAATGACTTGACTAGCAAGCCAGAGGTTGCCTGTTCGAATCCCCACTGAAACACATATGTCGGGCATCAGCGATATAGGAAGATGTTGAAAGGCATCATCTCATACTGCGTGGGAGATGGCAATGGTAAACCCCTCCTGTATTCTACCAAAGAAAAACCACAGGGCTCTGTGGTTGCCAGAAGTCGACACCGACTCAACGGCACACTTTACCTTTACATATAAGGGCTGGTTCTCATTACCAAAATTAGGATAGGCAGAGTATCCAGCCAGGCTGCAAGCCCAGTGCACACTGCCAAGGAATGGCCATGTTCCAGCAAAAATCAAGGTAGGAGGAGGGGGGAACTGACCATGTGCTAGCCCCATCTGGGTAGGATGGCATGGGACATGCTTATCCTCCATCATCAGTCTGGTGCCACGGCCATGGCTATCCTACCCAAATTGGGGCTAGTAGGCAATCACTCCCCCCTAGTCCTATCTTAATTTTTTCTGACACACAATCATTTCTCAGGAGCACCAACAACAGGGCTTGGAGCCTGGCTGGACTTTCCTCCTACCCTGACTTTGATCATGAGAACTAGCCCGCTGCTTTTGAATGGGAACTTTTAGGCTATCCCACAAAGGCTAAAAAATGTTAGGCAATACTTGGGGTGGCGGGGAATGATTTGAAAAAGTCCTGTTTCAGGATAATCCAAGCATGGTTCGTTGGCAGGGAAAGTGTGGCTCTGGAATGAAAATATCCATTCACGCTTCCCTCGTGGCCAACTGAAGATAATAGAGATGCTTATAGTGTGCTTACTGTATGTCCTGGGAGCACAGAACTGTTTGCCTAACTATGCACAAGCTAACTCTAATCCTATTCTGGTGTATCCCAGCTACCAAGAAGAGAAGCAATGGTGCAGCCAGCTTCTTCTGTACCAGCTGCTCTAACCCTGGGCATGAAGGGGAGGTAGATTTGAGCATTCGGCTGTGGAGAGGGCCAGGTATGCCTTGTGACTTTCTTCAGCTTGAAGATATTGCTGTGCCACATGTAGGGCTGGCACCTATTGCCATTCTTTGTCCAAAACCTCTACTACTACTACCACACCACAATAAAACATTAAATCACAGCTTACAGCATCCTGGGCTATGGTACAAGTATCAAATAATGACAGTTGGAGGAAAACATTAGGAGGGATAATTAAATTGGCTGCTTATCTGGTTTCTGCAGCTGACAGTAGTTAATGTATAACTAAAGAAATGTCCATCATTATGATGGTGTGGGGGCGGGGGGGAGGAACAGAGTGAAGGGAGGCTGCAGGGACATCTTACACACATGTAAATCCTCACGGGGCCCCTCTTAGTGGAGGTTAGACCACACAGTGCCTGGGATGGGTTTTGTTGTCTGCAGCAGTCTTGCTGATTAGGATTGCCAACCTTTGGTCCTTCTCCTCACCTTTAACAGTGGTCTGGCGTACCAGAACCTAAGAGCATTACCTGCTAAAATAACTACCTTTGGATGTTGACCTTAGCCCAATTCAGACATTATGCTATACGATGTCTGTACACTCATACATGTGTTTGGGTGAATGATTGTACCTGCGTTTATTTAAAAAGTGAACCTTGATACAGGCCCTTCAAATGCATGGTACAGGTAGGAAGTGCATTTTTGTACCCGTGTTCAACATAATATATGAATGGCTGTACCTGTGTACATAACTGCACCTGTGTACATTGTGCACTCATATGAGTATTGAACATAATGTGTGCATGGGTCTTTTTTTGCCCCTAAAAGCAAGTTGTGGGAGAACCATACTCTGACTGATGCTACAGAAAAGCCCTATTACCAAGTTCATTTATCCAGAGTGTTTGCTGCTTGTGAGACTTAATGATTGATTTTTATGGCATTAGATGTGTTTTGGTTTCATTGTGTGTTTGATTTTTGAGACAGAACCAAAGATGCTTTTCTGCCTAGTTAGATTTGCACCCACAAACTGTTTTATTTGCATCCACACCCATCCTTGCTCTAGGGAAGAGGCATTCACACACAGTGCATTCTATCAATGTACCCCAGGGAAGTCTGGTTTAATGTAAATGAGCAGAGTAGGCTTCCCTTCCCATAATATTTTAAGCACAGCTACTGAATGTAATAATAGAACAAGGATAAAGAGAGCGTGTCTGCAGGGATACTCAAATCTCATTCCAACATTCCTATTTTGTCCAGAAGTGTTTCTCTTTCCTTGAATTTCTAAGAAATACTATTCTGAGAACACAAAGACACCACCCAGTATTGAATTGATAGAAAACTAGATGAGAACCCTTTTCTAAATCTAGTTCTACACACAAGGAGGTGTTTGGTTTTTTACAAAAAAAAATTGGAGGGGGGTGGTGGGTATTCCACAATGCAGTCCCATGCTTGCAGGATAATATAGTATAGTACAAGAACAATTCTACCATGTGATAGACAAACTCCAGATAATTTTTATACTGACACAAAAAAATAAATTAGGAACAAAAACATAAACATTTGTTTATCAGAAAAAGGTAGAGGATCCCTTTGCTAGTATTTGCAAAAACAGTTTTAAAAAGCAGATGCTGATTCTGTTGCTTACATGGATTTAAAATATGCTCCTATTAAGCTTGCCAACATAATGCCTTGACTTTTTATTGCAGGTCTCAACTAGACTTTTAAAAGATCTTGCTATGCCCACCTATTACATTTCACCCCAGTGCACCCCCAGACTAAATCCTGGCTGTCTGCAATGATTATATCACTGTTTCTAGTAATGAAGAAGCCTCTGCCTGTGTATATTCCTCTGATTCAAGGAAAGGAAAAGAGTCATTCTGGCCAAGTTTTTCTTGAGTGTCCCCAGGTCTTTAGGGCGATCAAAAAGGGACTAAGAGATACCACTCTGATAGTCATAGCCCCTGAGTGTGCAAAGAGAGTTCTAGCATAGACAAAGCTTTGGAGCACTGAGATTGGAATGCAGTTTCCCCCTCCTAAGGAGCAGACACTCAGATAAGCCAAGGAACCAAGGACAGTCTCCCTCCTATTGATAAGACTTAGATTCAATCAAGCGAGGTATGCTGAAAATCAGTGTCTTCATCCCCACTTCAGATTCTCTCCCTTGACCCTATTTGTCACCTTTTGTTTTAAGAGGAATGTCTAAGAGAACACGCTTAGCACCACCTTTAGGAGTTCCCCCAGCTCAAAAACCCCCCAATAGGTTTGGCCACTGCAAGTCATCAACACCAAGATCAGAATTCTAGAAGGTGGAAAGCACTCAGCCCAGCCACCCAAAATGATATAAAAACCTTCTTAGGTTTAGTGCTTGGTTCAGCATTTGTTGTAGACTCCAGTTCAACATTCGTTCAGTCTTCAACATTAGCCCTGCCTGCTGACCCCCATTTGGATGTACCTCACGGTTTGCAAGGATTGAGGTTGCCCACCTCTCACTAATCTTACCATCCACCCCACTGAAAGCCCAGAGAGAAAGCACCTTCTATGGATGAGTCCTAGAGATTCCCAAGCCCGAGCAACTCAGAGATGAAATCACTATTTTGGGGCCCTTCAGTTCCTTGTAAGCCAAGAATTTAGCTGCCTGGAGATTCCCCTTACCAGGCAATTATCTCCCTTCTCATCGCTCCAACCCAAGGCAAAGCAGCTAGGCAGATAGCTATAGACCTCTTTCTCTATTCCCAACACACACACACACACACACACACACACACACACACACACACACACACAGATATCACTCCCTTCTAGTCAGAGGCGTAACTATAGGGGGGCAGGGGGGGCACGTGCCCCGGGCGCCATCCTTTCTGGTCACATGGGGGGCGCTGTCATGACCAATTAAAAAAAATTTTTTTTAATTTTTTTGTTAATACAAATGTTTCCTGCTCAGTGCAGCAGTGCTGCAGCAGTCAAGGGAGCGCGTCGGTGCCCCCTTCCCCACGAGCGGTCCCTTCTGCACCGCCTGCGCCCCCCCCCGCATTGCTTTGCTGGCACCTGGAGGCCAGTCAGTGGCCTGGCTTGGCAGCGGCGGCGGGCACTTGTGAGGAAAAACCTAAGTATAATGTAGTATGTTGGGGGGGGGCGGGGGGCGCGGTGGGGGGGCGACATTTCAGTGCTTGCCCCGGGCGCCGTTTTCCCTAGTTACGCCTCTGCTTCTAGTGCCTGCAACTGTATTCCCATCCCTCAGAGCTAACCTATGAATGCATATTGGAAGCAACTCTATGCCACTCTCAGAACATTAGCTCCCACACCCCCAGAGGGTAGATCACTGCCAGCAAATTTGCTGTGGTGCTAACCCCTGCCTTTTACTTTTAAATCTCTGTTCTTTAATAAAACTCAGCTTTTCTTGTAAGAAACATGTTTGTACTCTGTTGTGTCCTTCCAAGTGCTCTAACACGGCTATGTCCTATCCATGATCAGCTTTCCCGGTACCTTAATGTATAATTTGGCTGTATGGAGTTGTGACAAAGTGCAGGATCTGTGTTTAATCACAGGAGCTTTGCACTAAATTGAGTTAAATTTCCCACATTGAGCCAAAGCATAGTCACAAAGGGTGGTAAAGCTACCACACTTCAGAGAAAACCTGTTAACACTTGTTCTGATTTATAGGGATGCAATCATTTCTGAAATCCACTTCTCTTTTGATACAGTGAAAAACAGCAATGTTCCTTCAGGGATTATATTACACCAATCTCTTTTAGTAAAAGTGTAAGGTAATAATGTAAGATATTATTACTGGAAATGTTGATATTATTATGGTGACAATATGAAACCATTGAAGAAAATCCTGAAATATTTTCTAGCCAACAAGAATTGGGTAACTCTGTGCTTCTCAAGTCCCGATTTTCAATCTACAGTCTGATTAGGATAGTAAGTGCTCATAACATGCTTCTGTAAAATACAGCAGGTTAGAAGTTGGGAGGAAAGGCCATCATAAAGCAACGTCCAAAGTCAAGAACTGACTGTCATTTTAGCTCAGAGCCAAAAGAGCAGGAGTAGAAATAGATGAGAGGCTCAAAATCCAAACCAGAGGCAGACAAAACAGGGATGAAGAAACAAGACCATTCCAAATCACCCAGGTAGATAACATAACAGTTTTATGCAGTTTTAAAGCTTCTAAGCACCAATAAGAAATTATGCTACTGACTCACCTGGACTGGGGGAAGTGATCCAGAGTCTAGATTGTCTAGACAAAATGTCTAGATTCTAGAGGATTATTCCCTAGTATAAAGAAAAATGCAACCCCTTCATTGGGCTATTCACCCCCAGCTTCCTTACATGCATCTCTTAGCCAGTTGATACATGATGATTGCCTTGTGAAACCACATGAAATGGCCTCCGTATAGTGGCTGCTCTGCATAGTAACAGGAGTGCTTACATTTGTAGGTTTCAGATTATAGTCCCAATATTGCAATAATTTTTTAAGCAGCTATCTTCCACTACTCCCCGCCCTCCAATCCCTATATTGGCTCAAGAACACCCTTTTACTGTCCCTCCCCCTTCCTTGTTATATGAATAGAGAACATTTTCCTTTTATTTCTTTGGTCAGCTTTCTGCCAAGCAAAAACTGAAACAAACCCTATAGGACTTATTCCTTGCAGGCTGCACTCATGCAATTAATCCCCATGAACCTCCACTGGAATGATTAAATGACAGGTCATGGGATCTGGCCCTGAGCTTCTCCTGCAGTACAGAAAGACTGTGTAAGGAGGAGCACAAAGATTAATGCTCTTTTGGTATCCCGAGGAATAAAGAAGGATTCTGTGTTCTAGTACACAGAGGCCTTGTATCCTGAAGTGAAATCACATATGGCAAGTCCCTGTTGGCTCTCTTCAGAGCAAGATATATGAGCATGTTTCCTTTTAATCACAAGACAATCACTGAAGGTATATAATGCTGTTAAATTGCAGGACATATGTTCCTGAAGAAATCCACTTTAAATTAATTCTTAATAAAGTTCGTTACTTTGGAACTGATTGCTTTAATACTGATTGGCCCAATGAAGCAATGTCATTATTTTTGCAAAGAATGCTTGCCCTTAATTTATTCAACGTTCAGTGCCTTTATGCCATGTATTTGCAGTTTCCTATATAATGTAACATTTATAATTATTGTTTTATTATTAGCTAGCAACATTAAAGGAAATTACAGGAGCAAAAAGTGCATAAGCTTAAAGTGCAAATGTCAAATGTCTTCACAGTGTACAGTATACACCATTTATAACCACATTTTCTCCTGCCAAGTGGTACACAGATAAGGACATCCCGTAGTCAAACAATGTGTTATCTATAAAGCTATATATGAATGCAGCCATGGATTGTGAATTCCAATCCACTGAACAATACTGCAAAATATACAATGCAAGGAGATGTTCGCGGGCATAGTGCAGGATATAATGCCACATGAGCTGCAGTTTCTCCAAATATCAGAGGTGCAAATAAATGTTAGATTACTGAGAACACTTTTGTATGGGGGTCTTGGTGGGGTGTCCGATATGCCTATTCATCATAGCCAATTCCCACAACCCATATAAAACAACAATAAATATTTATATACCGCTTTTCAACAAAAGTTTCCAAAGCAGTTTACATAGAGAAATGATAACTATGGATGTGCACGGAACCGGTTCGGAGGCCCTTTATGGGCGTGTGAATGCCCTTTATGGGCCTCCGAACCGGTTCAAACGGCGGGCAATTCTGCTGGTTTGAAGGTGGGGGGTGGTTCTGCTTTAAGTGGGGGAGGTGCACCAACCCCTCCCTCTGCGTTTCTCTGCGGGCGCTCTGTGTTTTAGAAGTCCACCTGGGCGGCAGCGTACCTCCCTGCTGCCCCATTGCTGCCTTTACCAGAAGTAGGCAGAAGTATCCAATGTGCCTGCGTGTGCTGGATGTGTGCACGGGCACAGGCACGCAACATGTGTGCAACTGTGCCCACAGGCGCATCGGATACTCCCGCCTACTTCCGGTAAAGATGGCAATGGGGCAGCAGGGAGGTACACTGCCGCCCTGGTGGACTTTAAAAACATGGAGTGCTGGTGGGAGAAAAGTGGAGGGAGGGGAAAGCGCACCCTCTTCTGCCCTTAAAAGCAGAACCCCCTCGGCCTTCGAGCCTCCCCCGCCTGGTTCTGTGCACATCCCTAATCATAAATACATAAATAAGATGGATCCCTGACCCCAAAGGGCTAATAATCTAAAAAGAAAGATAAGAGAGACACCAGCAACAGTCACCAGACATACTATGCTGGGAGTGGAAAGGGCCAGTTGCTCTCCCGCTGCTAAATAAAGAGAATCACCATGTTAAAAAGGTGCCTCTTTGTGCAGTTAGCCGGGTCATGCTGGATTCATTCATTATAGCTCCTAGATTCATTTCATGCTGATTCATGCCTTCCCTCTGTATGACTGGAAGGGGAATTGTAAGGTGAGCACAGGCAGCACAATCTGTACAGGGGAACAAAGTTTTCTGGGTATCCAGAAACAGATTAGGCCACTTTATGGGTTAGGCCCTTAAATCCTGGAGGTGAGCAAATGAACAGGGGGGTTCTGTTCCCGGCAATGAAGGCTGCATCTGTGACCTACATTTCCCATACGGTCCAGTGCCCCTGCATGCCATGTTTAGGAGCAATTGCTCCTGGTAAATAAAGCAAACAAATGGCATTTGCTTGCAATCAGTGAAGACTGCTGCAGACTGTGGATGCTTTAAAGCAGGGCTGCACTTCAGCCCTCGGCTTCAGCCCTCCTAAAGCTTTTGCACTACAGCTCCCATAATCTCTGGCTATTGGCCAAAGTGGATAGGGATGATGGAAGTTGCAGTCCAAAAATAGTTGGAGGGCCAAAGTTGGTGCAGCCCTGCTTTAAAGAATCCAATTCAGATCCATTTGAAATCAAAGTAGTACCCCAGATGTTCTGGAATATGATCTAAAACATATCCAAGAGTGGTGAGCTTTCTCCAGAAATCGGAGAATTCCCAGGCTCATCAAGCACACCTGGCCATGGTGGGGAAAGGAGCCTGCCTGCAAATTTTGGAAGGGCGGGGCAGTAAAGGGGAAGATACAAAGGAACCTCAAGAGCAGAAAGGGGACAGCTCTCTAGAGTATCAGAGGCAAGTTGCCAGTTGGTTTGGTGCAAAGGGAGGCCTAAAGCAAAGCAGTTTCTATACTGCCTGATAAATACCTCTTTAGGTGATGTACACAATCCAAAATACAATATGAACATAAAAAAACACTTTCACAGCATAAACAATGAAAGACAACTCACAGATTGAAACAATTAAAATAATTTCATAGGATAAAAACAAATAATTTAAAATTAATTTTAATTAAAAGCCTGAGAAAACAAGTGTGTCTTAAGGGTCTTTTTAAAAACAGTCATAGATGGAGAAGCCCTTATTTTGACCGGAAGTATATTCCGAAGCCCTGGGGCAGCCACAGAGAAGGCCCAGCCCTAAGTTGCCACCAGATGAGCCAGTGGCAACTGTAACCAAACCTCCCTAGGTTATTTTAACAAGTGGCAGGGTTGATGACAAAGAAGGTGGTCTCTTAAGCACCCTGGACCTAAGCCATTAAGGGCTTTATAGGTAATGACCAGCACTTTGTAATTTCACTTGGAAACATATCGGCAGCCAGCAGAATTCTTTCAGAACTGATGTCCTGAAAACCTTTGGATTGTCCCAGAGACCAACCTGGTTGCTAGGGATGTGCAAACTGGTTTGGAACCAAACCAGTTTGAAGCTGAACTAGTTCGGTTTGAGGACTTGGGGTCCAGCCGAACCATCCCAGATTCAGTTTCTCATTCCATGCTCCAGCTGCTTGTTTTAAGCCATATATGCTCTTTTGTAGTTTGCACACAAGCCCCTTCTTTCCAGGTACCTCAAAGCCTGGTGGCTGTTGCATGTAGATGTCTCCCTTGATTTCCCCATGAAGGAAGGCAGTCTTTACATCCAAGTGGTCAACTTGCATCTTTCTGGCTGCTGCCATGCTGAGCAGTGTCCTAATTGAAGCGTGTTTTACAATTGGTGCAAAGGTCTCATCGTAGTCCTCACCATAGATTTGGGAGTATCAAGGACTAAGAGGGCATCTTGGATCAAAATAATTTCAATTTTCCCATCAAATTGCCTGCAATACAGTTCAGCTGCTCCTCTTCCCATTGAATACAGATCAGCAAAACAAACAGCAACTTTGTAATTTTTGCCTAAATCAATAAAAAGATCAGGGGAATTCAGGATATTTTGGGTAGTGCCTGGATCAAGAATAAAATTATTAACACCTCTGAGGAAATTTTAGCCTCTTTGAAATGCATTAGCAAGTCATCACTCACATTTAGGAGAATCAAGCCGTATGCTCTGTCGTTCTGTGAATCCCATAGGGATGTGCGAAATGTTTCGGGTACAGAACGATCTGTACCCGAAACAGTGAATTTCGGGTGATTCGGATCCGAACCGAATCACCCACGAAGAGCCCCGAATAATTTCGGATCCGAAATGAATCACCCCTGTTTCGGATCTGAAATATCCAGATGTTTCGGCCCTCCATTTTGTGGCCAATAGATCCCCCTCCATTTTGAGCAATGACGTCTATTTGAATTTCCTGCCTTTTTGCCTCCCATTGACTTCAATGCAAAAAGGTCTGATGTGACATCTGCTCGAATTTCGGGTCCCAGGGGCAACATAGTGGGGTGGGGTGGTAGTGTCTAATGGGTGGAGTTTACCACCCCAATTGCAGAGGGATTGGGCAAAGGGCTGATTTTGGGTGAATTTCTGAAGTTTTAGTGTCTTTGGGGCAGATAGGGGGCATAACGTGGGATCTGGGCCAAAAGAGTGGGGTGAGGTGGTAGGGCCTAGTGGGTGGAGGCTACCACCCTAATTGCAGAGTGACTGGGCAGAGGGCTGATTTTTGGTGAATTGTTGGTGTACTCATCTTTAAGGTTTTCCCCCATTAGGTATAATGGAGGGTGTATCGCTTCACATCAAGGGGAAAGGGGTGGCCTAGAGCAGTGTGGGGTTGGTGGTAGTGCCGGGTAGGGGCAAGGAAGCTACCTGAATTTTTTCAAAGGATTTGGGCAGAGGGCTGATTTTTGGTTAATTGTTGAAGTTTACGCGTCTTTAATGTTTTTCCTCATAAGTTATAATATAATGGAGCTTTCAGCAGCCCCATAAGTGCACTTGGGGGGTGCTGGGGTGGCCCAGAGCGAGTGGTGGTGTAGTGCACATAGGGTGCCAACCACTCCCATGGGTTTCTAACCCATGGGGTACAGGGTTCTGTTGTTTCTGAGGTATTCTGAGTGTGGATTCTATGATAGCAAATTAGAGTGGATTGCTATCATAGAATCCACATTCAGAATACCTCAGAAACAACAGAACCCTGTACCCCATGGGTTAGAAACCCATGGGGGTGGTTGGCACCCTATGTGCACTACACCACCACTCGCTCTGGGCCACCCCAGCACCCCCCAAGTGCACTTATGGGGCTGCTGAAAGCTCCATTATATTATAACTTATGAGGAAAAACCTTAAAGATGTGTAAACTTCAACAATTAACCAAAAATCAGCCCTCTGCCCAAATCCTTTGAAAAAATTCAGGTAGCTTCCTTGCCCCTACCCGGCACTACCATCAACCCCACACAACTCTAGGCCACCCCTTTCCCCCCGACGTGAAGCAATACACCCTCCATTATACCTAATGGGGGAAAACCTTAAAAACACATAAACTTCAGAAATTCACCAAAAATCAGCCCTCTGCCCAATCACTCTGCAATTGGGGTGGTAGCCTCCACCCATTAGGCACTACCACCCCACCCCACCCTTTTGGCCCAGATCCCACGTTATGCCACCAATCTGCCCCAAAGACACTAAAACTTCAAAAATTCACCAAAAACCAGCCCTTTGCCCAATCCCCCTGAAATTTGGGTGGTAGCCTCCACCCATTGGGCACTACCACCCCACCCCTGGGCCCCTGGGACCCATTTTTAATCTGAATCGATTTGGATTCAGATTAATTCGGATCCGAATCAAATCAGGGGTGATTTGGATGGGCCATATTCGGATACAAAACAGAACAGTGGTGTTTCGGTTTGGATCCGAATTGAAACACCAAAAATCCAAATTGCACACCCCTAGAATTCCACTCCTTCTGGGCAGTCGCCCCATCTGTTGGTCTTGGTTCTGTGAGCACTCCATTAAGTCCTTTTGCCTTCAGGAGGCCTTCCATTTTCATGACCCATTGATTGTAATTCCTTCCATTCAGCTTGGAGAGGGCAGCACTGCTCACTTCTGGATCCATGCTGGCTTACTAACTCACTCAGCTGCACTTTAAAATAAAAACTCTACGGCAGACTTTTGAGCTGCTGGGCCCATAACCTAGTTGGGGTTTGTGATTATTTAGCAAAGTACCGAGGAAGCTACCACTCCAGTCACAGAGTGCAGAGTTTACTTGTTGCAGCTATTTAAGTAACACACATGAAGATCACTGTAGAATCTAAACTAAATTGATTTATTGGTGAAGTACATTTGAGATAAGAAAGACATATCCTATCCATCAGCTACATAATGAATAGGTAGGGAGGAACCTACCTATTCTCTCTAGGAGGAAAGGAAGAGGACTGACTCACTACAGGAAGTACCTGAGGAGTCAAGGCAGGGGTCATAGAGTAGAGGCAAGCAGGGACAGGTAAAGAGACCGTCACTAGCTACCTCTGCTTCCAATGCCCCTAGTGGTCATTAGGATAATTGGTGCAAAAGGTCGATGCACTGGAATTCCATATCCAACAGCCTGAAGGCACCTGGCAACTGGGCACAGACAACCCTTTTAATCTGCAGTCCCAGGGGATGCCTAGGGAAGTGGGAAGTTCCCAGATGTATCTGCATAGTGAGCTACAAGGGGGCATGGCCACCCATCCAGCAGCTCGCAGGTGCCTAGCCCATTGATGATTACCATATGCGGCATCCCCAATGTGGGGTGCCAAGCTCTGTCAGCTGCCCAGCAGCCCCCACCAACCGCAAAAACCCCACCCATCAGCCAAGAGCAACCATACAGCACACAAGAGGCAGTGGAAAGCATTTATGCAGCCAGTAACCAGGAAGCTGGCCAGGGTGGGCACTGCAGCTGGAAGCCACAGACATTCAGTTACTGTGGGCTAAGGGGAATGTGCCAGTACCAGCAGTACTGGCTGCCACCAGTGGTTGTGGCTGGAAGTGCAGCACACCCCCATTCTCCACAACACAAAAGGGGCCCCACAGGTACCCTCCCCCACAGCAGCACAATGAGGCTGTGGCTGTTCGGAGTGACCCACCACTTAGTGCACCTTTCCTCCTCCTGTGGCCTCTGCATGGGGGGGGGTGCTTTTAGGATCTACCCATTGAACAACACTGCCCTGTGCAGGCAGCCATGGAGTCTGTGCTGCAGCTGTTGCCAGGTGTCCATGTGCTCCCCTGGGCACCCTGCACCATGATGGGATGGGGCATGCTCAGTCTTGTATCCTGGCAGGTTTGTGAGAAGCTCCTCATGTCTTGCACTGGTGACTTGGAGCATTCCCTCTGCAGAGTATCCCAACTGCTACACAGTGGGGTATGGATGTGGCAGGGTGGCCAGGTTGCCCTGCTAGCTGCCCTGTGACATGTCTGTATGGGCACACACATTCCACCTGGTTTCTGTTTCCCATATTTGGCAGCAGCCCTCTGGGTCAGCAGGGGCCATCTTGTGGCAGGGAACTGTCCTTTCCCCTCACATGTTCTTCCCACCAGACAAGGGTCCCTGGCCCTTTAAGCCGCCAAGGAGTGGATAGCGAGGACTGCATTGGTGGATGTTGGCTGCACCAGCAACATCAGTTGTTATTCCCTCCTAGGGATGCTCCCACCTTGGAAGCATTGAGATTGCTCTGAAGGGCAGCACAGCCCTTAATGGATGTCCACTCGGGCCACAGGACTCTGTTATGCTGGGGTGTAAGATGGGGGAGGGGCACCATCCAAGTGGCAGAGGACAAGGGAGTAAGCCTGAGCTTAAGGAGTTCTCTGCCTCTCTAACCTGGGTTAAGATCAAGGAAAAGTTCCAGGTTTGCCCAGACTGGGGCAGCCAGGACTTGGGAGATACGCCCTGGTTCACACGTGCATGCAAACTTGGGTTAGGAACATAGGAAGCTGCTGTATACTAGTCAGACCATTGGTCTATCTAGTTCAGTATTGTCCTCACAGACTGGCAGCGGCTTCTCCAAGGTTGCAGGCAGGAATTTCTCTCAGCCCTATCTTGGAGATGCCAGGGAGGGAACTTGAAACCTTCTGCTGTTCCCAGAGTGGCTCCATCCCCTGAGGGGAATATATTACAGTGCTCACACATCAAGTCTTCCATTCATATACAATCAGGGCAGACCCTGCTTAGCTAAGGGGGCAAGCCATGCTTGCTACCACAAGACCAGATCTCCTCTCCTGGGTCTGCCTGTGACCCAGGTTATCTGCCTGTGAACCAGGTTTAGATTATAGTGTGAAGAGACTTAATAAGTTCCACTGAGTTCAATGTAGCTTACTCTCACGTAAGTGTATGTAGCATTACAACCTTAAGGCATCAGATTTACATTTAGTATAAGCACCAGTCTTCCTTCTAACAGGGATTCCCAGATGCTGTTGACTACAACTCCCGGAATCCCCAGCCAAAGGCCACTACCACTGGGGATGCTGGAAGTTGTAGTGAACAACATCTGGGAATCCCTGTTAGAGGGAACAGTGAGGAGCACTCAGGCTTTAAACAAAACTTACTTCCCAGATGTCCAGAGATGTGATGCTACACTGGCATTACTCATCCTCATTTTTGCTATTGATTGCAGCATATATGATATGAACTGAAATGTGAGATATATAATGCATAACAGTGTTTTAGTATAATGAAAGCTTACATGCAGGATTTATGACAAGGCAGCTGAAGTGTTAAACCTATTTGCACTATTTTTCATCTACCTAGCAAGACACCGTACCAATACAGCATTGTAAATGCTGCCTGCACTCCTGACGTTAAGAAAGCCTAGACGGGATGCAAGTGCCTGCTGTTCACAAGCGTTTCGAGCGCCATGTTGGAGGGCTGTTTTTCCAAGCAGAGTTGGTCTACCAGTTAAGGCTGGCAGGTAGACAAAGCCTCTATTTTGGACTTAGTGCATTGGATCGCTTCAGAGGGCTGGTCTACGAGTGAGGCATGTAAACCAGGCCTCCAAGGCGGGCCGATGCGCTTAGTCCAGGTTGGACTAAGTCCTGCCTCATACAGTGGTTAGACTAGCCCTCATGTGGTGGTTAGACCAGCCCTCCAAGGTAGGCCAACGTGCTAAGCTCAGAGCAGAGGCCTGGAATATCCGCCAACCTCAATCGGTAGACCAACTCTGCCTGGAAAAACAGCCCTCCAAAATGGCACTCGAAACACTCAAAATGTTTCATGTTGAAGTGGGGCTGTTTTGTTTTGAGCTCAAAACAGGTCCTTTATTTGAAGGGTGTTTTGTTTTGAGCTCAAAACACTTGGAATGGCCCATTTTGAGCTCAAAACATTTCAAGCTCAAAATGTTTTACACATCCCTACTGTCCATTCTGTTTGGCTAAGCAAGGTCACTTTCAGTATTTTAATTCTCTTTGTTCGGGAGTTGGTGTTTTCCATTTTTATGTTCAGTTTTATTTTATTTTTAGTTTATTAACGATGACAGTTTCTATTAGGCAGCAGAAATAGGGACTGTGGTACAGCTAAAGGTTTAAATACTCCAGAGTGTATTCAAATCTAGGTGGCAGACATTTTTTATTAGTAGCAAACAATATTCCTCTGAAGTTTCTGAAAAGACTATTGATTTACCTATTGATATTAATGATGACAATTTGAATCAAGTGGCTTGTAGGCAAGAGCAAATTGATCAATTGATCCAGTTTTGCTGGAAGCCACTAATACAGAGGATATCTCATTTAACCTACAGATAATGTAGAACTGAAAATCTTTATTGAATAATGAAGATTTGTTCTAGAAGAGGTGATTGGATTCATCATACATTATTCTACCACATATTGTCCCTTAGAGACTATGAGTATGAAATGCTATTTGAGTATATTTTTAAGCAGTTTAAGCAAATTAGGGCTGTGATCCTAAACTCCTCAAAGGAGGAGAGCTGGTCTTCAAGGGAGGATAATTTCTCCTCAAGGAAGGAGAGCTGGTCCTGTGATACCAAGCATGAACTGACCCCTTTGCTAAGCAGGGTCTGCCCTGATTTGCATTTGGAAAGGGTGCCTACATGTGAGCATGGTCTGCTGTAAGATATTTCCCTTACGGGATGGAGCCATAGCTTAGTGGTGCTTACAGAAGGCCCCAGGCTTCTCCAAGTAGGGCTGGGAGAGACTCCTGCCTGAAACCTTGGAGAGCCACTTCCAGTCTGCATAGACAATACTAAGCAGATGGACCAATAGTCTGACTTGGTAGAATGCAGTTTCCTATGTTCTTAAGTAAATCCTACTGAGAATACTGGGTCTTCCTTCCAAGTACAGACTGTGGTGTTTAGGACTGCACTGTGGTGTTTAGGACTGCACTGCATAGAAGTTAGATCTTTCCCCCATATTAAGTAACTGATTACATATAGAACACAAAAAGATCAGGAACTGATCAGAAACACAAGCAGATACTGAAACTGACTGGTCAGCTTCTTGGTTTCCTCTGAGAAGATCCAAAACAATGTTTGTTGATGCCTTCTAGGGAAAGATATTTTCCCTCTTAATCACCTGAAGCCAGATTTGTTGGGAAAGAGACTTCTCTGTTAAGCCCCCAGCCCCTGATAGTGATGAAATTTCTGCAATGACCAAATCAATGGTCAAAATGGCAGTAGGCATTTAAGATTACATACTGTCAATGGAGCCCTCCTGCAAATTTTAAAGCCTCACCTGTTAGAGCTCAAGCAAAGGGATGCATCGTCTAACTTGTTTCCAGCTTTTAAGAGGTCAGAAAGAATAGGAGGAAGCTTGGTTAGCTGGACATTTGGTTTCTCCAATAAAATTTCATCATGCTCTTGAGCTTTCAACTAAGTGCTCCATACTGTTCTCCTATTAAGTCTGGTAGATATAATGCAGTACAGGGCACTTCTAGTGCTGTTAATTATATATACTGTTGCCAAGCAACCCATGTTGGATCAAAGGATCCATTTTGTATAGATGAGACCGTCACACTAATGCTGGAGATGATGTCCCAGGAGGGCAGAAAACGCTACCCTTCCCAGTACTTTGTATTTTAATGAGAAGTTGCCTGGCCAGGAACTCAAATGTCCGGAATAGTAAACGTCCAAATGGCACATCCCCAACCACACCAAAATGATATAAAGTCAAACCTTGCCCCAATCAGCTTTGCCTTGTGCTCCACCCAGATAGTACTTCTCAACTGTTCAGACTCCATTGCCCATAATTAGCATACCTGCACTCTATCTCTTTAGCCCTATTCAGACATTATGCTATGCCTGCATTCAGATGTCTGTACACTCATATGTGTTTGTGTGAATTAGTGTACCTGCATTCATTTTAATAGCTGAACCTGGGTACAGGTCCCTCAAATGCATGGTACAGAGGTGTACTGCTATACATGTGAATAAATGTACTTGTGTACTGATCTGTACCTATGAATGCTATACACAGATTGTATGAGTGTTGAAGACATAATATGTGAACAGGGCTCCTGCCTCCCCTCCCCCCACCCTGGACGATAACTGAACTGAGATCCCTGAGTTTAATGTTCTTCCAAAAGCAGGCTCATTGCCTCAGTTTCTTCTAGAGCTCCTAATGCAGGCTTGCTGTTCCTGAAGTCTTGCAAAAAACAAAACCCTCTCCAGTCTTTGAACTAGGCTTGTTGGCACATGCTGTGCCCAAGCTCCACTTGGAACCTCAGAATCTGGATGCCCACCAGGCACTATTAGATGCTCTAACCCCTGGAATAGGTGCTCACTAGCACCCTAGCAGGGGCGTAACTAACATTGGGCAAGGGAGACAGTTGTCTCAGGGCCCCACTGCCTCGAAGGGCCCTCCAGAGGCACATCACATGACTCCCCACCCGCCCGTGTTGCACCCCCTATGAATTAATGTTGAGTCTCTTGGAGATCGGCAATAGCAGACAGTAAAAAAAGGGTTAATTTTCCCCCCAACTCTATTGGTTCTCCTGGAGTCTTGTGCTCGTCCCCCGCTTGGAATTTGTATATAACTGCAGAGGCGATCGAGGAAGCTGGCTGTTGGGCTAGTGGTCTCCATCCAAGAAAAAAAGTCAAACATTTTGTAAAAACCAACCCTTTGCTGTTTGTTTTGTTTGTGTGTGATTTGTTCCAATTGGTCAAGCTACCATGTTGCTTGCTCTCTCCCCCCACCCCCATGAACCGTGTGAGTGTTGTACATGTGAGAAAAGTCCCATCCTGTGTGTGTGTTGTGTGTGTGTGTGTGTGTGTGTGTGTGTGAGAGAGAGAGAGAGAGAGAGAGAGAGAGAGAGAGAGAGAATTCTTAAGCTTTTTTTAGCTTAAGCTAAAAAGCCAAGGAGAACCAGATTGGGACCGATTCTGGCTATTCTCATGTGTAGCTCTACCTGGGTAGGGCTCATGTAGCCCAGGTAGAGCTGGTCATGAGAACAACCTCATAGTATTGCAATTTCAGTTAAAATAATTCAGTAAAATTAGTAGATCATGCAGTATTTCACCTGATTCCAATTAACTGCATCTCAAGGACCAATTATCAGGACTTTAGGCAGAAAGGCAGGATGCTGGCAGCATTTTCCACCAATTCAGATATAGTTAACACTTATGCAATGAATTATTTTTACTCAAGCAATACAATTTGCCTATTTCAAGAGACAAATTTTTTTTTGCTTCTGTGACAAGTAATGCTTTCTATAGTACTTACAGACATGGCTAGCATACAAACAGATTATGAGGTCCTAAGTGTATGAGCCAAACTAAATTTGAATGATCATTTGAATCCAAACTTGATTCCATTATCTACCAGTGTTAAACCTGGGCTTAAAATGCGTAATTTAAGATTAAAATAAGAAATAATTTAATGTAAGCTCCCCAAAGAAAAACACAGGGCTCTGTGGGCGCCAGGAGTCGAAATCAACTTGACGGCATACTTTACCTTTATGGGTGGAGCAATGGATTAGTGGTATCTGCTTTGCATGCAGAAGGTCCCAGGTTTAATCCCTGTAACCCCTCCTGTATTATTCCAAAGAAAACCACATGGCTCTGCTGTCAAGTTGACACTGACTCGACGGCACAACTTTACTTTTACTTTATCTCCAGGTGAGGCTGAGGAAGACTGAAACCTTAAAGAACCAGAGAACAAGGAGAAGTAGAACTGGCATATACCCGCGAGTTCATTCTTGTGTTATGACAATGGCAAAGAATGACAAATGTGTCATATTATGGCAGACCGGCACAACATAAGGCCCAGGGGGCCAGATCTGGCCCTTTTTTTGCTGGCCCAGAGATAGGAATATCCTTCTGTAACAGCAGGAGCCATGAAGAGCTCTCGGTCTGTCCTGCTGACCACCAGCAGCAACTGAATGAAGTTGGCTTCTTAACAGTAGATTTCCCCCACCCTGGGCCAGAGCCCACTGACATCACCCCACCTTTTCCCCTGACTCCAGCCCAACCCTCTGCCTCCTCACATTCATTAATATTTTTATTTAATTTATTTTAATGTAATAATTAATGTGCTGAAAATTGACCTTGGCCCATGCACAACAACCACGACTTGTTGTGCACGGGCCAAGGTCAATTTTCAGCACATTAATTATTACATTAAAATAAATTAAATAAAAATTTAATTTGAGTTGTGCACCCTGTTTTAAACTGTTTTAATATTCTATCCCGATGTTGGGGCTTTTAATCACTGTAATTGTTTAATTGTTGTTTTAAAATGTTTTTAAATTGTTAATTGTTGTTATATTGTTTTTAATTTGTTTTAGCTCTTTACTGTTTTAGTGGTTTGTTTTAATTATAAACCGCCCTCAGCCATTTTGGAAGGGTGGTATACAAATAAATAAATAAAAATATTAATGAATGTGAGGAGGCAGAGGGTTGGGTTGGAGTCAGGGGGAAAGGTGGGGTGATGTCAGTGGGCTCTGGCCCAGGGTGGGGGAAATCTACTGTTAAGAAGCCAACTTCATTCAGCTGCTGCTGGTGGTCAGCAGGACAGACCGAGAGCTCTTCATGGCTCCTGCTGTTACAGAAGGATATTCCTATCTCTGGGCCAGCAAAAAAAGGGCCAGATCTGGCCCCTGGGCCTTATGTTCTGCCGGTCTGCCATAATATGACACATTTATCATTCTTTGCCATTGTCATAACACAAGAATGAACTCGCGGATATATGCCAGTTTAACAGAGTTAAAAACCCTGGAAAGCCAGGCCAAACAAATACGTTTTAAGGGCTCTCCTGAAGGCTAATAGAGAATTCAAATTGCGGATTTCTGCAGGGAGCACATTCTACAGCCCCAGAGCAGCTATAGAGAAGGCCCGCCTCTGAGTCGCCACCAGACGAGCTGGTGGTAACTGGAGACGAACCTCCTCAGGTGACCTTAATGTGCAGTGGGGATCATGCAGAAGAAGGCACTCTCTAAGGTAACTCAGGTCTAAGCTGTTCAGGGCTTTAAAGGTAATAACCAGCACTTTGTATTTTGCCTGGAAACATATCAGCAGCTAGTGCAATAGTTTCAAAATAGGCGTAATATGGTCTCTCCAGGTTACCCCAGAGACCAATCTGGCTGCCGCATTCTGAACTAATGGAAGTTTCCGAACTAGGTACAAAGGCAGCCCCACGTAGAGCGCATTGCAATAGTCAAGCCAGGAGGTTAGCAGCTAGTGCACCACTGTTTTGAGGTCATCCTCCTCAAGAGATGGGCGCAGCTGTCGAATCAGCCGAAGCTGATAGAATGCACTCCTGGCCATGGCCTCCACCTGAGATACCAGGGTGAGGCCTGGGTCTAGGAGTACTCCCAAGATGTACACCTGCTCCTTCTGGGAGAGTGTAACCCCATCCAGCACAGGAAGATCTAACTCACTCCTCAGATTCTGAGTCCCCACAATGAGGACCTCCATCTTGCTTGGATTCAGCTTCAATTTGTTCTCCCTCATCCAGCCCATTACTGCCTGTAGGCAGGCATTTGGAGAGTGAGTGCCATTTCCTGAAGATGAAAGGGAGAAGTAGATTTGGGTGTCATCAGCATACTGATAACACCCAGCACCAAATCTCCTGATGACCTCACCCAGCAGTTTCATGTAGATATTAAAAAGCATTGGTGACACAATGGAGCCCTGAGGGACTCCATATAACAGCTCCTGCTTTGAGGAGCAACTGTCACCAAGCTCCACCATCTGGGATCTACCCGAGAGATAGGAACAGAACCACTGCAGAGCAGTGCCCCCTATTCCCAACTCCCCCAGGCGACCCAGAAGGATATCATGGTCGATGGTATTGAACGCCGCTGAGAGAGATGTAAAGATCCAGGCATTGCTAGGTAGGCCGGGTAAGACTCTTACCTTGTGGAGTAGGGATGTGCACGGAACCAGTGACTGCCAGTTCAAAAGTGGGGACTTTATGAACCTCCGAACCAGTCTGAAAGTCCAGCGGTTTGACCAGTTTGAAGGTGGGGGGAATAACTTTAAGGACTGGGGAGGGTGCTCTCCCCACCACACCATGTTTCCCCCTCCAGCACTGTCCTGAAAACGGTCCCACGGGGTGGCAGCATACCTCCTTGCTGTCCCGGTGAGTCATGGACCAGAAGTACCTAGAAGTGCCTGGTGCACATGTGCAAATTGTGACCTGCACGCAAGTGAGCACATGTGTGCATATGCACCAGGCACTTCCAGGTACTTCCAGTCCGCAACTCACCAAGGAAGTATGCTGCCACCATGTGGGACCGTTTTTCATGACAGCGCTGGCAGGGTAAACATGGCAGGAGGTGAGCACCCTCCCCAGTCCTTAAAGTTATCACCCACTTCAAACTGGCCAAACTACTGGACCTTCGAACTGGTTTGGAGGTCCATAAAGGGCCTCCAAATGGTTCCATGCACATCCCTACTGGGGAGAGCTGATGTCAATCAATGTAGACCACAATATTGACTTTGATGAACTGTGAATCTGATTTGGTATAAGGCAGTGCCATATGTTCACATGAGGATATATATAGCCATTTTGACACATAGCCAATGATAGAACTATCCCCCCATGCATGGTGTTTTTGAAACCTGAAAATTCCATATGTTCACTAGATACTATCAAAGACTGGTAGCCTCGAGGTCACTTGACAGTAACAGTCACATCCCAAAAGATAAAATCTTGTGGGGCAAATTTGTTTGATCATGAATGCTGAAAGAGTAAGAAAAGGGTGTTTTTTTAAGTAGCCATGAACATTAAGTGTAATGTCTCTAAATTAGCAGACAGATCTTATTGAAACAACAAATTGTTCTAGTAAGAACTAATCAGCCTACTTTCACTGTCTCTACATCTGGACTAAATTTGGTGCAAATTGAGGTCCACAAGTTAGATCTCTTGTGCCTCAAATGTTCATGTGTCCACCATCTTGGATTAGGGTGGATGTCATCATTACAAACTGCACCATTGAGGTGTCCCTGTGTGTCACTCACCACCACTGTTCCAAATTTGGTTCAAATTGGTTAGACAGTCTTCATGTTAGTGCACTTGCACCTCAAAGGTTTATGCATCCTCCATCTTGGATCAGGGTGGGTGACATCATCACAAACTACACCATTGGGGCATCCCTATGTGTCCATTCACCTGTAGCAAATTTGGTTCAAATCGGTTAGACTGTCCACAAGTTAGTACACTTGCGCCTCAAATGTTTACATGTCCACCATCTTGGAGTGGATGAAATTGTCACAATCTTTGCTGTTGAGTTGTTCCTATGTGTCCCTAGAGCTGTAGCAAATTTGGTTCAAATCGGTTAAGCGGTTCACAAGTTAGCTCACTTGCGCCTCAAAGGTTTATGCTTCCGCCATCTTGAATCAGCATGGATGACATAATCACAATATACACCACTGAGGTGTCCCTGTGTGTCACTCACTACAACTGTATGTAATTTGGTTCAAATCAGTTAGATAGTCCACAAATTAGCCCACCTGCGCCTCAAATGCTCACGCATCCACCATCTTGGATTAGGATAGATGACATCATCACAATCTGCACCATTGAGGTGTCCCTACAGCTGCAGCAAGTTTGGTTCAAATCGGTTAAGCGGTTCACAAGTTAGCCCACTTTCACCTCAAAAGTTTACATGTCCGCCATCTTGAATCGGCATGGATGACATCATCAGAAGCTATGCCATTGAGGTGTCCATGTGTGTCACTCACTGCAACTGTACCCAATTTGGTTCAAATAGGTTAGGCAGTCCACAAATTAGGCAGCTTGTCCCTCAGATGTTCTTGTGGCTGCCATCTTGAATTGAAGTGGATGACATCATCACACACCACGCCCTTTGGGCATCCCTATGTATCCCTGCAGCTGTAGCAAATTTGGTTCAAATCGGTTAAGCGGTTCACAAGTTAGCCCACTTGCACCTCAAAAGTTTACATGTCCGCCATCTTGCATGGGGTGGATGACATCATCACAAACTACGCTGTTGAGGTGTCCCTATGTGTTCCTACAACTATACCAAATTTGGTTCATATTGGTCCAGGCATTGCAAAGTTGATAGAGTGGGACGGACACATAGACACACGCACAGAATGCCGGGTGATCTCATAAGCCTACTGGAAAGCAGGCTAAAAAAGGAATATTAAAAAACCTCCAGACAAATACAAGAGGCTCTGTTTACCCAAAACATCAAAGTTACCAGCGGGCTCTCAAAGCTAAAGATCCAGTAATATTTTGAGAAGTAGTTAATTCTAACTATTCAGTGGCAAATAAACATTCATTTGCAATCTTTCTCAACAAAGCTTGGGAACAGCACTTTTCAGTTATCTCTAACAGTGCTATAGCAAGCCTACTTCCAAACCCACAACTCGTGAAATGATCTCTCTCTCGTGAAATGATCTCTCTCCATGGCTTTTCAAAAGAAGTCCTTCAAAGAGATCAAACAGTTCAGTTTATACCTGGCTGACAGCAGCCTGTTAGGTTATTAGCACACTTTTGATTTGTGAATTATATACTGGTATTGTTACGTGATTTAATATCATAAATTTTATTAGTATAATTGCCCAGGGTGGAAAGAGAACACAGATGTGCAGATCTATAAAGCATGAAATAAGGATCATATGTCAAATTATAGATCAATCAGTCTAATCAACATCATGGCAACATTATATAGAGTATTTACATGCTTTTTGTGTAAGCTGAAAAACTGGACTTTGACAAATATTTTTATTAAGGAACTAGTATTCAAAGCTGGTTATGCTACCACTGAAATTGCCTTGGGTTACCCATCATTTTCATGAATATAAACTTGTATCTATGCAGCCTTTGTTTTAATCAGCATGCTTTTATTTCATGTGTAATTTTGTATGACCTATGTCGTGACTTATTATCACGGGTTAACAGGCTAACAAATGAACTTTATTCATTTGGTTACTCATTCATAAATCTTATCCTCTGGTGTAATTAGGGGGAGAAAGTGGTAGTGGGAGCAGTCAGTGTGTGTGTGTGTGCATGTGCATTAGTGTTTTATAACTAATACACAGTGCATGGCAGACTGGCGGAGAAAAAAAACAGATACCCACATTTGGATAATTAATGTACCGCCTGATAATATTTATACAAAGATCCAGTGCATTGAGGTCTAACCTGATTTTATTAATTTTGCTTAGCACATAATACTTTTATGAAGATATCTGGGAGGGATGTTTCACAAAGAAGTAATTAAGCAAGGCGGCTGGGTGGCTCATTTATAGCGAAGTGCAAATATAGCTCAGTGGAAAGTAATATTATGCAGAATAATGGAATAAAAGCTAAGCTGGCAAGAAATGCTTCAAAGGCAGCAATTCTGTGCACACTTTCCTCAGAATAAGCCTACTGATTCTGAGACAGTAGAACTAACTTCCAAGTAAACACGTATAGAAGTTGGGCTGTTAGGAATATGCCCTTTTCAAGGATCTGGATTTATAAGTTCAATGTAGATTCTGATCAGATGCTAAAAACCCAGAGTCTTCAAACACAAGTATTGCTCTACATACAGAATTATGTAGATTTGTACAAAAAGAATCCATTGCCTTCCTTAATAATGAAATTAACCAAAAAATTGATTCATTTGCTGGAAAATGTGGGAAAGCTGTCCAATTGGAAAAGCATGAGAAATGATGCCTCCAATAAACTCTGGCAGTTTTCTCAGGTACATTTACAAACAGGAAATCCAAACTTTCACAGAATTACAAACAAACAAACAAACAGACAAGCTATATTGTTTCAGTTAACTGTCTGTGTCGAATTTCCACAAAACTCACTTAAGAAATAGATAAACACACACACAAAAATTGCACAAGATATCTTGGTTTGTCAAACTCATTCAACATTTTAGAATTTGTCTTTTTAGGGGTTCTTGGCTGTAACAGTATTATATGTTAAAAACAAAGCAGCTGTTCTGGTCATAAACTAGCAAGGAATGAAGGGAGAATGCATAGTCATTTTGTGGTACAGGTGGAATACTTCCATCTCCTGCTAACATGGCAAAGAGGCACCTTTTAATGTGGTGATTCTCTTTATTTAGCAGGGGGAGAGTAACTGGCCCTATCCACTCCCAGTACAGTACTTCCAGTGACTGTTGCTGGCGTCTATCTTATGTTTCTTTTTAGATTGTGAGCCCTTTGGGGACAGGGAGCCATCTTATTTATTTATTAATAATGAATGAATGAATGAATGAATGAATAAATTATTTATCTCTCTGTGTAAACCGCCCTGAGCCATTTTTGGAAGGGCAGTATAGAAATTGAATATTTATTTATTTGTTTGTTTGTTTAACATATCTTTATACCGCCCAAAACACGCTCTATTCTGTCCCCTTCTGGCTTACCCGAACTCTGAGTGCATTCCTCTGGTTCAAGGAAAGGAAATTAGTCATTCTGGTCAAGTTCTTCTTAGTGGTCCCCAGGTAATTAGTGCAATCATAAGGGACTAGGAGATACCACTCTGATAGCCACTGCCCTGAACATGCACAGAAGTGCTAGAATAGATCAAGCATCTAAGTACTGAGATTAGAATGCTGTTTCTCTTTCTTAAGCGAACACCTAGACAAGCCAAGGAACCAAGGATAGATTCCCTCCCACAGATTAGACTTTTAGATCCAATAAAGTGAGTCATGCTGAAAATAAGTGTCTTCACCCCTCCCTCCAGATTGCCTTCCTTGGAAGATCACCCTATTGAGCCTTTTGTTTTAGGGGAAATATCTAAAAGAGCGCACAGTCCAGCCATGGCCCACACCTTTTGACTAAGTATTTCCCTGTTCACAGAGCAATGGACACACCGAGTATCATGGCCTCAAGCTGTTTTGATATTAATAATAATAATAATAATAATAATAATAATTATTATTATTATTATTATTAATTCAGTTTCTATACCGCCCTTCTAAAAATGTCTCAGGGCAGTTTACACAGAGAAATAATAAATAAATAAGATGGCTTCCTGTCCCCAAAGGGCTCACAATCTAAAAAGATAAACAAGATAAACACCATCAGCAGTCACTGGAGGTACTGTGCTGGGGGTAGATAGGGCCAGTTACTCTCCCCCGCTAAATAAAGAGAATCACCACGTTAAAAGGTGCCTCTTTGCCAGGTTAGCAGGGGTAACCCCTCCCGCTCTGTGTTAGTACTTTGTACAGTTCAGGATTGACCCAGCTTCACATCATTCTGTTACCAAGGTTGCCTATCTCTCATTAAGTTGACCATCCACCCCACTGAAAACCCAGAAATAGTAAGAATGCTTACTGAGGATGAGTTCTAGAAGTTCCCAAGTCTGAGAATCTCTAAGCTGAAATCAGGGTTTTGGGGCCCCTCAATTCAACACGGTTTTTGGGCCCCTTACAAGCCAAGAACCTAGCAGCCTTTGAGTTTCCCTTCACCAAGCTAATCTCCCATCTCATTGCTCCAGTACAAGGCAAAGCTGCAAGACAGGTAGCTATAGGACTGTTTCTCTCTTCCCACTTTTTCTCTCCCTCTCTCACTCCCAGCCTAGTGCCCACAACTGTATCTCCTGTTCCTCAGTACTCAACTGTAAATGTGTATTGGGGCAACTCTAATGACATTCTCAGAACATTCACACCCTAAGAGAAGATCACTTGCAGCAAATCTGCTGAGGCACTAACCACTAATTTTCACCTGTAAATCTCTGTTCTTCAATAATACTCAGCTTTGCTTGTAAGGAACATGTCTGTTCTCTATTGTGCCTTTCTGGGTGCTCTAACACGGGTGTATCCTATCCATGGTCAGCTTTCCCTGCACCTCAATGTATAATTTCACTGGATAAAGGTTAGCACTAATTTGAGTGAAATTCCCCACGTTAAATCAAAGTATAGCAGAGCAAACCTTGTAACTGATTTCTGGTGGAGAAGGTGCGTGCAGCCTAAAACTGGTAACACTTTCACATTGTTCGTGATATTACCTGTTTTGTTTTCTTATTTATTATTTAACATATTTATGGGTTTACACAAAAATTTCACATGTATTTATCATATGGTTGAGGTTCAAAGAGCTGCATCAGGGTTTGTCCCTTTAAACAAAACATCACAGGCAGAATTTAAATATTACTTCAGCTTTGCTTTGAACACGGTATTTCTGAGAAGTCAATTCATGCATTCAGGCCTATTCTACAAAATGAGGTTTTTGAGTTCTGAAGTGGCAGAGTAAACTGTCTGCAGCTAGGATATACCATTTTAATGCTCCTCTATATTTGTGGGTGGGGAAACTATTTGCATGAAGAAGTCTAATATATCACAGAGAGAAGTGCTAGCCCAGTTCTTCCCCTGCTGTGTATGTTTTCTACCTGCAGGGAGTTTGTTTGTTTTACACAGGGAGGCATTAAAAGTATAATCTCCTACCTACCATCTGAAGTGGTACAGTCCAGTCTACCCCATCATTTACATTTCATGCTGCTCTATGGGCAGAACCAGTCTCAGCTGCCAATCATAAAGTGTTGAGTGGGGTCCAAATGATGAGAAATCACATGATTTACATGCACGTGTCAAAATAGTTTTAAAAGGTGTTATATATAAACAAACTCTGTTATCAACCACTCAAATGGACTTTGCCCTATGCTTTGCCACAGTAACATCAAACACATTTAAAAAGGGTTGGCAACTGGAATTTTGCTATTCTGACAAGAACATTCTAAAAAGAATCACAGGCTTTTCTCCATTTTCTGGGAAACAAAGCAAAAACAAAAGCTAAAAGAAAGGGAAAAAAAACCGGTGGTAGAAGAAACTTGCCCTTTAGAGATGTAGGCCACAGAACCCTGCCTGAGAATTCCTTCCTTGATTCTAGGTGACAAACAAGAATACATTGGAACAAGTGACACAGAAAAGTGCTGCCTCGATTTGAGCTGTTGAGGCAATAATTTGTTGTCCATCAGACTCATGAGGCTTAACTAATGCTTTGTGAACTATATCAACTAGGATATCCTTTTTCTTCAAATATCTTTTCCAGCTGATTAGCCTGCAATGCAGGAAAAATGTATCTCAAGTAAGGTGAAAATTGTGGAAGCCTTAATACATTAACTCACAAGTAATTCCTTTTGCAATACCAGCCAGTGATGAATTCTATAATTTAGGAGGTTATTTCTTGTCAGTATCATTTTCCAGTGAGGAGGATGATTGTTTCTCACTACCTGAATTTTCTTCCTTGCCCTTCTAAATGTACATGCCCAAAATGAATGCAGTATTGCAGGTACCATCATAGAATTTTAGTTTAATAGCAGACTGGATGGATGTACTTCTGTAGTGCTAATTCCCCAAATGCAACATCTTTTTAAGGATGTCACAAAAAAGTACCATCACTTAGAGGCAGGAAGTAGAGTTAAGTGTTACTCCTTTCATAAATTTTTTGATTTGCATTTCTATAGCTGATTAACTGCAAAAATATAAACAGTTGTTTGACTGCTCCAATCTCCAATTAATACATAAAGTGGTACTACATTTTGTTTGTGTTTTTAAAATTGTAGAGAACAGGAATTACCTTTCACACAACTGCCTAGCAACATAAAAATGGAGATGTTACATTAAAATCTTCTCATCACCGCATGGAGTATAATAATATGCAAAGCTTCTGCTCTGCAGAGTCTAATCAAAAAAATTATTCTAATGTATAAAACATAGGGGCAAATTTTCATTCTAATGCATGACAGATTACGCATGAAATTCCTATTTAGGGGTATATGCAGATATTTGCCATTTACATTACGGCATAATTTGAGGGTAGTATTTCTCATTTCTTGTGTTTAATCAAGCTTTTTATTAACACGTTCCTAGTTATCTCTAACTATGCCTGCTAATTTGGGAATTGGCTGTAACATCTTACTCAATGACATCTCATGCTAGTTTCAAGACAAGGAAGGCAGTCAATGGGTTTACCTATTCAAGCTTCTGATTATTTGGTAGAAATTCATAGTTGCTGTGTAGAGTCGGAGTGGAAAGTAGACTTCTATGTCCACAAAAAAGTGTGGGGGTGGTTTTGAGGAGATGTTTATATCCTACTGTCATACAGGTCAGGCCATCAGTGCACCAGTAAGTTATTATTGGTGCACTGTTATTCTTAAATGGCAGAGGCTAAGAGGACAGAGTTGCCAACTCTGACTGAAGTTATTGAAGGATTGCCTCCCCCACTCCAATGTTTCCAACAATTTTTCAGAATATCAAGCCATTAATCTCCAAGATTGCTTTCAATGGTCACCTGGAGATTAATGCTGATTTCTGGAGACTCCAGGCCAATCCGCCCTGAGTCATTTTGGAAGGGCGGTATACAAATCAAATAAATAAATAATAATAATAATCCAGGAGCACTGGCAACCCTGTAAGAGGACAGAAGATAGGAGAACGTCTGGTAGTATGCATGAAGGGAAGTAGGGCCGCTGCCATATGGCACTCTTGGGCAGCTGCTGGGGGCCTAGTCCCAGAAGAGGTGGGGCACCTCTGACACCTGCCCCTGACCATTTGAGAAGGATTGGGCAAGTGGCAGCTGCTGGTTGGGTGGGCTCTCCTCTGCTTATCATGAGAGGGGTTCTCCTTATCATGAGAGGGGTTTGTGTAACTATGTAGGGCAATCAATTCCCTAGAGCAGATAATCCATTAATTACCAGAAGCACTAGGTTCCACAAAGGTGTTTGGACCATCTTCCTGGGAATTGGAGTGTCTGATTTGGAAAAAGCTATAGCTAATATATCTGGTGAAATGAGTTAGCTTTAAATGCTACTGCCCATGCTATCAGTGTTTTACAAGAGGAGGAGGAGGACTCCTTGGGACAAATGGCTCTGAATAATCGTGTTGCCCTTGATTATATGCTGGCCTCAGAGGAGGGGTTTGCAAGCTGGTGAATTCTGGCTGCTGTTTATATATTACTGAGAAAGGTCTGGTTGATACTGATGTTGATGTTATTCACCAGGCTGCCACTAGGACCGGAAAACACTACAGTTTTGTTTTATTATTCTCCTGATAATTATACTCTTGTGCGTCTGTTTTGCACTTTTGAGATGCTGCTTTGCAATAATCTGCACACAGGGTAAGAACTATGAAGAAAGAGAGCTAAAGAGAGTATGCGTTGCTGAAGATACAGGAGAGAAAGTCAGAATGGTTGAGGTGGGACTGCACTGAAGCAGAGACTGAGTTGTGAAGTTAATGGTTAGCACTGTAAGCTTCAAAGGGTGGACTGATGAGGGAAAAACAGGTTTTGGTGGGTCCTGCCTGTGCACATACTAGTTGGATTGACGGAAATACTGTAATGAATGAAATAACCATATTTGGATTATTGCTTTTGTACACGGTTAATATGTTGCTGAATTCAATGAAACTGTGAACTAGTTTTCTGATTGGCCGCTGATGCTATGCTCTGTGATTGGACTACCTCTCCTGATGGTGGTTTTGCTTAATGACGTCAGTGTTACTATATTAGCTACTATAGCTTCATTTTCTGGGTATCTCCAGTTTAGGGAGTTCCCGATGTCGTTAAACAAATAAAGTTCTTCTCTGAATTTCCAGCAAATGTTGTAAAGGCCTCCACTCATTGAACTGATCATGGGTGGGATTTCCCCCACGTCACAGCCTCCAGGTAGAATGCTACTGTTCCTGCTGGTTCATTGAGAATGAGAGACTGGAAAGCAACAAGCAGAAGGGGAACTGAGCTGGGAAGGGAGGACTGGGGGAGGAGTAGCACTGTATATCATAGAAGGGATAGATTCCAATAACCTAGAAAACCTAGGTAGATTGGAGTCCTCCACAGAATCATTATGTGTAACATTACGAAGACTGAAAGAAAATGTGTTACTAGGGACATGCTATCGCCCTCTGGATCAAAGCACTGAGAGTGACCTGGAGTTGGAGAAGCAAAGAAGAGAGGCATCAAAGAGAGACAGGGCAGTAATAATGGGTGACTTCAACTACCCACACATAGACTGGATAATAAGGAAAGAGAGGCCAAATTTCTAGACATGCTAAATGACTATGCCTTAGAACAGTTAGTTGCGGAACCAGCCAGAGAGATGGTGACCGTGGACTTAATCCTGAATGGTGCCCAGGACCTGATGCGAGATGTCAGCGTTGTAGAACCATTGGGTAGAAGTGGCCACAGTGTGATCCAATTCAGCATATATGCAAGTGGAGAATTGTCAAGAAAGTCCAACACAGATTCATTGGATTTCAAAAGAGGAAACTTCTCAAAAATGAGGGGACTGGTAAGAAGGAAGTTGAAAGGGCAAGTCAGGAGGGTCAAATCACTCCAGAAAACATGGAACTTATTTAAAACCACAATACTAGAAGCACAGTTGGAATGTATACCAAGAAGGAGAAAAGGTACCACCAAGTTCAGGAGGATGCCAGCATGGTTAACAAGTAGAATCAGGGAAGCTATAAAAGGGAAGAAGACTTCCTTCAGAAAATGGAAGTCCTGCCCAAATGAAGAGAACAGAAAGGAACACAAACCCTGTCAAAAGAAATGCAAGGAGACAATAAGGGATGCAAAAAGAGAGTTTGAGGAGTATATAGCTAGGAGTGTCAAGGAGAATAACAAAAACTTCTTTAAATATATCAGAAATAGAAAACCAGCCAGAGAGGAGGTTGGCCCCTTAGATGATGAGGGTGTGAAAGAGATTATTAAGGAGGATAAGGAAATTGCAGAGAAGCTGAATGAGTTCTTTGCATCCGTCTTCACAGCAGAGGATACTGACTATGTACCCTCTTCGGAATTGAGGTTTTCAGGTTTAGTTGCTGAAGAACTGGGCCAGTTTGAGGTGACAAGGGAAGATGGTCTAAACTGACTTGTGGCAGCCAAGCATTCATAGCGACATTGCATTTTGATTCTCTTCCTATCATTGTGAAGCAGAATTCACCAAGCATTGGATTGTTCATCCACTAATAGGGAACGTGAACTGGGTTTAGACCGTCTTGAGACTAGTGATGTGCATGGACCAGTTTGCAGACCATTCTAAAGGCCTGTGAACCGGTTCGCTGGGTGGGGGGGCGGTTCATGGTTCGACACCGGGTGTGGCTCTTTAAGGGTGGGGGAGGGTGCACTTACTCCCCCTGCTGCTTTCCCTCCACCAACGCTTCTTTTTTGAAATGCATTTGGGGTAGCAGTGTACCTCCCTGCCACCTCTTCCCCCATTCCTCGGCAAAAGGCTTCAGAATGTGCAATTGAGTGTGTACACAGTGCGCGTGCTACATGTGTGCATCACATGTATTCGTGCATCAGACTTGTGCACGCGACGTACACACGCAATACACACATGCACAATCGCACATTCTGAAGCCTTTTGCCGAGGAAAGGGGGAAGGGGTAGCAGGGAGGTACCTACCGCCCCAAATACTTTTCAAAAAAGGAGCACTGGCGGGGAGAAAGTGGCGGGAGGGGTAAGTGCATCCTCCCCCGCCCTTAAGGAGTCCCCCCCTGCCCGGCTTCAAACTGGAATGGCGTAGTTCCGTGCACACCACTACTTGAGACAGGTTAGTTTTACTCTACGGATGATGAGTTGCAATAGTAATCATGCTCAGTATGAGAGGAACTGCAAGTTCAGACATGTTATAAACTGTCCTGAAAAACTAAAAATTAACAAATCGCCCGGGCCAGATGGCATCCATCCAAGAGTTCTGAAGGAAGTCAAATGTGAAATTGCTGCTCTCCTAGCAAAATTATGTAACTAGTCCCTACAATCAGGCTCTGTACCAGAGGACTGGAAAGTAGCCAATGTAACTCGGATTTTCAAAAAGGTATCCAGGTGGGATCCGGGAAATTACAGGCTGGTCAGAATAACTTCAGTGCCGGGTAAATTGATGGAAAGCATTGTGGACAAAATTGTTGAACATATAGAAGAAAAGGGCTTGCTGATGGACATCCAGCATGGCTTTGCAAGGGCAAGTCTTGCCTCACTAACCTTTTGGAGTTCTTTGAGAGTGTCAACTGTCATGTGGATAAAGAGGATCTGTCATGTGGATAAAGAGGATACTTGGACTTTCAAAAAGCTTTTGACAAAGTTCCCCACCATAGGCTTTTGAGTCAACGTAGCAGTCATGGAATAAGGGTACAGGTTCATGTGTGGATCGGTAACTGGTTGAAGGACAGGAAACAGAGAGTAGGAATAAGTAGACAGTTTTCACAATGGAGGTAGGTAGGAATTGGGGTCCCCCAGGGATTGGTACTGGGACTAGTGCTCTTTAACTTGTTCATAAACAATCTAGAAGTTGGGGTGACCAGCAAAGTGGCCAAATTCACAGATGAAACTAAACTATTTAGGGTAGTGAAATCCACAACAGATTGTGAGGAGCTCCAAAGATCTCTCCAAACTGGGGAAGTGGGCGACAAAATGGCAAATGAGGTTCAGTGTAAGCAAGTGTAAAGTGATGCACACTGGGGCAAAAATCCCCAACTTCACATATACACTAATGGGATCTGAGCTGTCGGTGACTGACAAGGAGAGAGATCTTGAGGTTGTGGTGGACAGCTCATTGCAAGTGTCAACTCAGTGCACGGCAACTGTGAAAAACGCCAGTTCCATGCTAGGAATCATTAGGAAGGGGGTTGAAAATAAAAATGCTATTATTATCATGCCCTTATACAAATCTATGGTGTGGCCATATTAATTAATTTATTATTATTATTATTATTATTATTATTATTATTATTATTATTATTATTAATGTTTATATCCCGCTCTTCCTCCAAGGAGCCCAGAGCGGTGTACTACATACTTGAGTTTCTCTTTTCACAACAACCCTGTGAAGTAGGTTAGGCTGAAAGAGAAGTGACTGGCCCAGAGTCACCCAGATAGTTTTTATGGCTGAATGGGGATTTGAAATCGGGTCTCCCCGGTCCTAGTCCAGCACTCTAACCACTACACCACACTGGCTCTCATATCTGGAGTACTGTGTACAGTTTTGGTCACCGTATCTTAAGAAGGATATTGTAGAACTGGAAAAGATGCAGAAGAGGGCAACCAAAATGATCAGGGGCCTGGAGCACCTTCCTTATGAGGCTAGGCTACAGCATCTGGGGCTCCTTACCTTGGAAAAGAGGTGACCAAGGGAAGACATGATTGAGGTGTATAGAATTATGCATGGAGTGGACCGGTTAGACAGAGAGAAATTTTCCTCCTTCTCTCACAACACTAGAACCAGGGGTCACCCACTGAAGTTCAGGAAATTTAGGACCAACAAGAGGAAGTACTTTTTCACACAGCGCATAATTAATCTATGGAATTCTTTGCCATGGGATGTGGTGATGGCCACCAGCTTGGATGGCTTTAAAGGGGACTTAGACAAATTTATGAAGGACAGTCTATCAATGGCTACTAGTTTGGTGGCTGTCCGCCATTTCCAGCCTCAGAGGTATGATGCTTCTCAATACCAGTTGCAGGAGAGCAACATCAGGAGAGAGGGCATGCACATAACTCTTGCCTGTGGGCTCCCCAGAGGTATCTGGTGGGCCACTGCATTAAACAGGATGCTGGACTAGATGAACCTTGTGCCTGATCCAGCAAGGCTGTCCTTAGCTTATGTAGGCTTCCTCAACAGTAGAAACAGATAAGGTTCTGCATGGAACCAATCTGGCCAGTTCAGTTAGAATCCAAACCAGATTTGAACTGATCCAGTCTGCTTCAGTTTCTGCCTGAACTGCATCCGGTATGGTTCGACCATCAAACCAGGCTGAACCGATTCAGAGGATATAACCCTAACCCTAACCCTGACTCCAGCTAACATGGCAAAGAGGCACCTTTTAATGTGGTGATTCTCTTTACTGAGCAGGGGGAGCGTAACTGGCCCTATCCACCCCCAGCACAGTACCTCCAGTGACTGTTGCTGCTGACTATCTTATGTTTATTTTTAGATGATGATGATAATAATAATAATAATAATAATAATAATAATAATAATAATAATAATAATAATAATTCGATTTCTATACCGCCCTTCCAAAAATGGCTCAGGGCGGTTTACAAAGAGAAATAACAAATAAGATGGCTCCCTGTCCCCAAAGGGCTCACATTCTAAAAAGAAACATAAGACACACACCAGCAACAGTCATTGGAAGTACTGTGCTGGGGGTGGATAGGGCCAGTTACTCTCCCCCTGCTAAATAAAGAGAATAACCACAGTAAAAGGTGCCTCTTTGCCCAGTTAGCAGGGGCCCTTTGGGGACAGGGAGCCCTCTTATTTATTTGTTACTTTTCTGTGTGTTATTTAACTGAGCCATTTTTGGAAGGGCAGTATAGAAATCAAATCAAATCAATCAATCAATACTTGTAAAGGGGTAAGGGGTGGCTCACCCTCCCAGCGGCCTCAAGCAGCTAACTCCCCCCAACTTTTACCTGCTTGGGGCCACAGGGAGTGTGAATGGCAGCGAGCAGCAGCAAGCAGCTGGCCAGGTAAGCAGTTTACATACTCATTCATCATCTACCCACACACCCCACACCCCGCATCATGCTGAACCGGTTTGTCTGAACTGGGCCTGGTTTGGTTCCATCACAGACTGAATCACCCCCGGTTCGGTCCATGATCGAACCAACAAACTGCCCTGGTTTGAGGCAAACTGTTCATGCACTCCCCTAGAAACAGTGATACAGTCAAAATTCAATCTGGGGTGCAGTGGGAACAGGCAGGCATGACAATATGATAAGCATAAGGCCATGTCTGCATTACATGGAAGGTTTTGGAGTCTTTTTAGCAGGATATCTTAAATAACCTGTATAAACACTTCTAGGTCAGCAGCATCAGCATCGGTTCCACACATGTGTGAATCTTCTTTTGTGATACTCTTCAGGTGCTGAATAATAACTTTGCTTTAAAGTGAATGTACATCTTATTTGTAGCATCTGTATGGGGGAATAGCTGGAAATCTTCATATCTCCTGGATTGAACATACATATATGCATACATTTATATCATCAATTTCTATCCCACCATTCCTGTAATTACAGCAACAAGTTATTCAAAAATGCATGCATGCAGACAGAAATATTATAACCCCAGCTACATGAATCATGTTTAGCACATGAGGGAAGATTCTTGTGTTTGGGATCCTTGTGTTTTCCCCATATCAGCACCGGGGAAGCCACAGATCCAGAGACAAGAACCACATGAGAAGCCGCTGCCAGTCTGTGAAAACAATACTGAGCTAGATAGACCAATGGTCTGACTCAGTATATGGCAGCTTCCTATGTCAGAAGCCATGAATTATGAGCTAGGAGTCAGCCACAGTGAAATCTTTTTGTACAAATTCCAGCCTGACATGGAAGCATGTATATATATTCCAGATCAGGAGGAGCCAATGGCTGGTTTGGATAGTACAAGATACCTCCGAACCTAGGAACACTCTTGGAATGGTAATGTAGTTCAGTGGAAGAGCTTTGAATGCAAAAGGATTACAAATTAAATATTTGGTATCTCTAGGCAGAGTTGGGAAAGACCTTCATCTGAAATTCTGGAGAGCTTAGTCAGTGCTGAGCTACATGGACAATTGTCTGACTCAATAGAAGTTCATTTCCTATGTTCAACACTTCAGTAATCAGGGAACTTTCTAACCTATAGCCAGTGGCTTACCACATGGAGTAGCAACATAGCAATCAATGCGGACCTGGTTCTAGCTCCTGATTACTATCTGTTTTTTCCACTCCCCTGGGTACTAATCTGACAAATAATCATTACGTATGGGAGATGTGGTAGCACAAGAAGTATCAGATGATAGAAATACAACCGTTATGTAAGCAATGTAAATTAAAAGTTCTTAAGATATCACTCAACTGATAATATATGACTACAGTCATGCAGGTTCAATATCAAAGTTGTAAGAACTCTCACAGCAATATTGATTTTTCTAGAACACAAACCTCGGTTTGGATTTCATTTCTTTAGGGCACAAATATGCTGATGTGGAATAATTTGATTTAATCCACTCCCCCCCCCCCATTGATGCATTTTGTTACACATGGGCACAGTATTTGTTTGCTATCCTAGGTAATTACTGTGGTTCAATAGCCAAAGCTTCATCCATTTATTCAAAACGGAGCCTTTTGATAACTGAGGAAATGACACTGCCCAGTAATTGGATCTTTAGGCTCACAGCTGCTTATTATCCTATACTCCTGTTTTACTGCATCACTTGTGTGGGTGTATAGCCAAAAATATTATTTTAATTTGAATATAGAACTTCTGTGAGGACTTTAATAACAGCAGAGCTGGTCTCTTTATTAAAAACACTAAGTACTGTGAATATAGTTCTATGGTATAATGATAATAAACCTGCTGAAAGTTATATTTTGCACAGGACTCAAGTAAAGAGAAATGATTTCTCCTACAAAGATGATGATGATGGTGGTGGTGGTGGTGGTGATGATGATGATGTCGACAATACACGATTGTACAAATATATATATTATTATTGTCCATTCTCTTCCTAATTCCTGAAAAAAAATGTACACAAACAAGTTTATTTTATTTATTTATTTATTTATTTAGCACATTTTTATACCACCCTAACCCAAGGTCCCAGGGCGGTTCACAACAAACAAATACTAAAAACAATTTAAAATAAATAATAACAATCAAAAGTTTAAAAATTAAAAAGTTAAAAAGCTAAAAAGCTAAAAGTTAAAAATTAAAAAGCTTGGGTAAAAAGATAAGTCTTTAGACCCCTTTTAAAAGCCACTAGAGATGGGGAGACTCTTATCCCCATGGGAAGTGCATTCCAAAGTCTCGGGGCGACAACAGAGAAGGCCCATCCCTGGGTGGCCACCAAATGACATGAAGGTAGCCACAGACGAGCCTCCCCTGATGAACGTAGTGGACGATGGGGATCATGCAGAAGTTGTATCTTAAAACCTTTGGCAAACACCAAATAGCATCCACATATTCTCAAATCTCTATATAGTTCTTTGTTCATGGAACTGTCAGTTATGCCATTGGATGGAGTAGAAACCTGCAGAATTTCTTCTGATAGTCTCAGTTTTACTAAAAAATATTCTCCAAGATTTTCAACTTAGAAGCAGGGCTACAATGGAAATTTGTAAGAGTAACACTGTATGTAGGGAAATTACATGGTTGCATACCCTCATCTCATCCTTTTTTATTGCTCACTATGATGACCCTTTTTAATTATCATATTATAAAAGTAAATTAATATATACTTGATAAATAACATTCCAACATTGTACAATCTGTGCTACTAATCAGCAAATTAGCAGGCACTGATTTATGAGTCTCAGCACAACCTGATGTTTCCATGGTACCCATAACTGTCAATACTGGTGTCATGTCCACATACTGTTGTCAAATTATGTGTGTTCCCAGCAGCAAAGTCAACAGCAAAATGATACCACAAAAGATAATATAGCAACACTGACAGACAGCCCCACAGCATCCATGACTATCCACACATAGCTCACGATGCCTTCATATTATCCAAGCATAGAATTATGAACCATTCATTGAACCATGATGGCAGAATAACTCCACAATGTCACTGTAATTATCACACATACAAAACACAACCTGGCAGACACCAAGAGATCACAGCATCCTCACCAGTACACACTGCACCATCATGGAAGTGTATTTCCTGCAATTGAAGGTTTAGCACTCCTTATTTAATTTAATTTATATACCGCCCTTCCAAAAATGGCTCCTTGTATCTCAAACACATATCCACCCTTTTTACAAGGAAACACACAAAGAAGGAAGGGCATACATAAGGGCTATTCGGAGGTTGCACTGTCATATGTGTGCAGACGTGCACACTGTTTTGTGAATGACTGTATGTACGTCCATTTTAAAAGTCAACATCAGGACTTCGCCCCTCAAAAATGTAGAGTACAGATTGCACATATTGTTGTATGTGTGCTGAATGTAACATGAATAACTGTACCCACATATAGATCAACAGTCATGGACACTGTACATAGACACTGTACACAGAGAATGTAACATGTGAGTAGGGCTGCTGGAATAGTGTGGAGTAATGGTCAATAGCTGCAACAGATAATGCCTAGGCACTCATTAGGGGGTGAACAAGCAAGTGACATTGAGGGCTATGCCATAGGCACTCTTCTAGTTCCAGAGTAACATAGCCCCATGTCACCCATCCTGTTATCTGGATGGAGTCTTCTGCATTTTCTGGATGGAGTCTATATCCTTCTGTTGGTGTGCTATGATTGACTGCAGAGTTAGTCAGAATCCTATGCTTGGTTGTGACTGCGGAGACAGAGCAGGAAGATTTGGGGCAGTCATTTCTGGCTCTCCATTAGGTTCAATGAAATAGTTTTAACTTAAACTAACCCTTTTGCTGACATAACTTTATAACATAATTGTTTGCTGACCCTGACTTTCAGCAGCCCATGAAAGGACTTTCATATAACTTTATGCCATCACTTGGAGTGGTCAGGATTGGAGCAAACATGTGACTCTGACCAAATCTTGCTCCTCCCGTCCCACAACACAGACACAAAATTTTTTAATTCTTGCACTGGTGGTTCTGACACATTACACTATGCCAAAGTAACGATGGTGTTAGACCAGCTGAAATCCTAAGCAGCAACATATCTCTGGAATCTGCTGGTGCAGCAGGACTTGATTGCACCAAGTATTCCTGCCCACCTGGCATAAGTCAAGGATAGGATAGCACTGTGAATCACTTTGGAATATGTACATCACATCATTTGAAATGATTCTAAAGATATTTCCCCATTCCATCTCTTATTCCACCCCATCTCTCACTTGGTTCTGCACATACATGCTGCGAACAGTAACAGCAGTACAACTTGGTAATGCGTATGTCCTTTCATGGGCTGCTGAAAGTCAGGGTCAGCAAACAATTATGTTATTAATAATTAATACTTAAATCTAGCACATAGCTATGCAGACTTTAATTCTTTTCTGAACTCGAAAAACTGTTTGCTCAGAAACTTTTATTCCACAGAAAATAAATGACCTAAGGTAAAAGCATTCATGTTTTAATTTCTGCCATACATATAATTATTGCTGCATTTCCCCCCCAAAAGATTTTTTTCAACAATCTCTTGAATGAGCTGTAATTATCACCAATCATTTGTTCTGGCAAAAGCAATTCAAATGTCCTCATTTTTACATTCTGTGGTCACTAGGATGGAGGTGGAAAATGAAACTTAACACCATCAACTCCAGCTTGTTTCGTTTTAAATCCTGGATTCGCAATACATTTGAAAACTTAACTTTTAAATAGACAAATAATTAAATCTCCACAAAATGTTGTTCTCATGGCAATTGGTCAGACTTGCATACATTGACACATCTGTTTTCCTCATTTGGAAAGTGATTGCATTTTTCAGATGTGCTTGCCAAACAATCTGTGCAAAATATCCTAAAACGATCGTCTCAAAGTATGTTTTGGTGAATGAGAAACCACTTCCAGGAAAGAGTGAGTTACATGTGCACAATAGTATTTCTGCAACAGAGGCATTGCAGTAGTCTAGAAATTATGCCTTTCCTAACCAATTAGGGGGGAAATTGTTATGAACAGCTTATATCATAAACTCAGATTGACAATATGTGGCATGCAGGCAGCTTTCAAAAGCCTGTCTTCTGACCGACAACAAAACTTCTAAGAAAGGCCCAAAGTTCACCACATTCCAAATGAAACTTTCTGTATGAGAACCTAAGGCATGGCCACAGGGGTATAGCTTCCATTGGACAAGGAGGGATAATTGCACCTGGACCCACAGGGTTGAGAGGCCCCCAAGCATGGGTGTAGGGTCCATTGGACAAGGGTGTCCTGCAGCTGGGGGTGTGTGCTCTTTCTGAGCATTATGGGGAGAGAAGTGCAATGGGGCTCAGCTTCCTTTCTCCTCCTTCGCTCACTTCCTCCTCCCAGGCAGTGGACCACCCCTCACCGCCCTTGATGCTCCTGGCTGCTGCAGCCATGCTGCCCGGCCCTGATTCGATGCTGTTGTCCCTGGCAGAGGATGGTGACCCCCGGTGGCCCTATGCCCAGCCCAGCTCAGCGAGCTGGTGCTGCTGCTGGACACCCTCCTGCTCTGCACAGGTGAGCCAGCAGAGGGGAATGCTTGCAGGGGGAGGGTTAGGTTATCCCGCCCCTTGCGCCTGACGTCAGCTGCAGGGGGAGTGGAGCACCCAGTAAGCCAGGGGTGTAGCTATAATTGAGCGGAAGGTTCAAAGAAACCATGTCCCCCCTGCTCCTGAGCCCCCCCCCCAGCTACCCCTCCCTATTTTCTTCATTATCTCCCTCACCACTACACCTCATATTTAGGATCTTTATCCAGCTTATCTAAAAGATCTATCAGAAAAAAATAGTAGAAAAAGTATAAGCCCTGCTTCCACCATTTTAAAGGACTACTTTCATATCTCCAAGTATATAGTTAGTTGATGTATACAACACCTTTTCAGCCAAGGTTGGTTCTCAAAGTGAATTACAATTAAAATGCACACAAAGATGTATTAATACATGCTATGTGGATAGGCACTGATCCTCCAGAAACTGCTATTAATGGTGAGAGAGGCGTCTGGGGTTTTTGGGAGGGACCACAAGGCCAGTCCAAAAAAATGTTAGTTGGGCACATCCTAATGATGCCCCTGTAGCCAGGGAATGCTCAGATGAAGGTTCCAAATGCCTCCTGATTGGTAGGTTCTTCCTGCCAATCAACAGTGTAGAGCCAATAACATTGGACAGATGTGATATTTTTGACATAGTTTCCACTTGTACAATTATAATGTTGGGTATGTATGGCAGAGAGTTCTGATCTGAGACACTTGATGATGTAGTCAAAGTTCCAAGCTCTTCTATCTAGAGAGAAAGACAGTAAGAGATGTAAATGGAGTCTGGAGCTGCTGAGGGTCAAGATGCCAGCCCACAGAAGCAGCCCCATGTTGACTTGCAGGGTCACTCTGTGTAGGGACAGTGAAAAAGAAGGAAGCTCAACTATGGGGTGTGCACATACCACCATACTTTTTTTTCAAGTGACATGATTCAGACGTAATGTCAAACCATGGCTTGGCATTACAAGAATGAATCTCAAGCTCAGGCACTCCCTCCTCCCCTTGTACCCTCCTGCACTTATTTTTTCACAATCAAAACACGGTTCACAATTCTGCTGTGGAAGGCAAGCACAAGCCATAGTTTGCCTGTTTGGATGAAAGAGCATCCTAGAGTTTGCCATGGAAGGGAGAGAGGAGAAAGTGTGTGCATGTGCATGTGGCGAACTGAGCCATTCTGTCTGTTTCTCTCCACTTTCCAATATGAACATTTTCCACTTAATTCCCAAGATACATTTAAGGCCTGCTGCCTTTCAACAGCTCCATCTATTCCACTATTTACAAAATGAATTCTGACCAAGAAAAAAGAGAGTAGGTAGTCCCAAACGTCATTGTGTTATGCTTTTCCTGAGTGCCAATTAAGGATAGTCTGCAGAACCACTTCTGTGCCGTGATTTAGAGGAGCCACAATAAGATGTGCCATTTCCATGTACTGCTGACCTTTATTTTTAAAGCATGCAGTTAAAGCTGTTCCAAACGCAGCCTGGCTTTATGTATGTCTTAACAAGGTACAGATGGTTCTGATTCCTATTACATCTCTTTATTTAAAAAATATTCTACTACATTTATTTTGCTTTTGTTCCTTTTAATATTTATACACTTAAGATAATGCTTTCATTGCTGCAGTTGCATATATTTTGAAGGCCTCAAGTTTATGCTGAATCCAGCCACAGTCCTATGATTTCTGCTCCTGATTTGCATAAGAGCCTTATGCATCAGCTGCTAATTCTGTGCACTGCTAAAACCGTGCACTGTCTGCCTGAGCAGCTGATTCTGTTCTTGAAATGAAAATCTGTTCTTCGATTTCAACATGAAAAATGTAGCTGAGGGAACTTCAAAGTGAGTCATTATCTTGTTTTAATGTTTATATCATGAGAAGAGATGTATGCCACAAGTTCCAATGAGCAATATACTTATTCATGTGTATCGCAACATCACTTCATGTGTATCAGAACAAGCGTGTAGTATGTTTTCAGTTCAGGAATTCACAATATACGGCTCTCAACTTTCAAAAAGAAAAATGTGACGGATTGTAAATTGGCATGGCTATTTTCTAACAAGACTGTAGCAGTTGCCAGTTTGACACTAAGGGTCAAACTATAGGTGACGTGTGTGTGTGTGTGTAATAAGAGTCATAAAGGGCCCCAATCTGTTCCATGGCTTGTAGGGAGGGGGATAGTTAACTCTTTCCCCCATGCTGAAGCCTTGATCCAGATCAAGCCCCACCCCACCCGGTATTTACATTCACACAAACACACACACACACAAACACATACATACACACACAGAGACACACAGAAAGAGAGAGAGAAACAGGCAAGGATAAACAATATAATTAAAGTCACCTCTGGTTCAGCCTTAAGAGGTAATCATAGAACCAACTCAAGGAGAGACAAAAGCCAGGCCTTAATCCTCGAGTGCTGTCTAAGACCCGGTGCATACGATAAGTGTGGCTGATTAAATCTCGAACAGTGACCAGAGGTTATAAAATTCAACATACACATCACCGAGAAAGCTGCCCAGAATGTCCAACATGATCACATTTGGTTTCAAAAGAGGAAACTAAAAAATGTGGACCTGTTTAAAAGGAAGTTGAAAGGGAGGGGCAAGAGAGCAGGGCCCATCCAAGCTATGTTCCCTGAGGATGTGTAGAGCAGCACTGTGCCCCATTCCCTTCAGCTGGTGACACACTAATGCTGCTGCTGCCATTGCTGCCACTGCTCTCCTTCCTTCACCCGCTCCTTGCTGGAATTTAAAATTAAAGGGTTGTGTGGAGGAAAGGAAAGACGGTCACCCCATCAGCAGGCCAGCCCTGCAAAAGCATCAGATCTCACCAGGATGCTTGAAGATGATATAAAAATATAAAGTCAGCTCAGATATCGGGATGGGTCCATAGCTCAGTGATACAGCATCCACTTTGCATGCAGAAGGTCCCAGTTTCAGTCCCTGGTATCTCCAGGTAAGGCTGGGAGAGACTCCTGCCAGAAACCTTAGAGAAGGAGCTACCAGTTAGTCCAGACAATACTGAGCTCGGTGGACCAGTGAACTGACTCAGTATAAGACAGCTTCCTATGTTCCTATATATACACACCGCAGAGTAGGAAAGGTTTCTACAAGATATATGATGGCCACTAGCTTAGATGTCTTTAAACTAGAAGAGATCCATCAGTGGCTATTGTTCATGACAGCTAAGTAGAGCCTCTTGATATAGAGGCATAATGCCTCTTAATATGATATGCCGAGTGGGGTAAAATGAGGGCCCTATGCACATGTTATGTTCGACACTTGTACAATGAGTGCACAGTGTACACAGATACAGTTATTCCCACATTATGTTGGACACAGGTACAGTAGTACACTTCCTATCTGTACCATGCATTTGAGGAGCCTGTACTCAGGTTCAGTTTTAAAATTTTTAAATGAACACAGGTACAGTCATTAACACTAACACATGTATGAGTGTACAGATATCTCAACACAGCTACATAGTAGGCCTGTTCACATAACCATCAATAGGATAAGAGGTCTTGTGCCCTGGTTTGCAAGGTTGTGTGAACTCACAAAATCCCCTCCAAGCCACATTGCTCAAAGCAGGGTGGCCCAGCTTTTGTACCCTGCTCTTTATTTTTATTCATTCATTCATTCAATGTATTTGTATACAACCCACTATCGAAGTCTCTAGGCGGTTTACAAGCGGTGGTCTCTAGGCGGTGGTCTCTTGACCAAGGCAGGAGGAAAAGAGAGGCCTTCTATATTCCTTTTCAGGTCATGTGGATCCACTCACCTTTCCTATCAGCACCAGGCCTGGAAATAATAGAGAGCTGTGGCTTCAGGGGCTGCTCTGCATAAAAGTGCCACTCTGCAAAGCCACTCTATGATCTTATACTTCCAGCGGCTTCAGGAGGGCTGGGCCTGACTTCTGCCCCTTTGTGGTCAATCAGAAGGCAGGGTTTTCAATCTACTGGCAGCGCAAAGCATGCTGGGACTCTCTTCCAGCTCCTGATTTCAGCAATGGGTGCTTCACCTGGCTTACTCGTGTGTTCCCTGAGTTTGCTGGGCCAAACAGAGGTTCTGATTGTCTGTTGCTACTAGAGTAGAGGCTCTCTAACCCCCCCACCCCAATCCACCCCCATATGGTCGTGTGAAAGGCCTTATTGTCTGAATAAAGCTATTGTATTCATGGCTTGAATACAATAGCTTTATTCAGACATTAAGGCCTTTCACGCAACCATACAGGGGGTGGATTGGGGGTTGTATTCATGGCTTCATCTATATCGGGTAGCAGCAATATAGGAAAATGCTGAAAGGCATCATCTCATACTGCGCGGGAGATGGCAATGGCAAACCCCTCCTGTATTCTGCCAGAGACAACCACAGGGCTCTGTGGTCACCAGGAGTCAACACCAACTCAACAACACACTCTACCTTTATGGCTTGCTTGTGAGCTTCCTAGAGTTGCCATCATTTAAAACATTAACACAGTCACAGGCATCCTGATTAGGAATGGTGAGTGGGGAGAGGGGATGTAGCCTTTCCCTTTGCACAATGGTTCCAACAAAAATTGCTCCCCAAAGTTGATACTGGCTCCAGGAGGGAAGCACTCATTCATGTCAATGGGGGCATCCCTTCCAGGGCTAATGGCAGCTTCCAGAACATTATTTTTGAGGGGATGCAATGTCCTATCAGTTCTACTCCCAATGAGGGCCCCCTTGAGCGGCTATTTAAACTTTTAAAATATACAGAACCATATACATTTAACATAATGTGGAATTTGGTCCTCAAACTCTGTTTTATGCTGACTGCACAGAGACCAGCTCTGCTTTCCTCCTTAATTAGCCAGCCATAGGACCATCATGAATCCAAGGAATACTTCATAAGGAAACACAGGAAATTTTAGGTTCAGAGTGCTTAAGAGAAATGCTGTGCCTGGGGAAATCATTACTTCTGGGTTGCCATCCTCCCCGTCTGAACTTTTGACTTTGCTTAAAGCAATTGCAGTCTATGGCACTGTAGCTCTCTGAGCTGTGATGCACCTTGGAATAATTGGTGTTCTTTCCTTCCTAGATTAATCTGGTAACACTGCAATTAACTCTTTACCCAGTCACTTCCCTGTTTCTCTAGCTTCCTTGATCTTTTGCCATACCCTGACCTCAAGGACAGACTTAGGATTTATAAGACCTTGAGGGAAAGTTCTAAAATGCCATAGGTCTGTTGCCTGTGAACCTGTGGGCTGGAAAAGGAAAAGGAAAGAAGGTGTAGCATACAGGAGTAAAATTAGTGGTTGTTTTCAGCCAGCACAGCCAATTTATTTTAATGTCCAGATGCTATTTGTTTTTGTGACCTATATTTCATAGAGCCTTTTAAAAAAATGTTGCCACAGTGTCTGGATGAAAACATAATACTACAGATTAGGAAAGGTACCTACAAGATGGGTGATGGACACTGGCTTAGATGTCTTTAAACTAGGATTAGACAAATTCATGGAGGATAGATCCATCAGTGGCTATAGTCTGTGATAACTAAATAGAACCTCTTGATTCAAAGGCACAATGCTTCTGAATATCAAATGTGGGTGGGTGGGGGCAAACAGGCCTTTGGTCACAAGGCTGCAGTGCTGGTAATGGTTTGGATCCACGATCATAACACAACTTCTGTTCTCCTTACATACTTCCTTCCACCTGGAGAGAGCATTGCCAGACTGCACCATGGTCAGCTTAGGTAATTGAATCCACAGCTTTCGTTAAAGCAAATCTCTGCATGTGAAAGACCATGGACTAAGGGAGCTGCTCTATAATTCAGCATGGCCAAACAGATCCTCACCTGAGGCAGCAGCTTTTTTGAGCAACTATTTTACAACTTTAATCCCATTTTCCACAAGATGTTTCACAAGTACATCAGGCCTAGGCTAGATGTTACATGGCAAAAACCATAAAAATGAGCAGACTTTTAGAATTCATGCCTTGAGAACTGAGGGCCATTATCAGACATTACCAGATGAGGACTCCCATGTCTAAAGGGGGAAAAGGGTGGGGTGGGGGGTTACGAGCTGGCTAACGTGCAAAGCAGCTGTGTCCTCCAACAAGACTATTTCAGTATAGTGGGGGAAATAGTCAACAATTAACACATCATCTTTGCCCGCCAACATAAATTCCCACTTTGTACCATGGTTCTTGTAAGTCCTTATCTGTCAACATGGACTCTTTCTGGTTTCTGATCTGATAAGTCTGATAGGCAGTACATTCACAAACTACCTCTTATATGCCTCTATTTATACTTGGCTAGTAGATCTCCCTAGCTCTCCTTTTGCATTTTTCCATGTCCAGATGACCCTCATGAATCCACATAATCATAATCATCTCAGGTGGGCCTTCTCAGAGTTCCAGGCCCAGGGGAAGGACGTGGGGCCCAGGCTTGTGGGAGGACCTTCTCTGTTGCAGCCCCTAACCCTTATGGAACACTCTGCCTACTGAGATGCCCCCTTTCTTCTGTCCTTTAAGAAGCTTCTGAAACCTATCTATTTTGCCAGGCTTTTAGTTTTTAAAATGTGTGAATGGGGGGTGTCTTTTTCTTTTTTCCTTTCTCCCCCCCCTTCTTCTCTTGTCTTCATTGTTGTTTTAATTTATGTAAACTGCCTCAAGTCTAATAAGTCAGGCGATTGGTCAATAAATTTGCTAAATAACCCCTGATCCACAGTTTCATCAACAGGCTTGGACACAGTGAGCCGGGTCTCACGATCCATGAGACCTGGTTTTTCAGGGTGAGTGGGGAGGGAGCCCTGGGTGGCCAGATCGGCCGCCCACATGATTGCCAGCTCCGTGATGGAGCTGGCGGGGGCTGGGGGGGAGTGGGGGCCAATCGGCAAGCTCCAGCACAATCAGCAAGTTCCAGCGTGCAGGGCATGCTGGCGAGACCCCTGGAGCTGGGAGGTGGCTTTTCGCCTCACCTCCTGGGGTCTCCTCGTGAGTAGGAGCAGCATGAAGCCGCAGCGCAGCTACTCACAATTATTAAAATCAGGTTTGCGGAGCGCTCGTTCCGCAAACCTGGTTTTAGTGCAGGGGTTCTTGAGCGGATTACCCACTCTAGAATCACCGGGCTCGCAGCCGAGCCCAGTGGTTCTCACGATTAGCAAAAATCAGGCTAGGCTCTCCTAGCCCAATTTTTGCTAATCATGAGAATAGCCCCAGTGTCAGCAATAACCAGATCCTTACCAGACTTATATTCCAAGCTTCTCATAAATTTGAAGTTGAAATAAATGTCTCTAAAGCCTGGGAGGTACTGTATGTCAGCCAGCTCTTCTTTAAAGCAATGGTAACTAAAGGCTTGTGATCTGTTTCAGCCATGACCTGCCTCCCATATATGAATGCATAACATTTTTTGCAGCCATGAACCACGGCTAGGGCTCATTTCTCAATCTGTACATACAAGATTTTTGTGGGTGTAAAAGTCCTAAATGCATATGCTACTGGCCTCAAAAAGCACCATATTTCTGCAATAAGGTTGCTCCAATACCCTCTCTAGAGGCATCAGTGGATATCTTAGTCTCCTGTCAAAACACCTCACAATAGGAGCCAATTGAATTAAACTTTTCATCTTTGGAAAGGCCCTGTCCATGTTGGCATCCCATGTCCCCTGAGCATTCCTTTTCAAAGGGGCTCAAAGGACAAAAGTATGCTCTGCTACATTTTCTATATACCTTCCAACATGTCACCATACCCGCCCCCCGGGGAAAAAATCTGAAAACCTTCCTTGTCTCATGGAGCAGGTATATTTGAAATTGCTCGAATTCTCTGTGGATCAATTTGCATCCCTTGTTCAGAAATTATTTCACCCAATTAAATGATTCTTCCATTCTGAATTTACATTTCTGCTTGATTAGTTTGAGCCCAGCTGATCTAGTTCTCTCCAGGGCCTCCTATAAATGTCTATCATGTTCTACTTAAGTTCTACCCCGGAACAGAATGTCATCAACAAACACAACACCAGCTGCCCCATCAAATATTTGCTAGATATATCTCTAGCAAATATCTCCTACAAAATATCACAGGAGCTGATTTAAGACCAAATATTTCTCAAAAGGTGTATAGAACTTGTTTAATCTAATGGAATTTGCCAAAAACAACAACAAGGAGGCATCCCAAATTGAAAAAATATTTTGTACCAGTCGTTTTGTAAAATATGTTCCTTCTCATGCACAATGAGAAGTGCTGTGTCTTTATACTTTTGTTGAGTTCCTTGGGATCTAGACAGAGTCTTCGAGCCCTATTTTTTCTATAATTAATAATTAATGCACACATTCAGTGGACTCTTCAACCTTTTCAGTGATTTTTAAAGTCACCATTATATCCAGCCCTTCTTTCAATCTCCTTTTTATAGTCAGTGGAACTTTTTGAGGAGCATGGATGACTAGACAATTGGATTCTAGTAATTCTATTTTGTAGTCAGTTCCCAGTTTACCAATGTCCTCAAAAACATCACTATATTGGTCTTAAAGTCTTACATCTTTATTATTTGAAACCATGTAGATCAATTTAATAAGACTCGAGAGCTGGCAGGTTTCAAACCCAGAATCGGGCAAGCAGTCCCCAGTGCTACAACAAATGAGTGCTACAGTCTCCAGTGCTACTATCCCACACTTTTACTTCTAGTTGCCAAACCTCTTTAGTGGGAATTACCTTCACACTGTAAGCTCGCAATCTTACGTTTTTGCCTTTAAACCAGTTTGGTTTGTGGTGCAACTCATCAACAATTAATTCTGGACACACAATTACCTGTGCTCTTGTGTCCACAATGTGGCAATGCCAGGATCAATTTGAAGCAAATTTGATAGAATTGTAGGGACATCCCAATTCAAAATGGAAGATGTGTGAATGTTTGAGGCGCAGGTGGTCTAATTTGCGAGCCACCTAACCAATTTGAACCAAATCTGGTACAGTTGCAGGGACACACAGAAAGACATCAGTGACGTAGTCTGTGATGTTGTCATCCACAAAATACCAAAAACAATGAAGTACCTAGTAGATAATTTGATGTATTAGAATATCAATAAAAGAGAATGTATACATTGGTAAAGGATAAACATACAGTATTACCCAATAGGTAATGATACAATTAACAAAATGATGAAATAGACAAACTGCTGAGACTTGTAGAGCTCAACAAAATTTTGAAGGCTTCTTCAGTCAAATGAAAACCCAATATTAGTCACTGTATTATTAGTTATAATTGTACTTGCATAACTAAGTCCTTCTTGATTCCAAAAGGGAGCTAGTGATCTTGAAGTCCACTTAGTATATATGAAATGTCTCTCTCAGTCTTAGAATGCGATAATCAATCATGCTTTCAAATGGACTCTTGAAATAAAGGATACAAAATACCAATGTAATAATTTAAGATCCAAAAGTACAAATATAAAATTATCAATAACCTTTTTGCCAACACTTACTCTGTTGTCTTTTCAAGAAGCATGCTTAGTAGTGCTTTACACTTCGAATGGCTCTCATTGGCCTTATACTAAGAAATAAAATGTTTGTACTAAAAAAAACCATCTCTGTTACATTATCCTTAGCAATCATTTAAGTTACTAGTCACCTTTTTCAAGAAGCAAACTTATGGTATCACCACAAGGACAAAGTTGATCTCCAGGCTTATTATTCTTAAAAGCAATGCTATTCCCTGTGATTTGAGTGGGAAAATGTGGTAAGCCAAAAACTGTACCTGTTGCTCTTAAATATCTATCAGGGCTCTGTTTCTTAAAGAAACATCACAATCGTAGATTTTTAGAAAACCAAAGAAATGCAGAAAATTCCAATCTATTGTTCAGGCCTAAAAGGAACACACTTTAAAAGGAACATCCATCTCATTTCTTTCTGAGACAATATTCTTTGTATGTTCTTTGTAAAGTTATGATAGTTTATCAAGTTCAATCTTACAAATTTCACAGAACAAACATACAAAGAATATTGTCTCAGAAAGAAATGAGATGGATGTTTCACCCACCCCAATTCAAGATGGCAGACGTGTGAATGTTTGAGCCAGAAGGGTGTTAATTTGTGAGCCATCTAACCAATTTGGACCAAATTTGGTACAGTTGTGGGGACATATAGGAAAACCTCAACAGTGTAGTTTGTGATGATGTCATCCATCCCAATTCAAGGTGGCAGTGTGATGTTTTGGCAAGTATAGACTTTCAAAGACTTTTTATTGTTAAATTGGGCATATTACAAATATTTATTTGTAAACAAAAAGCACAAGTATGGTCCTTTACAATGTTGCAGCACCCATGAGATACATGTTACAATGCAAATAAAGCTTCAGTAATGGTAAATAGTTCACAAGCATACACACACACACACACACACACGTTTATGTATGTTCACAGCATACAGAATAAAGCATAAACCTATTGACTGATTGATTAAGTGCCGTTAAGTTGGTGTCGATTCTTAGATTCTCTCCAGGATGATCTGTGTTCAACTTGGCCTTTAAGGTCTCTCAATGGTGTATTCATTGCTGTTATAATTGAGTCCATCCACCTTGCTGCTGGTCATCCTCTTCTCTTTCCTTCAACTTTTCCCTGCATTATGGACTTCTCAAGGATGCTGGGTTTTCGCATAATGTGTCCAAAGTATGATAGTTTGAACCTGGTCATTTGTGCCTCAAGTAAAAATTTTGGATTGATTTGTTCTATGATCCATTTGTTTGTTTTCGTGGCTGTCCATGGTATCTTCAAAAGTCTTCTCCAACACCAAAGTTGAAAAGTGTCAATACTTTTTCTATCTTGCTTCTTCAAAGTCCAGCTTTCGCATCCATAGAGTGTCATGGGAAAAACCATTGTCCAAATGATTCTAATCTTTATAGGTGTAGACACATCATGGCATCTAAATATCCTTTCCAAGGCCTTCATTGCGACCCTACCAAGTGCTAGTCTGCAGTGTGTTTCTTGACTGCTGGATTCTTTACTGTTGATAGTCGATCCTAAAAGGCAGAATCTATCCAATATTTTCATTGTCAGTTCTGAGGCTGGTTGCTGTATTTGTTGTCATTAGTTTAGTCTTCTTTACATTTAGTCCTAGTCCCATTTTTTCACTGTGCCTTTGACTTTCCTTACTAGAGCTTGCAGATCATCCTCAGTCTCAGCTATCAGAGTGGTGTCATCAGCATAGCACAGGTTATTGATGTTTCTTCCCCCAACTTTAAAACCATGCTCTTCTACTTCCAGTCCAGCTTCTCTCAATATATGTTCAGTATATAAGTTGTATATAAGTTGTATATATTTATAACCCATACATACATAAAATCCCAACATTTTCCCTTCAATGTATCCCTTCAAGATTCAAGCCCACCGGATAGTATGTTCTCCAGAGAACCTTGCAGAGGTGCAACAGGACATGTCGTCATTGAAGTACGGTATGGGGATTTTCCCTCCTTGAGGTATCGTGGCTTGGTTTGGTTCACCAACTCCTTGCGTCGAAGGGGTTCCATGATGGTTCTGTTGACCGTGGCACGGAACCTCTTCATCTTCAGGCCTTCGTTTGATTTAAGCAACCGGGCTGGGACTTTACAGTTAATTAGTTGCTGAATTGCTACCCAGTGTAGGAGGGTAAGACCACACACATCTTTTCTGTGTACCTGACAACTGGTTCCTCATTGACCCACCAGCTCCTACCCCAGGCCATTATTTGCCATTTGTCAGCCACTCACCAGTGGATTGCAGTCTCCCCCTCGTCTTCCTGCTCCATCTCAGTCAGTTCAACTGCATGAAAATTGGTGGCCAAAAAGAGAGAGGGTAGTTTTGGTCCCAGTGCCAGCAGGTCCAGGTCACTGTCCTCCAGCTTCCAGTGATCCACCCCTTTGTCCAAAGAGAAGCACAACATCTCCCCACCCCAGGAAATGAAACAGAGCCTTCTCTACGCAAGAGAAAATGTCCATCGGGACTTTCTTGAATAGGTTGAGTCACCAGGACCTCCACTTGACCAGGCATTTGTTCACTTGTTCCTCCCAGATCTTCCCATTGTCTCTCCAGCCCTCGAGGTCTAGACTGTATTTCATCCCCTGGCTCTTTACTTCAGAGGTTGACTCTCCCTGCCTGCTACCTCCTTTGTCCCCCTCCAGAGGTGTGATCTCAAACTCTCATCACACAATGTGCCATTTGTGACCAAAGCATCAGAAAGGAAAAGTGATGACTGTTTAGCAATTAGCATCTAACCACCAAGGTTGAAGTTTTGAGTTAAGAAAAAATGAAAACAACTTATCTGAATGTCTCAGGGTGCAAACGATAAGAGGCTATGTATGCTGACAGGATGGGAGGGTGAGAGGAGAATATCTAAAGAACATCTTAAGACCCAAGGCCAGACAGGTAGCATTGGAGTTGTCATAATTGTAAGTTTTGATGAATGTGAGGATTGACCCCCCAACAAGAGTCAAGGACCAAGAAGAATATAAACCAGAAGACTCCAGAACCAACTTTCAGAGGGCAATTCCAGAAGATATATCTTCTCCCTCTCCAACAATGCAGCATCCCCATACCCTAGCATCTGTACCCCATTTCCTAATTGAACCCTAGGATCTGTTATCACCAGGAGAAACTTTGAACTTATTTATTATGTATTCATTTATTCATTCATTCATTCAATTTCTATACCATTTCTTGCCATTCAAGGTTTCCCTGCACCTTTGTAAAGAACTTTATCTGCTCCCCTTCCCCTCCTCCTCTTTCCTTCCCTTGCAAGGTAACCTACTTGTATTAGAGTTAGGTAAATTAGCTTTGCTTGCCAGGACCTTATAACTATTGTACCTCTCCAAATCAATTTCCTTAAGTAAAATTCATAAAATATATTTCTGGCTTGGTTTTTGTCTCTCTTCATACATCCATTGGTTAAGGGGTCCCATTGGTAGAATTATTCACTCCCTTCATAGCTGCTAAGTCCCGTGGGTGCCCACAACAGTTTGGTGGCAGGTCCCTTCACAACCGATTGGTGGCAGTCCAATCAGGGCAGGTGCAATCAACCCAAGTCCAACCGCGACAGACTCATGGCAGTCCAGTCATGACAGATTAGTTTCAGTCCAATCACGACAAGTTAGTAACAGTCCAATTGGACACCCCTACAGCTAGCAACTATTTGGAGATTAGAAGGGTATAGAGGCAACCCCACCCCTTTGATGTGTAACAGTATTTTGGTTAACAGGCGGTAATCTGCATTGGTTAATGTGATAAAGTGCCAATTGGTAGTCATCTGAGGGGGCCCCTCCTTTTAACAGAAAAATATGAGTTCACCCTTGGTGAAGGATCCACCCAAATACCCCTCCTCCAAGCCATGGTTAAAAACCCTAATGAGGCACACCAACATATGTTTGAAGGTCTTATAGAAAAGATAGCTTAAACTGTCCAACCCCAGAGATTTTTGCTTCATTGTCTTTAGAGAATCCATCACCTCTCACTTTGTCACCAGGTCTGATAGCATGACCTTCTCTTCCTGTGTGAGGAGCTCCTCCTGACCCTTCTCTGGCAAGCTGTCAAGAAAGCCCTCAATTTCCCTATCTGGTATGGCCTTCTGGGCATAGAGGTATTTGTACACCATCGACATTACGTCCTGCATTTCCTTCAGATGATAGCAAACCTGGGTTGCTGCAGGATCCCTCAGGCCTATAAAATTACTACTACAACTACGACAACTACTACTGATATTTATGTACCGCTCTTCAACCAAAGTTCTCAAAGCAGTTTACATAAATACATAAATAAGATGGTCCCCTGCCCCAAAGGGTTCACAATCTAAAAAGAAACATGAAGCAGATACCAGCAGCAGCCACTAGAGAGATGCTGTGCTGGGGTTAGATAGGACCAGTTGCTCTCCCCCTGCTAAATATAAGAGAATCACCACTTTAAAAGTGGTGTCTCTGCTCAGTTAGCAGGGGTCTAATTACCAAGTTCCATCAGGGAAGGGCACTCTTCTCCCCATTCTTCCCTCTCAAAAATTGGCCCCTTAGCCCTGTATTGATCTTTATGCTTTATTATCTCCCATCGCTTCCTGTGGAACTCCTGTAAGAAATCTGAAATCCTCTTCAACTCTGTTTGGTAGATGGCCATTTGTGCATTAATGGCACTGTGGAGTTTCAGGAACCTGTAAACATTCCAGTGGGAATGCTTGATTTTGGCATTATACTCCTTGGTCTTCAGTTTCAAGCAGAGAGTTTTGACAGGCCCTATGGGCTCTTCCCACCAAAACATGGGGTCCTGCCAATTGGCACCAAAGAAAAGTCCTCAGATAGTGAGTTCTGCCTCCATCTTCCTGGAACCCTTGATGCTGTAAGAGGTACGGAGACAGATGCCATTGCGGTCTGCCTGGTGGTGTCACCTCCACGAGGGAGATCCTGATCCATAACAGGCTGTGATCTGACCATGGGGTCAACCATATATTTCGCCTCTTGCATGTTATGATCTGCAGGCCACCACACCCGGTCGAGCTTGCTCGCCTGATCTGGGTGATAGGTGAAATGCACGCTGGATGTAGGTCTTTTCATGGAGCATCGGAAGATATTCTAAGTGTGTTTGGAAAGAGGCTGCCACATTGACCAGGTCCTTGTTGCACAGGAATAGGTAAGCGATCTCTGTTTCACCATCGGTTGGATTTTTTCCTTCGAGTAGTCAAATGAAGGAGGTCTCTGATCCTGTCCTGGATCTGGGTCCAATTATTGAAGTCACCCGCAATGATCAAGAGGTGTTGACTCACCATGTAGTCACAGAGTTCCTGCCACAGTGCACTCCTCTTCTTTGGAGTTCTGGGTGCGTAAACGCAGGTACTGATCCTTGGAGGGCTGTCCTAGAACTTTGATGTTGAAATCGATGACCAGTAGCCATCCCGGATGGGTGTCTGATACCCAGACTATTTTAAGGTCCCTCTTTTCAGTAAACAAGACAGCGACTCCTCCTTGTCTCTATTCACCCTAAAGGACCATAGAGGTAGAACCTAGTTCCACATTCCCTGACCTCTCTCTCTCCCCCAATCTCTCTCTCTTTCCACCCCCCCATATTGTGAACCTGGCATGGTAGCTGAGGGGATAGATGAATGGCTACAGAAGCAGGATAGGTGCCTAAGTTGGTACCTTCTAATAGGAGCAGGCCCCTGGGAAGGCAGAGACGTGGTGTTGGGCCTAGGGTATACCTGCCTCAGGTGAGACGATTACCTTGGAAAACCCAAAGGAAGAGAAAGATATCTTAAGGCAGGAACAGGAGGAAAAGAGGAAGACAACGAAATACACTTCATCTTGGAAGTGGCAGTGAGCCAGCAACTTCACTCCAATTGGAACTCTGGGCCCCAGGGCCGAGCTCAGGGATAATGTGCTTCCTGGTGAAGGTCAACCCAGCAACACAATAGTATGGAAGGTGCATAGATTCACTGTGGAGCAGAGCTTCGCTGCGCCTAAGCAGGAGCCAAGGGACACGCTGGCTGACAAGGAAGCGAGAAAGGTAGTGAGATATATATGACAAATATGATGAATATTTATATACTGCTTTTCAACAAAAGTTCCCAAAGCAGTTTACATAGAAACAAACAAACAAACAAACAAACAAACAAACAAACAAACAAAATGGTTCCTTGTCCCCCAAAGGCTAACCAGCCCTTTCCCATGACTGAAGCCCCACCAATTAAAAGAAGTTGATTTTGCTGAAAATCTTATTGTCTGGCCTTTCTGTTCTCTGTGCAGTTGTTCCATGCTCCCTGATGATCTCCCAAGCTCATTTGACATTACATTGCCCACGGAGGGAACTTGTAACATCACACATATGTTCATTTCCTGAATGACGACAATACCAAACCTGTGGCAGACAAATTAATAGAAGGCCTCATCCTTTTTTGCCTTATCACACAGACCCCTACAATTCCATGTAGCTAGGGTCAGTGTCACCATAAGATAAAAGGGGGTGGTGGGTTGCAAAAAGACTCTGAGAACACTTCTGACGGCATGAGTCTTGACTCTTGGATCCAGCCATGATATAGAGGTGAATAAAAGTATGCATGGAGTAGAGCAAGTGGACAGAGAAAATTTTCTACCTCTTTCACAACACTAGAAACAGGGGTTCATCCCATGAAATTGAAGGCCAGGAAATGTCGTGTGGAGAGCCTTAACATCAGTTAAACATAAGAATAGCCCTGCTGGATCAGGCCCAAGGCCCATCTAGTCCAGCGTCCTGTTTCACACAGCGACCCACCAGATGCCGCAGGGAAGCCCACAAGCAGGAGCCGAGGGCATGCCTTCTCTCCTGCTGTTACTCTCCTGCAATTGGTATTCAGAGGCATCCTGCCTCTGAGGCTGGAGGTGGCCTATAGTCCTCCCACTAGTAGCCGTCGATAGACTTATCCTCCATGAATTTATCTAAGCCCTTCTAAAAGCCATACAGGTTGTTGGCTGTCACCACATCTTGTGGCAGAGAATTCCATAGGTTAATTATGTGTTATGTGGAAAAGTACTTTCTTTTGTTAGTCCTAAATTTCTTGGCAATCAGTTTCATGGGATGACCCCTGATTCTAGAGCCATGCAAGAGTGAGAAAAAATTTTCTCCACACCATGCATAATTTATAGACTTCTATCATGTTACTCCTCAGTCATCTTAGAACTCCTCAGTTGCTTCAGAACTCAAATGTGAAATTACTGACCTTGCTAAAATATTACTTATCCCTGAAATCTTGTGGAATTCTCTGCCACGAGATGTGGTGACAGCCAACAAGCTTTAAGAGGGGTTTAAGAGCGGTTTGGATAACTTCATGGAGGAGAGATCTATCATCGGCTACTAGTCAAAGGTCTACAGGCCACCTCCAGCCTCAAAGGCAGGATGTCTCTGAGTACCAGTTGCGGGGGAGTAACAGCAGGAGAGAGGGCATGCCCTCAACTCCTGTCTGTGGCTCCCAGCAGCATCTGGTGGGCCACTGTGCGAAACAGGATGCTGGACTAGATGGGCCTTGGGCCTGATCCAGCAGTGCTGTTCTTATGCTCTTATGTTCTTTAGATTTTATCCCTTAGCATACAGTGAGGCTATTCTCACGGTCATACAAAATCAGCTAAGGGAGCCTAGCTTGATTTTGTATGTCCGTGAGAACCACCAGTCTCAGCTGGTCTCACAGCCGAGCCCGGTCTCACCAAAGCAGGTCACCCACTAAAACTACCCTGCCCTAAGCCCAGGTTAGCGGAGCGAGCGCTCCGCTAACCCGAGCTTTTCGATCGTGTGTTGCCGGGGCATGGGTCCACGCCTCTGCGGCACAGGTCCCCAACCGGGAGGCTTAAAAGCAGCCTCCCGGCTCGGGGGTCCCTCCAGCATGCCCTGCGCACTCGCACAAGGCATGCTGGAGCTTCCGGGGTCCATGCAGCCCCCAATCCCCCCCAGCCCCCACCGACTCTGTAACGGAGCTGGCAGTCGTGTGGGCAGCCGATCCGGACGCCCAGGGCTGCCTCCCTGTTCATCTGCGGGGAGAGCGGGCTAAGCCCACTCTCCCCTCTAACCCTCTCAAGATGGGTCTCACTGATCATGAGACCTGCCTCAGTGTTACTCCACCTCCAAGGCACCCCTCCCTCTCCTTTCAATAGAGTTAATATCCAGGGATAACAGTGTTCTCACTGTTCCACCATGTTTCTGTTTTGCCCACTATATCTATTTCTTCATTAGTAACCAAGCACTCCAGCTCGCCCATCTTGGCCCGGAGGCTTCTGGCATTGGCATATAAGTACCTATATGCTGAATCTCTTACCTGGCATGTGCTATCTTTCTTTTGGTTCTTTGATCTCTTTGACCAGCTAGCACAGCCTTCTGTTTGCTCTTTATGTGATTCTGCTCTGCCCCCTTCTGTTTTATCTGAATCTTTTACACCCTCGCACCTTTAGGGATGACATTTGTCAAACCAGATACTGCCCAGCTCCTGTCGGCTATTCCCCAGGAGTCATTTTAAAAGCTGCTCTGTAACCTTTTTGATTTTAAGCACCAGCAGTTGGGTTCCATCTTGGTTCAAGTGCGGCCCTCTGTTGCCAGATTTGGCTTTTTTAAAGCCAAATTTTGGGTTACGGCCCATTTGACTCACGAGTATACCCCTTAGGTTCTGGCCACTGCCGCCGGCCTGTCCCTTTTGTACAGGCTTTGCTTGCCCCCAAATGTGTCCCTGTGCCTAACAAATCTAAACCTCTCCTGCCGGCACCAGTGTCTCATCCACACATTGGGATCCCTCAGCTCTGCCTGTTTCGCTGCCCCTGAAAGTGGAACAAGTAGCATTTCTGAGAATGCTACTTTGGGGGTCCTGGGCTTCAATACATTACGTATCAGCCTAAATTTGGCCTCCAAGATCTCCTGACTACGTTTCCCAACATTGTTGGTGTTGGAAATTCTCTGTGGTGAGAGAATCTATTTTTCATTATAGCAGAGTGCACAGAGGCACAACACAGCGGAACTTACTTAGGCATGCGTGTATGTTGAGAGTAAAGTAACTTGGAGCCAATTCATAGTTTCAAATCAATATATAAGGCATTTATTAAGGAACTCCATTCTAGACAGGAAAGTGAGGAGTTAGGATCTCTAATCTATCTATCTAGCTGGATGCAGATGGATTCTGCATCTTCTCTGCACACATGGTGCAGAGAGAGAAGCTTGCCATGTTGCAAGGTAGAAGGGCAGGTAGGGAAGAGAGAGAGGAAGGAAGTTAATCCCTAAGAGTACCAATCTACATTTCAAAGGGATAGTGTCAGAGCAGTGGAGAAGGGATGACCAATGTCTTGACCCTCTAGCCCTCTGACTCACTAGTCTGTCCTCCACTGTCTGAGACAAGAGACAGTGCAAAGTCCTTTAACTTCCAACAGTTGGTGCTGACATGCACCCCGACAGCTGGATCCTCCCCAGTACTCCCTAAATGAAAATCTAAGTATCAGTAAGGATAAAGAAGTTGTGAATCAAGCCAAATAAGTTCTGCTGAAGAACTAGTTAAGTGTCTGTGTGTTGTTTAGTGTGTGCTGTGACAAAAGAAAAGAAATGTTGTAATAAGCAAGCATAAACACCCTACAGCTTTGTAGCCTAAAGAAAAACAAACCTCAGTGAAAACCATCTGTTGAATAAACTTTATTCTATTTACTTCTTTTTAGCCCCAGACTGAGTGGATTTCTGTAAACCACCCTACCTATGCTTACGCTAAGCTACACAAACCAGTTTCAGTGTGCTAAATACAGAGGCTTGAAGTGAATTTTAAGGTGGCAGCGAGTATAAAGTCTAACTGAAATCTTCAGGAACATTTATAAATCATAAACAAGATTGAAATAGACCCTCCTAACTGCACTGGGACACGAAAGGTAGATGCGTGAATATTCAAGGTGCAAGTGGGCTAACTTGTGAAGATGGTAATTACCCATTAAGATTATAGTGAAAGGAAGGTAGGCAGATTAGTTCTTACAAGAACTTCTTGTGGTAATTTTGAATCTGCTATTCCTAGAACAATCTGGTCTTTTATCATAGACTCAGTGAGTTGCCCATAATTATAGTTTTACTCAACAGCTTTAGATCTGTGAAAAAATTATTCAAAAGATTCACTTTCTTTTTGAACCCTCTTGTGGAACTTATATCTCTCAAATGTTTCACTTGTTTTTGCTATGTAATAGTCTGCAGACTTCTTTAGCACAGCAACAATTTTCTCTCTCTTCTTGAGTTAGCTGCATACTACTAAAGACATCCACAGCCTCACTGCCAGCTATGATTAGGAAGTGTGTGTGTGTGTGTGTGTGTGTGTGTGTGTGTGTGTGTGTGTGTGTATATATATATATATATATATATATATATATATACACACACACACCGCTTTACCTGAAATGTTGTCCCTTTGCGGATCTCCCCAAAGCAGCAGCAGACCTTGCTGCTGAGTTCTCTTATTAAAGCAGACTGCCTCACATGTATCCCAGGGATATTAACAGAACACTTGGTGGGGTCTGGTGTGTAGTTGAATTTTGAATTGTATAGCAAAACTTTTAGGAGGAGATTTCCTGGCCAAGGTGTCTGCATGTTGTATTGTTGTTTTTTAATTCTCTGCAGGAAAGTACAACTCACTGCACCCTATGGCCCAGCATAAAACTGCTTACATGGCAGATAAGATATCAAGATGCCCCGCCAAAGGATTGTACAGACTATTAGGCTTTTATCTATTAATTTATTTTTGTATGAACAAGAGACTGGGCTGTAGTCTAGGCTGCATTATCTGCACGTTGAAAACTGGCATTTCTCCTAGCATCCTCCCCATATAGAACACAGCCTATTGTTGGACACTGTGGGGTTTCAAAATAACCATGCAATTGTTAAAACATGCTTGTATTTGGTGTGGTGTTAGACTGTCTAAGAATCTCTCGGCATTCCTACATGTGGGGTTGTGCCTCATGAGAATTGAAATGTCTGGTGCTGATCAATTTCCCCACTCTGTTCCTGGGCCCAGCCCTGTACAACTGTCAGAGCTTGGATAAGTGTATACATGCTCAGGCTTCTAGATGTCTGCAAGTCCACAGTATAATTGTTACTGACTCTGGAGCAGTATTATGACCAGAACGCCATATTGGATCAAAATAGCCCCTTTTTCATATTTGTCACCAATCTGAACTATTTATCACTTCTGGAGAGGTGACAAAAATGCAATAGTAAAAAGTAAAAAATAAAAACATTTGTGAGTCTTCTCAGATTTTGATTCTGCTGTCTAAATATGACATTGTAGTACTGCAGTGAAAGAGGTGTGATAACTTCATTTAGTAGAACAGCATCTTGTTTCTCTCTCTCTCTCTTATGTATTATGACCAGAATGCCATATTGGATCAAAATAGACCCTTTTTCATATTTGTCACCCATCTGAACCATTTGTCACTGAGCTGGACTGTCCTAGACCCGTTTCTGCTTATGTATACCTGGTGCAATCTAGAGAGGTGACAAAAATGCAATAGTAAAAAATCAAAAAACATTTTATTAAGCTATTTGATAATTGTTTGCTATGGCACGCAATAATTCTATGCGGCTTCTATTGCTGTAATCGGACACAATCTTTGAAATAGGCTCATCTGCGTTGCAGTTTTTCTTCAACTTGACTGGAGGACTGTGGCCTGAAACAAGCGGTTCATAATAGGCCAGGAAATCTCCTCCTAAGAGTTTTGCTAAACAGTTCAAAATTCAGCTGGGCTTGTGGAGCGGAGTTGCATTGTTCCCTACAACAAGTTGTCCCTGCAGAAAGTTGGCCGCGTCCAATTGACCAGCGGTGAGTTGGCCCATTCCCCTCCTTGGTGTTTTTCTTCTTTTCTTGCACCCTACTCCTGGTACCATGTAATGTTCTTTTAGTAAAGGAAAGAGTCTTCTTAGAACAAACGCAAATCTTTTATTTAAGAACTCTGTGAGGAGGGAGCTTTCCTTGCTTGCATTCAACACACACTCCAACTTAGCTCTACTGGGCCCAACTCAGACAGCTACACCAATAAGAAGGAACAAACAGTGCTTAAAGGGACAGCGTACTCTTCCCACATTCTGTTCTATGCTCATAAAATGAGTGTACAGTGTACAGAGATACAGTTGTTCACATGTTATGGTGAACACAGGTACAGCAGTACTCTTCCTATCTGTACCATGCATTTGATTGACCTTTATCCAGGTTCATGTTTTAAATGAACACAGGTTCAGTCATCCACATAAAAGCATGTATGTGTGTACAGACATCTGAATACAAGTACAACATAATGAGGCGCTTCACCTGATTGCTGTGAAGCGCCTCAATGAGGTCTGCGGAGAAAGTGGGCTTAGCCCGCTCTCCCCTCAGACGATTGTCGGCGGAGCCCTGGGCAGCCACCCACACAACTGCCGGCTCCATCATAGAGCTGGTAGGGCTGTGGGGATCGGGGGCCATATGGACCCCAGAAATCCCAGGATGCCCCACTCAAGTGCGCAGGGCATCCTGGAGAGACCCCCGAGCCCGGGAGGCTGCTTGCAGCCTACTGGCCAGGAGTCTACTCATGTGTTGCCATGCGCCACAATGAAATGAGGTTAGCAGATTAGTGCACTGCAATGTGCTAATGAGGTTAGCACGCTGCAATGAAGTGAGTTATGAAATGAGGTTAACAGAGTGTTCGCTCCGTTAACCGCATTTAAGGGGAGAGGGTGTTTTAAGCGGGCTAGCTGCCTTGAGAGCACTAGGCTTGCCCACGAGCCCAGTGGTTCCCATGCTCCAAAGGAAGTGGGCTAAGGGAGCTTAGCCCACTTTCCGTTGATCATTGTCATGCCCCCATTCGAGGACACTGGAAAGGAGTGGGGGGCAGGCAACTTACTAGAAGGTGGGGAGGCACCTGAGGAGGAGCAGACTGGTGATGTGAATGGGGAAATAATTGAGACAGGCCAGGGCGAGTGTTTGGCACAAGAGGGGCCAGCAGGGCCGGGTGACCTTTGTAAAGAAGGGTCAGGATCTGAGCCAGAGTTTGAATGGCCACTATCTCCTCCAAGACACAGATGGGGAAAATGTCAGCAACAGGTGAGGGAATTACGGAGGAGTAATCGGCTCGCGAGGAGGCAGCAGGAGGCAGATTGAATCTATGGCAGCTCGCGAGGGTAGAGTGTTGATTAAGTGCATGTGGCTGCTGACTATAAATCAGGCAGCCTGTGTCTTGAACAACTGCTGGAAACAACACCTCAAATTGGCTTGAGCCTCTGGCGGACAGATTGCAACCATGGAATTTGGGCTTCTCACTCCTCACTTCTATATCCCTGGTGTGACTGTTAAATCTGTCTATTTAGCAATAAAACTGAAACCTGAGCTACTGGCTATTGTATCATATATCTCTGGCCAGTGTCTTCCATCGAGTGAGCTCGTGACAAACGTGGGAAAATGTTTGAATAGGGATATTGAAAAGAGGGAGACAGGAGATCAGTGGTTGCTCTGAGGAGCACAGAGAGATAAGGGGGGGGGAGAGCAGGGGGGGCATGAGCCCCCCAAAAGGTTGGCTAGGGAGGCTAAGTCTCCCAAGGATTATCAGCCAAAAAAGACTGCTACTGTAGTCAAGGTTGATTGATAAAGGAGGGAGGGGGAGAGAGATGCAGCCCATCCTAAGACAGGGCTACACAGCTTCAGCCCTCCAGGGCACTTTCCTGATTAACTCATACCACAGTGTCAGTACGTGTGCTTGTGTACAGTGTCAGTATGTGTGCAAAGTGTGCTTCCATATTGCCTGTGTATAGACATCACAGTCCCTGCGCTGTCAGCAAGGTGCCGTTCACATTTCCAATGCCTTCTTTCAGATTTTATCCTTGTGTTCGTCCTACAACATTGTTAAAAAATAGCTGTATTTTTTTGTTTTAGGGAGGTTCGGGCAAACTAGAAAAGACTGCTCCCCCTGCTGGTGGATTTGTGCAACATCCTTTAATTGCATTGTGAGTTCAATTTTGCCAAGCTGAAGCATTTTACCGTGGTTGTAGCTGTAATCTGGAAAGCACCCAGCTGTTGTTAGCCTACGACTGCCATTGTCCCTGACTGTTGGCCACTGTGGCTCAGGATGATGAGATCTGTGGTCCCACAACAGTTGTTTGTTGTTGTCCCACAGCAAAGTTGTGTAGCCCTGCTCTAAGACCCAGCAGCTGACTGTAGGGCCTTCCTTGCTGTGCCCTAGGAGAAGAGTTTAGCTGTGGAGCAGAAAGCCAAGCTGAGGGGAGGGGAGCTAAATGGGTGGAAGCAGGGGATGAGAGGGAGACAGTTGAGGTTAAGAGTGAAGAGACCAGGTCCCGAACAGGATGTTCTCATTCTTCTTCAGATATCAAAATACACCTGAAGTGTAGGCAACGTTCATCACATCATGACTACCAGGGGCATAGCTAGGGGAGAGGGGGCCGGTCTTCATCCCTCTCCCCGGCAGCCCCCTGGAGTGAGGGAGATAATGAAGAAAATAGGGAGGGGTGGAGCTGGGGGGTATTCGGGAGCTGGGGGGCCCGTGTTGTTTGAATCTGCTCAATTCTAGCGACACAAAATGTGGAAAACCACAGTGGTAGAAAAAGGTCAGACAGCAACACCACAGCACGTAGTTGAAAACACCAGATGTATTTATAGATCAAAGCTTGGAGTGAGCTTGGCTTAATGCCCTTGTCCAGCACTATTATATCTCCTTAAACTCAATCTCTCATTCCTGGGTGCTTCTATTTATGAACCTGAAACAATAGTAAAGCAAGCCTAAATAAATAATGGACATACAAGTTCATCTTGGGATGCGAACTGGAATCACACTGACTTTTCAGAGCAGGCAGGCTCATGCTTGAGGAAGACTGTAAAAAAGCATCTACAGTAGAGCCCTTGGCATGTTCAGAATACATCTTGGATAGGCTGTTTCAATACACCAGGGGCTGCAGCAATGACCCGCAATAAAGAAGTTAACATGAACACCACTAATTACTCAGACACCAACAGCACCAACACACAGAGTCATGGACTTTAGGTGGCAACTAGATGTGCTGTCATGCCATTTTGAAGAGAATTGTGGACAATGCACAGGGTTTTTAAAAAAGCAGCAGCAGCATATCTTCAGTCTAAGAACCATATTTACCCGACTCAAAGATGACTCTGGATTTAAGATGACCCCCATTTAAAAAGGGTTTATAAGAAAGGTTATACCTATATTTACCCAAAGGGAGAGGACTCCCAGTTTAAGACTAATTTCTAGCAACACAAACCTGGGGGAAAATACTAATCTTTGATTCAGATACAGTATAAAACTTCCTTAGTTGTGTTAAGGAAGTTTTATACTGTATCTGAATCTAAATAATAAATAAATAAATAAATAAATAAATAATAACAACAAACCAGGAAATGGTGTCATTTAAGGATGGATAAACATTATCCATTGAAGGATGGATAAAATAAACACCTCACAATATAACAACAAAAAAGTAACGAGGGGAACCGGACTGGCCCAAGGTATTGTGGTGTATGTGGCAAGGTGCCACATTTTGCCTTGCCCCATGTCCCAGGCGGGGACCAGCTTCTCCTCAAAATTAGTGCTTGCAAGCTTTGAAATGGCATGTGGGGCCAGGAGGAGGAAAGGTTGCCAGCAGCCTCCTCTTCTCACCTTGTACTTCCTGCAAGCTTTGCAAGGATCAGATCAGTTCCAAAGAGATGTTCCAATGGCAGTGGCTGGGAAGCATTTTGCTACCTGGTTGGTCCCGCAATAACCGGCTGCCTGAGGCAACTGTCTCACCTTGCCTCATGAAAGGGCTACCCCAAGTGCAGCTGCAACAATCAAGGGAGGGGGGAAATAATGGGTGGTCTGTAATTGCAGCCAGTGATATAGTCACAAATAGGGGATACAGTCATAAAGAAGAGTAGGCACTCTCCATGACAACTCCCATAGCCACACCCACCCTGACAGACATGCTCCCTGGTCATGCCCACCCCAAAGGCCACACACCCCACTTAGATAGATACAATAATTGCGGGGGAGGGGTGTTCTGTCACAAGAAGTCAAGGATCAAGTAGACTCTAGGGACTGTGCTAGAATGATTGACAGGGAAAGCCCCCTGGAATGCACAGATTCCATCCAAATGGCAAATTCAGATTCCATCCAAATGGCAAATTCAATGCATTTCATGACCATTTGAAAGGAACCAGTGCATTTCATCGGGCATTCTCTGTTTTTCATTTTAGAATGTCCTGACACTAGTCCACCATAGGACTTTCATGTTGACAGTCCCAGGTTAAATCCTGGGCAGCATCTCCAGGTAGGGCTGGGAAAGACTCCTGCCTGAAATTGCTGAGCAGCTGCCAGTCAGTGTAGACAATACTGATCTAGATGGATCAAGAGTCTGACTCACTGATAAGGCAGCTTCCTATTAGGGATGTGTTCGGGGTCCGGGGTTGAACCGAACCACCCCCTGTTTGGTCCAACTGCAGACCAAACAGCCCCCCCCCCCCCGACTGTTCAAGGGGGTTCATGAATTTTTTAAAAAAAATTAAAAAAAAATTACCTTATCCCTTTGGGAGAGTTCCTTAAGGTGGCGGGAGGGGGGGCATCCGCGGAGGTTCCCCCTCCCCTCGCCAGCCTCCATTATCACCGCCTACGGTCCGTTCGGCTAGTTTTTCAGCCCATTCAGGCCTTCAAACTTTGGCATGGCGACCACATTGGATGCTGCTGTGCCTGAGCCATCGGCCTCTGAGAGGCCTGGGTCATGCCTGGCCTCTCAGAGGCCAATTGCGCAGGTGTGTCAGCGTCCAAAATGGCCACCGTGCCAAAGTTGGCAGTGATAACAGAGGCCAGTGGGGGGAGGGGGAACCTCCATGAACCACCCCCACCGGCCCAAGGAACTCCCTCGAAGGGGATGCAGTAAAAATAATTTTTTAATTTTTTAAAAAAAAAATTGCGATCCCCCCGGACTGAACTGGGGGGGGTTCAAGGGGGTGCCAGACCGAACTGGCCCAGTCAGGTTTGAGTCCAGTCCAGACTTGAACCAAACTGGGCCAGCCAGTTCTGTGCAGATCTCTACTTCCTATGTCCCTAAAAAGAAAAAGAAAAATGGTAATAAACTATTGGAATAGCAAGACCAGCACATTTCCATGTAGAAAGCCAAGGTCTTTGTACCCCTGCTGAGACCCTGGAGGGAAAAAAGTACTGGGACTGCATCCCTGCCCATCGCTGCAGCACTACACCACTGCTTGCAGCTCTTCAACACACTTTTAGGAAATGAGCAAAGAGTCCCAGGTTTACCATATGCTAACCTGACCATCTGCATTCACTCTCTCTCTCCTTCATTTCCTACTCTGTTACTAGAAAGGAGAAGATGGGAAGCTGTAGCAGAAAAAATATTGGTGCCTATTCTGTCTGGCAGTGGCAGAAGGGGGAGCCCTTCAAATCTATCGCTTGCCAAAATTCACCTGCTTGCTTCAGGCTGCTGCAGCATGAGGAACCACCCTCTGGGGATAAAAACTGTAGACTCTCTGCATATAGCCTGTATAGCGAGCAAGTCTCCACCACTCACACGTCCTTGTGATCTGCATCTCTATTCCCCACCCACATCTGTTTCTAGTAAGCAAGGAGGTGGCAGAACTTGGTTTGACAATTGGGATGACAGACAACACTCTTCAAAGAAAGGCTTTAGCCCTGGGTTCGCCAACATTAAGTCTGCTGATTTCAGTTTCTCAGTGTGAAGAACAAGATCTGGCAAATATTTCCTTGAAGTTGTGTTTCCCTAATAACGTTCTATTTAATCAATCATAATTATTGTGATGTTCAAGTCTGCAAAATAATCTCTACACCACCCGACTGAAAACTGATGAAGTGTTGAGCCAGATTATCAGCTGATGTGAGATGAAAACTTCACCAACTTCATTCATTACAGTGATTTGTAAGATCAGCTGTTCTGGCTGCTTAACTTCTGAGCATAAAATGCATTTGATGGCTGTGAATATCTAGCACTCCATAGCTGTTGTTTTGATGCCTTGCTTAGGACTGGCTTTTATATTTCCAAGTACAGAGGATCCTCTCCCCAGTTTGGTCAGCTGTTCTTCAGAATCTGAAGAGGATCAGCTTTATGTTATTCACTTCTACTTCCTTTGACATGGAGAAGTGAATCTTTTCCTTATCTCCATCGACCCTGTACAGAGGAAACAAAGAAATATCTGCCCCCATACTTGAGACACACATGTAAGTGTGATAAATACTCGACTGGTACTTGGATACAACAATACAGTCCTCTGTTGTGCCACAGGGTTATTCCTGCTATGTTAGTCTATTTGTTCCTGAGACTGTCCTTGTGACCATTAAAGTGAATCCTGTCACATTAATCCAATATTGCAGAAGAAACAACAGTTAGCCTCTGCAATGAACTGAGAGATTCTCAAAGACTAGCTGGCATGAGATCTGACAGAAGTCCCTTCAACTAACAAGTCTGTTAAGTATGGTTGTCAAACATAGTTGGGCAACCACACTGGAGACTCTTGTTGCAGCTCCTATCATGTAGGGAGCTTTTGACACCACATAAAGCTGCCCCCTTATAATGAAAGCTCTGAAACAATATAGCAATAGGTCTTTTTTTTTAAACACTGCAGCATTTGCTGTTGGCATAAATATACAACTGTATATCTCTCTGTTTAATCAGCAAGCCAGATTTAGATATAACTATATGAAAGATCCCCCTTGTCTTTACTTGGCCTAACGCATTAAAACCATTATAACCATGATTTGGTATTTGTAGAAAATAAGCGCCAATCCACCAGAGGTGCAAATCACTAAGTATTTAAGGAGTTGTACCCCTCATGTTATTGAAGTCCCAACAACACATATTTTCCTTCCCTCCGAAGTGTCTTTCCTCTCCCCCAACAAATTAGGAGCTGCTCTTCAAGTTTTCTCTCTGTCTGCACACATGTGAGCCACAACAATTGCTGATGTGATTCTCAACTATGTCTTGACTTTATCATCTTGTGTTCTCACGGGAGCTGAGCTATCTGAAAAACAGAAGCATTTTCAAGCATTTCCTTTGGAACCTAAAACTTCCTTTGCTAACGCAACTTCTCAGTTTTTCACATGGAAATGATTATACGCCAACACTGAAAATGAAATTGTAAAGTCACCAGGGAGCATCCAGACTAACTTTCAGTTTTGTGGAAGTACATTCTGCAAAGGTGGGGGGATGATTTCCACTGATTTCCCTTTGCTGCCCCTGTGCCGCCCCCCCACAAATGGCATGGTCTCCTAGCCACTTAGGTGGTGTTGGAACCTGCTGAAATCTGGATCCTAAACCATATGAGACTTCTTAAAAACATAAGAAAAACCCAGCTGGAGCAGGTCAAAGGCCAGGGGCGTAGCAAGGTTGGAGTGGGCCCAGAGACAAGATTTTAAAATGGACCCCCGATCCCCACTCATTGAAGCTCAGCTCATGAAGTAAAGAAATCCTAAATGAGGCTGAATAGTGGTAACAAAAAGCATAGTAAAATTTTTATTATTTATATTTATTATTGATTGATTGATTGATTTGATTTGTCCAAAATGGCTCAGGGCGGTTTACAATTAAAACAAACCACTAAAACAGTAAAGAGCTAAAACAAATTAAAAACAATATAACAATTAACCATTTAAAAACATTTTAAAACAACAAGTAAACGATTACAGTGATTAAAATCCCAAAATTGGGTTTTTAATTTTAAAATAAACCAGATATTTAAAAACCCCTAAATTTAGGAAGCTGAGAAAGCTTGGGTGAAAAGATGGGTTTTCCTGTGTTTTTAAAAATTGCCAGAGATGGGGAGGATCATATCTCAGCAGGGAGTTCATTCCACAATCTTGGGGCAGCAACCAAGAAGGCCCGTCTCTGTGTAGCCACCAAATGAGTTGGCAGTAACTGGAGACGGACCTCCTCAGATGACCTCAATGGGCGGTGGGGCTCATAATGAAGAAGACACTCTCTTAGATACCCAGGGCCTAAGCCGTTTAGGGCTTTGTAAGTTATAACTAGCACTTTGTATTTTGTCTGGGAACCTATTGGCAGCCAGTGTAACTCCATCAGTAAAGAAGTAACATGGTCTCTTCAAGATGACCTAGAAACCAACCTGGCTGCTGTGATCTGAACCAACTGAAGTTTCTGGACTATGTACAATGGCAGCCCCACATAGAGTGCATTACAAAAGTCAAGTCTGGAGGTCACCAACAGATGTACCACTGTTTTGATGTCACTGATCTTGAGAAATGGGTGCAGCTGGCGTTTCGGCCGGAGCTGATAGAAAGCACCCCTGGCCACCACCTCAACCTGAGAAACCAGAGAGAGGTGTGGATCCAGAAGTACTCCCAGACTGCGAACCTGTTCCTTTTGGGGAAGTGTGACCCCATCTAGAACAGGCAGATCAAAACTGTCTCTAGAGTTCCGCCCCCACACAATAAATACCTCCATCTTATCTGGATTCAGCTTCAGTTTATTCTCCCTCATCCAGCCCATTACTGCTTCCAGGAAGGCATTTAGGGAGGATATGCCAGCTCCTGAAGAAGTTGACATAGAGAAGTAGATCTGGGTGTCATTAGCAATCTGGTAACACCCAGCTCCAAATCCCCTGATGATCTCTCCCAGCGGTTTCATGTAAATGTTAAAAAGCATTGGAGAAAGTACGGAGCCTTGAGGGACACCATACCTAAGCTCAGATTTTGAAGAGCAACAGTCTCCAATTGACATCATCTGGAATCTATTCGAGAGGTAGGGGCAGAATCACTGTAAAACAGTGCCTCCCACTCCCAACACCCTCAGACGTTCCAGAAGGATACTATGGTCGATAGTATCGAAAGCCGCCAAGAGATCCAAAAGGACCAAAAGAGTCACACTTCCTCTGTCAATTCCCAATTGGAGATCATCCATCAGGCTGACCAAAGCAGTCTCCACCCCATAGCCCACCCGAAAACCAGTTTGAAATGGGTCTAGATCATCAGTTTCCTCCAAGACCACCTGGAGCTAAGAGGCCACCACCCTCTCAATTACCTTGCCCAGCCATGGGAGGTTGGAAACAGGCCTATAATTGCTCAACTCTGAGGGATCTAATGCAGGCTTCTTTAGAAGAGGTCTAATGATTGCCTCCTTAAGACAAGGAGGCATCCTGCCCTCCCTCAGAGAAGCATTTATCATTTCCACCAGGCTGTTTACAACAACCTCCCTGCTAGATCGAACAAGCCATGTTGGACAAGGGTCAAGAGAACAAGTGGTAGGCCTTACCGCTCCGAGCAGCCTGTCCACATCCTCAGGAGTCACAAACTGAAACCGATCCAGTCAAATCACATAAGAGGAGTCGTTGGGCACCTCCGGCTCAGACATCAAATTAATTGTGGAGTCTCCATCTAGGTCGGCCCGAATCCGAGAGATTTTATCTGTGAAAAACTCTTTAAACACATCACAGCGGGTAACTGATTACTCCACATTCTAGTTCAAGGGAGCGGGAGCAGATACTAATTCCCTGACAACCCTGAACAACTCCGCTGGACGTGAATTTGCAGAGGCAATACGGGCAGAAAAGAACCGCCTCTTTGCCGCACATATTGCCTGAGCATAAATCTTTAAATGTGCTCTATGTCGCAATCTGTCAGATTCGAGTCGAGTCTTCCTCCACTTGCACTCCAGTTGCCTACCTTGCCACTTTAGCCCTCATAGATCTTCCGTATACCAAGGGGCCAACTTTGAAGTGGGTCGAAGGGGACGCTTGGGAGCAATTGTGTCTACTGCCCTAGTGAGCAAGTTGTTCCAGTTCTCAACCAGGGCATCAACAGGATCACCAGCAAAGCCAACATTAAATCCCTCCAAGGCTTCTTGGAATCTTAGTGGATCCAATAATCTCTTCGGGTGGACCATTCTAATGGGTCCCTTGCCCCTGCGGAGGTGGGAAGTGGTCATATGTCCAACCTTATCCAGATGGTGGTCCGTCCATGACAATGGGGAAATCACAGGAGTCCCCACCCACGTAACACCACGCTGATCAGAGTAAAATACCAAATCAAGCGTGTGACCTGCAATATGCGTCAGTCCAGAGACCGCTTGGGATAGGCCCATAGTCGTCATGGCCGCTATGAACTCCTGTCCTGCCCCGGACAAATTGGTCCCAAAATGAACATTGAAGTCCCCCAGCACCAAGAGTCTGGGAGACTCCAACGCAAGTTCCGCGACCAAGTCTGTGAGCTCAGTAATGGATTCCGTTGGGCAGCAGGGCGATCGGTACACCAACAGAAGTCCCAGTCTATCCCTGGTCCCCAAACTCAAGTACACACATTCAATATGGTCTGATACCCTGACAGGGACCCTGGTGAGGGAGATGTTATCCTTATAGACCACAGCCACCCCACCTCCCTGCCCAAGTCCCCTCACCTGCTCCTCTATAGAATATCCTGGAGGAAGAAGCTGGGACCAAACTGGACCACTAGCCTCCCCCAACCAAGACTCGGTAATACATACCAGGTCAGCCCCTTCATCTATGATCAAATCATGGATGAGTTCAGATTTATTTTGGACTGACCTGGCATTACAGAGGAGCAGGGAAAGGCTATGTGGGTTGTTGGCAGTGCTCCCCGATGTCAAAGAGCTGGCAGGACAGCCGGAAGGGGAGACTGCTATTAAATTTCTGACTACCCATCCCCTAGAACGACCCGCTGACCTGCCAACATTACTTCTTCTATTCCCCACCACCACCGGGATAGCTGCCCCATAGTCAACGAAGGCACCCCCTGTCCCCCCATCTCCAGACGAACCCAAACACATTACAGCAACTTTAACCCAAGTCTAAAACAGCTTAAAACTAATTAAACAGAAGGCCTCTTGCCCTCGCCCTCGTTCTCCTATGTATAGCTCCTATGTTCCACAATAGAACACCATCCTAAATTATTTTTTAAAAGATTTTGTAAATTGTGGATGATGCAAGTCATTTAATGGTACTTGAGAAAGACATGCTGTTCTGGTAGCTCCAGGTCTTAACACTCCCATCAATTTTGGAGGAGAAATACAACTGAAGGAAGCCCGGGCGGGTGCAAGGCTGGGGGAGTCAGTCATGTGACTTGCCTCGGGGGGGAGGCAGTGGGCCCCCAGACAACTGTCTCCCCTTGCCCTGTTATAGTTACACCCCTGTCAAAGGCACATCTAGTCCAACATCCTGCTTCATGAAGTGGCTGGCCAGTACATCTGGGAAGCCCACTAATAGGGAAAAGGGGAAGAGCAGCCCTGGCACCCAGGAAGCCAACACCTAGCAGAAGCCTGCTGAACACTACCATTCAGAGAACTCCCCACCAAAGGAGGCTAAATTTTTGAGGGATCCTGCCCTGCCTTGAGATTCACCACTCCTCCCCGTCATCCGAGGAACCCCAGGAGTAATGGCAACCACAGCTCCATGCAAGAGCCTAGAAGCTAGCACTTCTGGACTGGAGCTAGTACTAAGATGGCATTAAGGAATAAGATGCTCCCATTATTCTTTAGCAATGAACACTGACACTGAGGACTGTCAACAGCGACATATTTTTAGAAGTCAGATTGTGTCCCTATAAAACTGCCTCTCTCTTCATTATATTACAGCTTCAGCTTATTTTATTCTCATTTGCATTTTTAGAATTAGACATTTTCTACAAACACTGAGAAGATGGATAATCTTGTTATGGATTCTAATATCTGTAAGACATTAGGGAGTAACAAATGCTTTAAAAATGAAGTGTTAAATGCAAATAAAGTTTAGACTGGAAAATGTGATTTTTGTGAGACAAGACAACTGCAGCACCGTGATATGCATATTATTCTGTCATTTCTCAGTAAAGTAGAATTACATTCTTTTTGCCAGGCTCAGATGTATGGACAGGTTTATCTATGCTGCTTGAAAAGGCTTAAGCAAATATTTTATTTAAAAATAAAAAAATGACTGAAGAATAGTTTGAGATGTTAAAGTGTGCATCAAATTCAGAACGTTGTTGTCTGACAGAGGGATAAACTGTCAAGCCTGTAATGTGCTCCAAAACTCCAAGGAAGCTTTTATAGATGCTCTTCTGTTTTTCAGCAATGCAACAAAAACTGTGTGTGTGCAGTGGAGGGGGGGGGTGTCTGTTTTGAAATCAACTAGATCTAATAACTAATAATAACAACTTTGTTAGCTGCCCCATAACAAATCATTCTCTTTGCAGCTCACAACAGAACAACAGAATAAAATACACAATGAAAACATATAAAACAGAACAAAAATTACAATAAAATACTAAATAAAAATACAACACACAAACATTTGAAAAACTTCAGGTTCACTGTAAAGGTAAAGTGTGCCATTGAGTCACTGTAATTACATTATGGTAGCACAGGGATATCACACTGTTCAAAAGCCTGGCTAGGTATCAGGAGTATCCAGCTAAGAAGCCCCATGCACGCTCCCAAGAAATGGTTGTGTGTTGGCAAACATTCAAGTAGGAGGAGAGGGAAGTGATCATGTGCTAGCCACGATTTGGGGAGAAAGCTGATGGCCAACCCCCATCATGTACCCAGCACTGTATCGAGGGTGGAGGGGAAACATGCCCCATCCCGACCTACCCAGATTGCAACTAGCATACAGTCCCTATCAGGCACATAGGGAGCCCGCCAGCAGCCTTGGGACAAGGTCCCACCAGCAGCTCCCTAGTGCATACGCCCAAGCCATGACCTCTGCAACCATGTCAGATGCAGCGGACATGGTCTATGCCAGGATGGGTTTATTCAGCCCTGTTGCTAAGTTTTCCCTCCTCAATCAGCGGCTTGTTGAATCACTGACTGGGAGCTCCTTCTCTGCCTTGCAGAGAGAGGAGCTCCCAGTCAGTGATTCAATAGAGCCCTGACTGGGGTAGGGAAACTTTCAACAGGGCTAAACATCCCCATCCAGGCACTGACCACACCCCCTGCATCTGACAGGGATCCTTCCCATCCAGTGCTTCACTGAAACGCTGACTGGCTTAGTTTCCCCCCTCTCTGCCTCCCTCTTAGCGAGGCAGGGGGGAAAGCTCAGAGGAAGTCAGCGTTTCTGGGAAATGCTGGCTGGGAAGGAGAGGGATGAGCCTCCCGCTCCCAGCCAGCGAACTTGCCAGCAGGGTGTGGGAGGGTCAGGAGCAGGGGGGTGCTCTGTGCATGGGGGTGCCTTGGTGGCTTCCCCAGACTCTGGCAGTCAATGGACACTTGTCCCCCCTCCCCGCTCCACTGTCCCCACAGCTAGATCCCTACTTTGATTTCTTGAGAGTGCACACAGGGCTTGGAGCCTGGCTGGACACTCCCCCTACCCAGATTTTGGTTATGAGAACCAGCCCAAAATTTCACCAATGAAAATAGGACATGGCTGTGAATTGTATGGGTGTGTGGCCAAGCATCCTGGGAGGTGCAACTCTGACTACAAGCATGCCACAAATGGAAATCAGGTAAGAAAGTACACATGGACCACATTATTCCATATTTAAAAAGCAAATGAGCCAAGGAATACCCTCCAACATTTTGCAGATGAAAATAGGAATACACTTGTAACATCCAATTCTTATACCATGAGTTACTGCCCAAGCCCCACCCCCACCCCCCCAACTGCTCATTGCTGAAGACTGGATTCTACCCACTATACACTGTGCACTGCATAGTGCCTTAGTGTTGGGCAGCCATGGACATATAGGTGCATTAGAGAGAGACATGAAACATCTATCCACTCATTTGGAGACTGAATTTTAGAGACTCTGGAGGGAGGGAGCTGAATCCTGAATCCTTCAGAGACTCTAAATCCCTCCAGAGACTCTGGAGGGAGCGAGCTGAATCCTTCAACTCTTAACAACTTGCATTAAACACACACACACACACCCCTGAATAAGGCTTCACCAAGAACCAAAAATGGGGACAAAATGGGACAGTGACTTACAGGAAAATATTTCAGAAAAAAGGGGCTGTCCCTGGTAAATAGGGATAGTTGGAGCCTGTGGAGGAATAGCTATCCCAGATCCCACCACTACCACCACGTGTGGAGGAACAGCCCTCTAATTTTACCACTGCCACCATGTGGACTTTTGGTATGACTGGGTCCACTACAACAGCTCTTCACAATGATCAAAAATTACAATAATCCAAAAACAAACCTCAGTAGTGTGGAAAGGCTTATAGGTGTGGGGTGGAGACAAATCAACAAGCTTCTATATATATATTTTTTATAACAAGAAAGTTTACTTTTAGAAAAAAAATGTTCAATTAAAACATTTATTTTACGGGGGCAGGGATGGAATACAAACTCAAAACAATTACTTACAGTGCAGGTCAGGGAAAATAAAAAGCTGGAGAAACATAATCACTACCTTCCTCTATACTGGTCCCTACTCAAAGTCCTCTTGTATTTTCTTATTTTCAGCTTCAGGCTTGCTGGGCAGACTCTTTGTTCTGATTACAGCACAGGTCTGGGGCTCAGTCCAGCCTGGTTCTTCCTTTTCTTCCAGTGATTTCAGCTAGAAGGCTTCTTTTCTCCTTGCTGGCTGCTCACTCTCTGCTTTCCTGGACTCACTCTAAGAGACTTCCAGACTCTCTTCCTTCTTCTGCAAGCTCCAGCTCTCTGACTTGCTCCAGCAGACTCTCTTGACTTCTCTTTCCAGGACTCTCTCTTTTAGGATTCTCTCTCAGGACTCTGTTGATTTCCCTCTTCCCTCTCAAAACGCTCCCAATATATACAGTTTCTCTGGCCCAACTTTTTTTTAAGCCATCCATTTAGAACAAACAAAATTTTCCCCCATTTCTTGAAATCTCTTTTCCCTCCAAAAATCAACCGTCAAAAATGCTAAACCAAAAGTGAAACTACAGAAAGCCAAGAATGAACTAGGGATGTGCAAAACGTTTTTGGGCACAGAATGATCTGTGCCCGAAACGACAAATTTCGGGTGATTCGGAGCCGAACCGAATCACCCATGATGAGACCCGATAATTTTCGGACCCGAAATGAATCACCCGTTTCGGGTCCGAATTTTTCGGGTGTTTCGGGTCTCCTTTGTGTGCCCTAGAAAAATGCCAGCCTTGTCTTCTTCTTCCCCCTCCATTTTCAGTTTGACGTCTCTGTGAATTTCCCTTTTGCCTCCATTGATTTCAACGCAGAAATTGCTTTCCTTTTACTTTAATTGAAAAGGTCCTGGGGCCAAAAGAGTGGGGTGGGGTGGTAGTGCCTAATGGGTGGAGGTTACCACCCCAATTGCAGAGGGATTGGGCAAAGGGCTGATTTTTGTGAATTTCTGAAGTTTTAGTGTCTTTGGGGCAGATAGGGGGCATAACGTGGGATCTGGGCCAAAAGAGTTGGGTGGGGTGGGTTGGTAGTGCCTAATGGGTGGAGGCCACCACCCCAATTGCAGAGTGATTGGTCAGAGGGCTGACTTTTGGTGAATTTCTGAAGTTTACGCGTCTTTAAAGTTTTCCCCCATTAAGTATAATGGAGGGTGTATCGCTTTACGTCGGGGGGGAAAGGGGTGGCCTAGAGCGGTGTGGAAGTTTACGTGTCTTTAAGGTTTTTCCTCATAAGTTATAATAGAATGGAGCTTTCAGCAGCCCCATAAGTGCACTTGGGGCGTGCTGGGGTGGCCCAGAGCGAGTGGTGGTGTAGTGCACATAGGGTGCCAACCACCCCCATGGGTTTCTAACCCATGGCATACAGGGTTCTGTTGTTTCTGAGGTATTCTGAGTGTGGATTCTATGATAGCAAATGAGATTTTCAATGACACACCATGAATCCACTCTAATTTGCTATCATAGAATCTAAACCTTAAAGACATGAACTTCAACAATTAACCAAAAATCAGCCCTCTGCCCAAATCCTTTGAAAAAATTCAGGTAGCTTCCTTGCCCCTACCTGGCACTACCACCAACCCCACACCGCTCTAGGCCACCCCTTTCCCCCCGACATGAAGCGATACACCCCCCATTCTACCTAATGGGGGGAAACCTTAAAAACGCGTAAACTTCAGAAATTCACCAAAAATCAGCCCTCTGCCCAATCACTCTGCAATTGGGGTGGTAGCCTCCACCCATTAGGCACTACCACTCCACCCCACTTTTCTGGCCCAGATCCCACTTTCTGCCCCCGATCTGCCCCAAAGACACTAAAACTTCAAAAAATCACCAAAAATCAGCCCTTTGCCCAATCCCCCTGAAATTTGGGTGGTAGCCTCCACCCATTGGGCACTACCACCCCACCCCTCTCTTTTGGCCCCAGGACCTGTTTTTCTTACCCATATCGATTCGTATTTGGGTAAATCCGAACCGAATCGGGGGTGATTCGGGTGAGCAAAATTCGGGCACAGAACAGAACAGGGGTGTTTCGGTTCAGGTCCGAACTGAAACACCGAAAATACCGATTTGCACACCCCTAGAATGAACTTTTGACCCTGCCATCCTTCTCCATGCACAGGGATTTGCAAGCACCAAAATCACATTTACAATATTGCAGAAATTTTAGGAACATTAATGCAATATATAATTCATTCATAACACGAGTGCTATTTGCAAAAAGAAGAGGTTTGGGGAATATTAATACACTATACATACAGGAGCTTATTTACAGAAACCCAAGAGGTCTAGGCCTGGTTCCTCCACGGAGCCCATGGGATATTTGGTCAAAATCCTATCCCACACAGCCACGGTAGCTCAACTAGGATAATGATGATAGCCTTGCTGAAATATGGGGTGGAACATAAAGGACTTCATTCATGTCAGCTTGTCTTTATTTGCTTGCTGTGAAAATGAGAACTTGAGGTTGTTCTCATGACCACCTGCAGCAGGGTAGGAGTAGGGACCTGGATACCGAGGCTTCTGTCAAGCCTCGGAACCAGCTCCAACTCTGCTACTCCAGAGCAGGCTACCCTGAAATGAAGCCTAAACTTAAACCTAAGTTTAAAGGGCAAAGCCCCATCTCACCATGGTAGCCCCAATCGTGTGTGCGATCGGGGCTGTGTACTGAGGTTCCTGGCAGCCTGGCTTCCTGGAAATCACAGAATGCCACTTAAAGCGTGGCCAGGCAGCCAGGAGCTAGAGCATTATCACGGGTAGCCTCTCCTATGCCCACACAATGCGTTGTGGGATACTGGAGGACTTTCTCCTCCAGATTCCCAATGATATAAGCTTTGCTGCACCGATCATGTGGGCATGCGGCATGGCAGAGCGCTGCAGACCCAATGCTCATGTGGAGTAATGCAGGTATACGCCTGCCTTCCCCCACAGCCATCCTTAGCTTCCAGGGATATTGGTCGTGTGCACAACCTCATTGAATTGTAAATGCCAAGATGCAAGCTACAACTTTAGGAGGTTAATTTCTCAGCCAGAGATGCCTGATTGAGAAATAACACTCCAGTTTCTCTCTTTGAAAATCCACTCTCCTTTTCACAAACATTCTTAAAAGTCCTATAAGCTTTTCTTGGGCCTGTCTATCATAACTCATTCAAGACCAGGACAATCACTATAGCTTTCCATTAACATGCAAACATGCAAAATGCAGATACATTTTTGTTTCCCATTTCTACCTGTATGGGTGAGTCTAGGTAGGAATATTAACAAAAGTCTAAAAAATGAATAGTAGGTCAGATCCCACTTAATGACTGTTGTTTTGTTTATGTAAAAAACCTACAGATATTCCAGTAGGAACTGTTAACAAATAATTGATTGTGGACATGGGATAAAATTCAGCACTTGGCATGCATGTTAATTTCCAGTGTTATATTGTTAATATGTTGTCTTGCCACATACCACAAATTCTAGCATTTTAAGGCTAAAATCATGGGCTATAAATAAAATATGAATCTGGCTGTGCTGCAGAGATGAAGGGATTTTTTTTCTTCCTTAAGAAACAGAAAGCCGAAAGTAATTTTCTAATGCTATTCATTATACAGCACTGAGGTCATGGAATATGTATCATGCACTTCTTCTTGCGCAAAAAAGAAAGCAAATGTTGTTTTGGGTCGCATTAGCCCGATCATTATCATGAGCAATAATAACTAACCATAATAAATGTGCCCAACTGGGGGGGCCTTACATTTCTGGAAATATGTTGATAAGCCAGAGGCAGTATGAGCAAAAAGTATGTTTTGTAGTATGAACCAAAAGCAACCAAAATGGTAAACGCTTTAGAATGCTAGAACTGGGGCTAAATTAGATGTTGTGTTTCATGCAGCATGGTGTGTTTTATGCAGCATGGTGAGGTGGTTGCCTCAGGTGGCGGACTTTTGGAACACCAGCAGGGTGGCCTCCTGTTGCTGACATTAGAGCAGCTCTTTGGGGCCAACCCAACCTTTGCATGGAGAACCTTTTCTCACACTTCATGCAAAGTTTGCAATAAGCATGCGGAAAGAAGAGGAGGCTTCTGGCAACCTCCCCTTCTCCCTGCCCTCCACACCACTTTCAATGTTTACAAAGGTGGTTTTGAAAGGGAGCCGGTTCCTGTCAAGATCTTGGAGCAACGGAGTATTTGGGGCCTCACCTCAGGGGCCACAATGTCTTGGGCCACCCTTGTTTGGCAACCATGGGCCACCCATTGGGCCACCCATTAGTGGCACCCTTGGGCCACCCATTACTGCTGATGGGCTTATTTTTTTTCTTTCAAAAATAGCAGTTGCAGGGAAACTGATTCAGATCAGGACCATGGGAGGAAGCAGAGTGCCTTAGTCCTTTGCCCTCACCATGGTGTGAGATATGAAGTTCTTTCCTGGTGTCTGAAGAAAGTACCTAGAATAGTTTGAAGAAAATAGCTTTATTTAGACTTGCAAAAACCAGGCTGCATTGTTTTGTTCTCTTGATCTTTTGCAAAACCTGTCCTGGATTAGTTTCACATAACTGCAACAAAAACATTTTATTTATTATTTATTTACAATATTTTTACCATGCCCCTCCAGTACACTACTGCTCAGGGTGGCTCACAACATTAATAAAATATATACAATGTAAAATAAAAGATTAATAAAGTTAAACAAGTTAAAAGACCCGGCTAAAAACACCTTTAAAATTACATTTTTAGAAAGTTTCAAATTATAAGTTATCAATAAGAAGTGAATAACTGAGAACTATTAAAAACTAAAGAACCAGCAGATATAAGTCGGAGAGTGCACGAACCAAAAATTGTGGTGTGGCTTGAATTTGAGCCAAACTGACCAGCGGGTCTGATTTGGCAGCTAATACTTGTAAAGGGGAGTACAAGCTCTGTGGTGGCTCGGTTCCGGAGTCAGCACATGTGTGCACGTCATTTGCATGGCATCCACACATGCATGGACACTGGAACTGAGCCACCGGTGGCAAGTGGGTGGCTTGCTAAAGGAGGAAGGATCGTGCACACTTTAGCTAAGTGCTGTGCTAAGGGATTGAGTAGCAGTGCAGGCAGCTTGCGTGGCAGGTAAGCAGACCCTTAAAGTCCTCTCTTGCCACCCCAACCACCTGAGATTGGTTTGATTCAATCACGGACCAAACTACCCCCGGTTCGGTCTATGATCAAATCTCCAAACTGGCATGATTCGAGGCAAACCGGTTCAGCACTGAACCGTTTGTGCACCCTAGATATAAGCAGCAGATAAAAAAATGTAAAAGCCTCTGAGGAAGGGAGCATAGTTAAGCTCTTCATGAAGGCTGGATTTCTAAGCACTACATATGGCCATGATCTGGACTGGGATCCCCACATAGTGTCTATTTAACAAGGAGGGGATGCTCCTATTGGTGTCATTATCATGAAAAAATTAATGCCGATTGGCAGGAAAATGATTAAGTTCACAGCAGGTCATGCAGCTGGTTCTCCCATTAATATCATGAATGAACAAATTGAATGTATCCCATGATGAGCCAAACGTCATTTGAACAAATGCATACATACATAAATGAGGCTTTTGGTAATGAAAATGAAAAAATTAACCTTTTTCCCCCCTTGAACACCCCTAGGTGAGAGTTCCATGATCAAATTGCTTGTGGTTTCTAAAATGAGATATGCAGTTGCTGGGCCCCAGATTTGAACTAGGACCGCAGTGCTGGGAAGGGGTCTGTAATAGGGGTGTGCATGGAACCATTCTCAGTGGTTCGGTTCAAATTTGAGCAAAATTCAAAACCAATCTGCTGGTCTGCAAACCAGTTCATTAGAACTGGTGGGTAGTTTGGTTTGTATGGTTGAACCGGGTCAGACCGGTTCGGCCCAAACAAACAAAGTGGAATCCAGTGAAGATTCCCCTTTACAAGCAATAGGGATTCCTAACTCTAAGGGTGTTGAAAGGGCAGGCAGTGGGAGGGAAGACCAGAGGGCATCTTACTAGTGCCAGTGGCTCCTTTAGGCTCTGTTGGTGCTCCCCCCAGCAGTACCGGCTGGCGGTGGTGGCCCAGTTCTGGAGGTCAGAATGCACAGAGGCCGGAACTGGCCCATGCTACTGAGGGGTAGCACCAGCGTGTCCTAGAGGAGCCACCGGTGCTAGTAAGGTGCCCTCTTGCCCACCCCCTGCCTGCCCTTTCAACCCCTTTAGAGTTAGTTATCTCCTTTGCTTGTAAAGGGGAATCCTCACTGGATTCCCAATTATAAGCACAGCCACCCAAACTGGGTTGAACCAGTTCAATCCGAACAAGGCCCAGCTGGGTTTGCACTCAGCCCAGCCCCTTTTGGGGACGCTGGTCCAGTTTGAGCTTGTACCGGTCGAATTGGGCTGCTTTGAATCGAACCAATTCTGCAAACCCCTGGTGTGTAAACCCTTTCTTCCTGTACTATTTCCCCAATACCAATATTCCTGCAGCAGTGTCAGGGAGACATCGCAAACCAGGAAATGGCCTGGGAGAAAGACTCAAACCCTCTTCCAGCACTGTGCCTCTGATCCTAATCAGGGCTCCTGCAGCTCATACTTCAGTTCGATTCGGTTTGGACTCGAACCAAACTGGGCATATCAGTTTTGTGCGCACCCCTACTACCCACCAGCTGATCTTGCAGGCTTGCAGCCCACGCAGCCCGCCCACCTGCCTGATCTCCTGTTGTGTGGCAGTGGGGAGTGGAGTGTGGAGGGCTGAATGCAGCTCAGCCTGTGTTGCCAGCCCATGCTGGCGCATTTGTGACACACAGCATGCATGCCACACAAGGTGAGGCAGCTCGAGTGGAGAGAGAGCTCCTCCCTGGCCCCAAACAATGAGGTGGAGAAATGGGAAGGGGCAGGAGCAACCGTGCTTTGTTTGCAGTGTTTGAATTGAGCCTCAATCCAATTGAGCCTCTTAGAAAATATCCGGGTCATTCTGATGAATATTATGTTGCCTATTTTTTTGTCAGATCGGTATAAGGGAATTACTGGGTCCACGGCAAGATTTTGTGTGGCGGCTAAAAAGATAAGGAATGAACAAATTAGTTTTTAAACATTTCTTTTTATATGTTTATATTTATGTGCCGATTTCCCCCCTTTTTATAACATGATGTTTTATAATGTTACTCTGTATTTAACATTTTTATTAGAATTTTAACTTTTTCTGTGTTCTAATTTTGTCATGGACCATAAATAAACTTACTACTACTACTAGTGGCTTCTACCTTATGTATGAAGCCAGTGTGGCAAGCTGTGCACATGCATAGTGGGTCTCAACTCTGATGAGTTCCAGATCACCAGTTGAGGCTGGGCATGGCTCACCGCTGCTGCTGGTGTGGCCAGACTCTGCTTAGATTATTGTATTTATTATCTGTTATATTTTTATATTATATTTCCTGTTAGCTCTGGGTGGTTTACAATAAATAAATCTGTTTGCAGGCAACATCCCCAAACTGGACTCCATGGGCTTCCTTTTGCCCCTCCTGCTATTGGGAGTGTTCTCTCCAGCCTCCAAAAAGGTGGCATCCAGAGTCGTCATAAAGATATTCAATTGTTGTTGCTAAAAATAAAAAAAATGCTTCAGACAAGTGCTGTGATAGCTACTCAGATCTATAGCCAGCCGTATAAACTATTTCTTCCACCAGTGCAAGTCCCAGCAGCCCTGTTACTGACCTAACTGGTTTTGGAAACCAGTCTGGGCTTTGGCCAACTCTTAAGAGCTTCCAAAATTGCTTTTAAGTTGTGGGTGGGTGGGATCAGTAATTAGCTGTTACAGAGCATCTAGACTATCTCCACAAAGAATCACGGCATTATGTTGTCACTGGGATAAAGTCTTTTCCCCATCCATTACCTCTCTTGATTGCTCCTACTACTCTGTGGAATGTGGTTGCATGAGTGCCATGGGAACCTACTGGATAATGCCTGTGACATCATCAGTGATTTATGACTCACATCAAATGCTGTTTTAGGGGACTGTGTTAACGTTTCCCCCCTCTAACTTTTAAATTTATTTTTCTACTTATGGTCTGAGTGCTCCCTGCTGTAGGATTTAAATACGGAAGCATGAACATGAGCAAGGCTATCCTCTTCCAGGAATTTCCATTATATGCACTTTTTTTTCTGCAAAATATTTCCTGAAGCCATCCCAGCACCTGGGAACACATCCTGTTAAGATTACAGACTTCTTCCTCCCCTTTCATTAATTTGAGTCTTCAGCACCAGTAGTGAGAAAAACATTAACAGAAAGGCATAGAGGCATTGTCATCTCGAACAGCTTTCAGTCACTGGGATTACAATAGCTACCCAGACCATAATTTTTAGATATCTATCTATCTATCTATCTATCTATCTATCTGAGAATGAATTACATTTTACTAGCACATCACAGTTATTTAAATTAAATTGCAAGAAAGCATTAGGCACCTTGAGTAAATTGCACCATGACCTATGATCTAGGACCAATTCACAGGATTAGATCATGGCAGTTCATCCACACATGGTAATTACTTGCTGCTCCCTATTCCATAATATAGGATTGTAAGAGAATGACCCCGTTGCTCATATCGTCCACTACATCTTTCTTCCATTGAAAGCTGTCATCAGTTGGTAATTCAGATAGAAAAGAGGACTTCTAATCAGGTGTCTTTTAGAGGAAGAAAGATTGATAGTGAAGCATGCTGCTGATTCTGAGTTGGAGCTCAATCAAAATGTTAACAGAGTTATTTATCTTGTATGACACTAGTCTACTTCTCTATGCAGATACAATTTCTGCTTGATATGGCATCTTGCTAAAACATTCCTAATGTGTCCATTTGCATCCTCCACTACAATGCTTGCAATATTTGCTTGCTTTTATGTTTTCTGTTGTCCACTACAGCTGATGGAGCATACATTGCCTGATTGAAGATGTAAGTTAGCTAAAACAGCCATTGTAGTATGATATCAGCAATTTCTAGAATACTGAAAAATTGATTCTGAAATAATGCTTCTACTCTACCACTTTAGTATCCCCTGGGAAAGCAAAAAAAGCCCTAAGTGACTCAAGGATAGTCAAGTTGCAGGACACAGGGTAATTGGAAAGTCCTCTAGTGTGATTGCTCTATGGGGAACTGGAAGAATTAGGTTGGCTATTTGCACTAGGATGATTTTAAGTTCTCCAGTGTCCTTATTTCTTTAACAACAAGGTCACAAGTTGACTGGTAGCCAACAAATTAAAATTTTATAAAAATCTAAATATCCTTTGCAGATACCTGCATGTATTCATTTCTAAAGCAATCTCTCCAAGTTTCAAGAGTCCTAATATAAGAACTTCAATTTGCCTAAATGTTGAGAGGAAAACCTGCACAAATTTTGATGAGAAACCAGTAGCAGTTTATCATGAGTTTAATTTAAAAAAAAAAAATGCTATACTCAGGGCCCTCTTAGAGGTCCAAAGAGGTCAAGGATCTTGGTGGGGGCACTATTTTTTTTTTTAAACTTGGGAAAGGAAATGGAACATGATGACTTCCTAGGAAGGGATATGTATATGAGGGAGGACAAAGGATCCTGAGGTCCCACCTGCTGTGACCAAGGATGCTCTTGCAATGGTTCATCCCAGCAAGGCAGTCCATGGAGACCAAACCACACTCCTGCCCCCATGGTGGCTTGCCACCAGAAGACTAAAACTCTCATGCGAGGGCCAGTCTACTGTGGAGGACCTTAGGCTTGCAAAACTTCCATTGGACTACGGGCTCATGTATTGAGCTAACCCAACAAAAGGGGCCCCACTTGATAGTTAATGACAGAACCTTTGCACGGTGACACCCCCACCTTCCATGGGGGCCTTTCATGAACCCAAAGGAGATTTGACACTCCATGTGGCATAGCCAGGAGGGAAGACGGAGGAAACACCATGACCAGGGACGGATCTTTATTCTTATTTAAATTTCACAGGTTCAGAACAGCATTGCACTGTATGCAGATCTGCCACTGTGGGGAATCATGGGAGAGGGGAGCCCTGATTTCCAGCAATCCCAGGAGAGGGGTTGTTGTTCCAGGCAAACACAAAGATGGGCAGACAGACTGGCAGAGGGCACACTTTGACAGCTTCTTCACGGCAATCGCCAAGACAGAGCTGTTGCCAGGGTGCCTGTCCTCATGGCTTGCTTGTATATAGAGCAACCTGCCTGGGCAGCATCTGCCATCTGGCCCCCATGGCCTGACACTCTTGTGACAGAGTGGCCTTTGGGAGAAGAGAGATCAACATACATTATTAGTGATTCTGCCTAACACCCCTGTCCCCACAGACAGTTCTTCTCAAGAGTTGTGAAGGGGTATCCCCATGGCCTTACACTCTCATGAGTGAGAGGTCCACTCAGGAACAGCATCCATCATCGTCACATATATTGAATTGCTCTTTTCACTGGGGCAATGATGATAGCAATAGCAATAGCAATAGCACTTACATTTATATACCGCTCTATAGCCGGAGCTCTCTAAGCGGTTTACAATGATTTTAGCATATTGCCCCCAACATTCTGGGTACTCATTTTACCGACCTCGGAAGGATGGAAGGCTGAGTCAACCTTGAGCCCCTGGTCAGGATCGAACTTGTAATCTTCTGGTTACAGGGCGGCAGTTTTACCACTGCGCCACCAGGGGCTCTTGATCCTGCTGCCTGGCCCTTCTCTTGAGTAAGCCTAGGGACTGCACACATTCCCTCAAGGGAAAGGGGCTGGGATACCCTTCCCCAACATAATTGTGTAAAAACTAGAGCAGATCCATTCAAGAATTCCTGGTTGGGGCTGCCTTTTAAACCCAATCCCAAGTATCGCCATTCTGCCATATGTTGCTGTCCCAGTGCTCTAATGGGGTACTCTGCTTATGTTGCCACCTCGAGTGCATGTGCTTGTGAACATACATCAATGTTGCTTCATTTTCTGAGAGCAAAGCATGTAGTGCCCGTCTTGCCATCCTGTCCCTTTTCTCTCTTGATTGGCAGGAGTGGGGACGAGCCAGGGTCAGAGTGGGAAGAGGATATGCCCCTGTGTGACTTTGCCATTTGACAGCCTGACAAGCTTGGGATGGGATGTGGTGGTGTCCCTGTTGCCGGGCAACTGCTTTGTCGGATTGGAGACAGGAGGGTGGGGCAAATGCTTGGAGAGGTGGCCAATGAGAAGCACTTCAGGCATGGAGTGGGTGTGATCTTGGGTGGGTCTTCACCGCCATCTCTATGATTACGGTTCCAGAAAGTGAAAGAAACAGCATTTATGGTTCCACCCGCATTTGAATATAACGCTGCCTCCAAAAAACCTCAGATTATGGTGGTGAAACTCACTACAAATTGAAGGTCCAAACTGGAGTTTGGCATTGCAAACTGCAGTTTGTTTTTGCCACAAAGCCACCATTGTACATATTGGGACGTAATGGAGTTCCAACCTCTGGCCCATTCAACTGCGGTTTCAGGTTATGTGCAAATCCAGGCAAAGAGTTAAATTATGCTGAGAGATAGTGATGGGCCAAGGTCACCCAGTGTGCTTCATGACCAAGTGCAGATTTGAACATGGGTCATTGTGGCCCTAATCCACTGTTTTTACCACTATAGCACACCACAGGTTAATTCTGGCTTGGGATCCTGGTTGGAGAATAAACTGTGGTTTCAGTTCCTGGGTTGAGAATAAGCTATGGTTTGCACAAATCACAACTTACTCTGTTCAGAAGCAATGGAAAACTTGTGAAGCTTCTAATCTCCTTCTCTCACATGTGAAGAAGAGGGGAAAGTGATGGAAGGAACATTTGAGCCCAAGGCTCATCATGGCTTGTTCCCATAATGAGAAACTATATTTTGTCATGTCTGAATTGGGCCATCATCTCTACCAAACCATAAACAAGCAGCAGCGCCAGGGACAGGTGTACACACCCATGCCCACTACCTGCAGTTACTGCTACTTGTGGGAATGAGTCCAAAGGGTCAAAACAATTTTTGAAGGGCAATTTTATCCATAGATTCAACAACACAAGCCTGCCTTCATGGCAGCCTACACGGCAAATATCACAGTATAGTCTCGTCATCAGCTGTCACTTCTACAGCATTTCAGTAACACATTGGTTCACTGGCTTGATCAGCCACAATACTCCTGAGGCTGACTGTGTTCCCATACTGAACAGGATAAATCAGGAGTGGCTTTACTGTACTCAGTGATGTCGAGTGGAATCACATTGGTGCAAAATTAAAATTAGCATGGTATAAGAATCAAGCTAATTATGTCCCTTCTGTGTTTTTTACTCCAGCTGCTTATAAGATGTCAGACTGGCTATACCTACGTTCGTTCTCTCTCTCTCTCTCTCTCTCTCTCTCTCTCTCTGGTTTGTTTTAGTTTCCTTTTAGAAAACAAGCTTCATACCCTGGAGGCACTGAACTCCAACAGCTAATAACCTCAAGATGGTCTAGTTGTAGGGGATTTCCTTCCCCCATGGACCCAGGAAGAATTTGGATTCAGGCTTTTGTCTCTCACCACTGTAATGAGGACTTCAAAGTTCACATCCGTTCAACCAGTTAGCCTGTATTCATCTAACTCTGCCTCTTATTCTGTGTGTGTGTGTGTGCGCGCGCACACGCTCATGCACAGACCCAGGTTATACTAGCACAGAATTATTGAAGCATACAATTGTCAATTTTCTCTTTTCAGCAAAATATAAAACTAGAGAGTACAAGCCATGCTAGGAAAAAAGTGAATAGTGATACAAAGTGAAACTTCATTGCATGGGTTTAATATAAAAGCATCACAATGGCACCGTTCCAGGCTAAATAATATTATTTTTATTAGGGCTTAACTAATCTGTATTTGTCATGATGTTATTTTTGGAAATAATCAGAGTTACAGAATCATGTTTCCAAAAGTTCTAAGAAGAATTTCCTCCAAATACTTCATCCTAAGTCAAGGTCTATTACTCTATAATATCATATATTCTTGCCACACATCTCTTTGCAAAATCTAGTCTGTAATGGCAACACACAGCAAGTAGGTAAACATACAGTTCCAGCATACCACAGGGGAATGTTTTATAAAACAATCCAGATGTCTCAAGCAAGCAAATGATGCCCCAAATGACTGAAAGGTTCTCAAAATTAAACTGTAATTCTAAGATAATATGAACAATTCTGTGAGATTGTGTGATATATATTCTCTATAAGAAAGAAAACAAAGAAAATCTCTCTCTCAGAAGTTTTGTGATAGATCTTATGATAGCAAGATACATGTCTTAGTAAGAATCTGTCCCAAACACAGGAAATAATTTTGTGACATCAACCAAGAATATGTTTGTCAAAGCAGAGCCATACTATCAATGGTGCACTGAACATAAAGAGATCTTCTTCTTCTTCATCATCTTCACCATCACTGTATTGTATTGTATTGTATTGTATTGTATTGTATTGTATTGTATTGTATTGTATTGTATTGTTTTATTGGCTTACATACCATACAGCATTCCACTCTTGGAAGAGGGATGCATGTGTGCTGGCTCCATGTGATTCCAAACTGCATCCTCACTGCTACCAAGCATGCAGAGCCTCTGTGGTTCCTAAGCATTGTGTCACCACTGTAACAATGTTACTCCAATTGGGAATGATTGGAGTAGCATTGCAACAACAGTTATGCAGTTCTTAAGCACCATGGAAGCTCAGCAGACGCAGTAACAGTAAAGACATGGAGCCAGTTTGCATGCATCCCTCTTTCATGGGTAGTATGCTGTGTGTGTGGTATGTAAGCCAGTATTATTAATTTTATTATTATTGTTTACACAGTCAGACAGGTGTTACTGACTGGTTTGGTTTATCCAGACATCAAGTCCTTCCCAAGGACCTGGGATGGCTGAATTTTATTATCAATGTTGTTGCTGTTATTATTATAGATATCGTTGCAGAATATAGGCTGCTCCCAGTAAAGTTGCCTTTTGCAATAGGCTGGTGGTGATTTCTGTGGCCCCTATGGTGTTGAGGTGCTCTTCAAGGTCTTTTGGAATTGCACCCAGAGCACCAATTACCACTGGGATTATTTTGGTCTTTTTCTGCCACAGCCTTTCAGTTTCAATTTGTAGATCTTTGTATTTGGTGATTTTTTCTATTTCTTTTTCTTCTATTCTGCTATCCCCTGGTATTGCTATATCAATTATTTTAACTTGTTTTTCTTTCTTCTCGACTACAGTTATATCTGGTGTATTGTGTGGCAGATGTTTGTCTGTTTGTAGTCGGAAGTCCCATAATATTTTTGCATCTTCATTTTCTACCACTTTTTCAATTTTATGGTCCCACCAATCTTTGGCTATGGGTAGCTTGTATTTTTTTGCAGATTATTATTATTATTATTATTATTATTATTATTATTATTATTATTATTATTATTTATTCACACAGTCAGATAGATGTTATTGACTGGTTTGTTTTATCCAGACATCGAGTCCTTCCCAAGGACCTGAGATGCCTGAATTTTATTGTCAATATTGTTTTTATAAATATAATAGCAAAATGTAAGCTGTTCCCAGTAAAGTTGCTTTTTGTAATTGACTGATGATAATTTCTGTGACCCCTATGGTACTGAGGTGCTTTTCAAGGTATTTTGGAATTGTACCTAGGGCACCAGTTTTACTACTGGGATTATTTTGGTCTTCTTCTTCTGCCACAGCCTTTCAATTTTGATTTGTAGATCTTTGTATTTTGCCCCCCCCCCGGTGCTTCTTTTTCTTCTATTCTGCTGTCACCTGGTATTGCTACGTTGATTATTTTGGCTTGTTTTTCTTTCTTCTCAACTGCAGTTATATCTGGTGTATTGTGTGGCAGATGTTTGTCTGTTTGTAGTCGGAAGTCCCATAATATTTTTACATCTTCATTTACTACAACTTTTTCAATTTTATGGTCCCACCAATTTTTGGCTACAGGTAGCTTGTATTTTTTGCAGATGTTCCAGTGTATTATCCCTGCTACCTTATCATGCCTTTGTTTGTAGTCAGTCTGTGCAATCTTTTTACAACAGCTGATTAGGTGGTCCACTGTTTCATCTGCTTCTTTACAAAGGTGGCACTTGCTGTTTATGGTTGATATTTTGACTTTTGCTCTTATTGCATTTGTTCTTAGTGCCTGTTCTTGTGCAGCCAGTATTAAACCCTCTGTTTCTTTCTTCAAGTTGCCATTCTTAAGCCACTGCCAGGTCTTGGTGATGTTTGATTTTCCACTTATATTGTGCAAATATTAACCATGCAGGGGCTTATTTTTCAATTTTTCTGCTCGGTTCTTGACTTGTTCTTTCTTGTAGGCCTTCTTTGTTTCATTGGTGTTGAATAGTTTCTCATTATTGACCATTTTAAGTGCATCTTCTTCACTGTCCTTTATATATTCTTCAAGGCCTCTTTATCATCATCATCATTATTTTATTTTTATTATTATTTTATATTTCTTTTTTAGAGTTTCTTACGTTGCATACTATTAGCTACACAATCATTTCTTTCTAATAAGCTTTGTTATGTTTATTTCACAAAATTTAGTGTAGTGGTAGGCACTATGCAGGATGTGGGAGTAGTATGCCAATAATATTAAAAATGAAACAAGGCCAGATTAAAAGCTATGTGGGAGCCTGTTCTGAGGCCCTATTTGTTTTTGATTGTTGAAGGAAAATTTCTGTCTTGCCACAGTTCACACACAGAGATAGTGTGGCACACATAGAAATGCTCATCGAGTCAGTCTCTGGTATCTTCTGACTTTTGCTCCTCAGGCAGGTTATTGGGCACTGAGGCCAAGGGCAGACAGAAACTTTAGAAGCAGATAGGCTTGTAGTCCAGGCAGAGATAGGTCAGCAAGAAGACAGATGTCAGCTGGTGCAGAGATAATCCTGGGTGTAATACCCTAGCAATGGAGGAACATCAGCTGGTCTACATGTCTTTATATACTTCAGTAGCTCTAGATTGGCCTTCCTGCATCACCAGAGTTGCCAGTCTAGGAGGAGATACAGGAATGACCTGAAGTTCCTTCCTCTTCCCAGTAAGAGGAGAGTTGGTCTTGTGGTAGCAAGCATGACTTGTCCTCTTAGCTAAGCAGGGTCCGCCATGGTGGCATTTGAATGGGAGACTTGATGTGTGAGCACTGGAAGATATTCCCCTTAGGGGATGGAGCTGCTCTGGGAAGAGCAGAAGTTCCCAAGTTCCCTCCCTGGCATCTCCAAGATAGGGCTGAGAGAGATTCCTGCCTGCAACCTTGGAGAAGCCACTGCCAGTCTGTGAAGACAATACTGAGCTAGATGGACCTATGGTCTGACTCAGTATATGGCAGGTTCTTGTGTTCCTATGTAACCCTAGAGGCATGGGGAGAAAGGCATTGGGGAGCCTGATTGAGAGCATCACAGCTCCTTATATTGGCACAGAGACTGGCATTCTAAGGGCTGATCTATATATTTATTTCTCCTAAGCATACCCTTTGCTAATCCCATGCCATGCATGGCAGCTCTTGTGGGAGTTCACGAGCAGCTGCCAATTAGTGAGGGGGATGGGGAGAAAAATAGGAATGCCAGCCACTGGTGGCAGGCCAGGCCGGCTGCTGGGAGCATCAGGCAGCTGCAGGCAGGCCTCCAGGAGCAGGCAGGTAGGTGGGCAAGAGGATGTTGCAGGCCAGCTTTCTGGCTGGCCTGCCAGCCAGAAAGCACCAGTGGGGGGGGGGGAGAAGAAGCCCCAGGAACAGGCAGCGGTGGGCTGGCCTGGCCACTGGGAGCAGGTGGTAGTGGGCCAGGCTGGCTGCCGGGAATTGGTGGGAGGGTGGGCAGGAGGAGGTTGCAGCCTATCTTTCTGGCCAGCTCACCAGTGAGAAACCATGGGCAGGGGAAGGGGCGGGGAGGGAGAAGCGGCCAGGGCAGGGGGGAGGAGAAGCATGCCGGGTGGGGGGGAGAAGTGAGCTGGGCAGGGGGGGAGAAGTGGGCTGGGCAGGGGGGGAGAAGTGGGCTGGGCAGGGGGGAGAAGCAGGCAGAGGGGAGATGTGTGCCGGGGGGGGGAAGAAGCAGGCCCAGCGGGGGAAAGAAGCGGACTGGCTGGGCCGGCGGAGGTGCAGATGCTCTGTGCCCGGCCGAGCTAGTTTATATTTATTAATGAAGGGGGTGGACACATTCCATACCAATCCAGCAATGTGTTTTGTCCCTTCAGGTAATACACTGCAACATAATGCATAACTAAAAAAGAATCTGTGGACCAGATCCATTTGTTATAGAAAAAAATGCAACTTCAGATGTAGTAAAAGCATACTCAGTTGATATAAGACAGCTGTAACTTTGCAGTGATTCTGTCAGGCTTCCAGAAAACACAAGGATACAGCTAGTTCATCTAGAACACCTAAAGCTTGCATACAGTTCCTGCTCAAGGAAATGTATAGCTCTGTTGAACAGTCTGTTCTCTTTGCTTTGCTCTCAGTTGATTCTCTGGAGGTCCCCCACCACCCCTTCCACCTTTTTATTTTTATTTTTTTGTAGATTCTGCCAGAGATGTAGCACAGTAAACAATCAGGGTTTAAGAAAGTACTGGAATTCTTGCTCAAAAAGTAAAGGTGGAATTTTAGTTGATGTTATTGCTACCAATGGCAAGGAAAACATCTGCCTCGTTTTCCCACAAATCCCTACAATCAAACAAGGGTATGGAGCTTTTTTTTTTTTTTTTTTCCCTGAGGGTGATTGTAGATCACCTGTGTGATCAGTCCTTGGGATTCATGGACATTTACTGGAGAGATATATAAACAATACAGGTAACAGAATAATCATCTTAATGAGAGGTGAGCTTCCAAATCATACTTGAGTGCAGACTTTGTTTGTTCCATGTATGATAGGAGTTCCAGAGCTGGAACTTCAAAAGCCACCAGGTGTGAAGATCTTTTTGTCCTATCTGTTCAGACTTGCAGCATGGAGAGCACTGTGTACCATCTAGAGGTGGCTCAAAGATGACTCAAGATGGGATAGAATCGAGGACACAAGGGAGCTGGCAGTGGGATGATGTATGCTCTGATCCCACTTTTTAAGATGTGGTGACCAGAATTGCACGCAGTACTCCAAGTGTGGCCGCACCATAGTTTTGTGTAAGGGCATTATAATGTTAGCCGTTTTATTTTCTATCCCCTTTCTAATGATCTAATCTTCTCTCCACACATTAAGTGTAATGCATGTAGTAGGCCCCTTTCCATGCTACTGGAAGCCATACAAAAGCAAGGGTTCCAGTCATGTGGAAAGAGCTTTCAGAATATAGGATCTATGTATACATTAAGCAAAATGCATGGAGGTCAGGAGCTGGGACAAGAAGCGTGATGCTGTTCTCTCCACATATACTATATAATGAGTGAAAAATCCTACAAGAAAGTTCTTGTGTACAAGCCTCCATGAAATGTTGTGGGAAAGCAGGGTAGACAAAAGAGCAGTGGTATGATGCAACGTATTCTCCTTCTTATACGTCTCATCCCACGCCCAGAACCAGCCCACTGTGTTCTGGGACAGCAGAAGGTACAGATAACCTTACAACAGTGTTTACTTAATTTCTTTTAAAATTTAATATTGAGTTAGAATGTCAGTGACATTGTATGACAGAAAAGGAGGCTGTTTTGCCTATACATTTTCATTAATAATTTAGAGGACTAAATTATTCAGTCCTCTCATCACTCCATTACCACATTTCTTGGTTCACCCTGTAAGAATCGTGCTGAAAATGTATTATAAGTCTCCTTAGGAAAGCAATAAAATTAAGTCAAATGATCATAAAACCAATCACATATTTTATAGAAAATAGGACATCCAAATCACTTTGTATAATATCTGAGTCACAAAGCAATTTGTCACTTAAGAAAAGACAACTTGTTGCAGTGCTAAAGGATCTCATCTGCTCAACTTCTTGTGACCCATGCAGGAATAGGGAATATTTTTGCTGTTTTCAATTGCAAAAAGGTTTACTTACTGCTAGTCATGCTACTTCCTCCTTTAGTGACAGAGACACAGCAATTTAGCAACTCTAAAAGGGTTCAGGGAATGGGAACACATTCTTTAGTATCATATTTTGAAGTACTCATTTTCTTTAGCTAATAAATATCTAGAAGAGCAATCCACAAAAGATCTCCACTGTGATGGTGTGACCTTGCTCTCCTCTATTCCTGGAGCAATGTAGTCATCCAGCACACATAGGATGAGATGACACATGGCCCATGCCCCACACAATAACCACAACTACTGATCAGAACAGCCACATCAAATAGGGCAGCATAAGCATTTGCTTTTTGCGAGGGCAGTTGTGACTGCTGTTACCAGTTGCAGCAGCCACCTCCATAGCTCCAAAGCAGCTGAGCTACCTACATGGGATTGGGACTGTGAAACGAACTCTGAGCATGTCATGAGGATGTACATGGATGAAATCTGGAACAGGGTAGGGCTTTTAAACATTTATTAAGATATCTATGGCTTGGTTCAGACATCATGTGCAACCTTGTGGAGAGGTGAGGAGAGCTGGTCTTGTGGTAGCAAGCTTGACTTGTCCCCTTAGCTAAGCAGGGTCTACCCTGGTTGCATAGGAATGGGAGACTAGAAGTGTGAGCACTTTTAGATATTCCCCTCAGGGGATGGAGCCACTCTGGGAAGAACAGAAGGTTCCAAGTTCCCTCCCAGGCTTCTCCAAGATAGGGCTGAGAGAGATTCCTGCCTGCAACCTTGGAGAAGCTGCTGCCAGTCCGCGAAGACAATACTGAACTAGATAGACCAATGGTCTGACTCAGTACATAGCAGCTTCCTATGTTCCTTGGTTACAGCCATGCTCCATGTGATGTTTCTGAGCCTTGGGAATGCACATTCCCCTCCCATTCCTGTGTGAGCATCCACTTCACATCTAGATTAACATAACGAAGATCAGTCATGATGTCTGAAGCCACCAATCTCTGTTTATTCTAGCTTAGTTACGTCAAAAAAGCTGAAATCTATACTGTACTTCAAACCTTCTCAGCTTATTTGAAGTAAGTAGGCTAGAATAAACTGAGATTGGTGGCTTCAGACATCACATGGTTTAATTTAACCTAGATCAAAAGTGGACGCTTGTGCAGGAATAGGAGGGGGATCATGTGCTCCCAAGACTCAGAGACTTCACATAGAACCTGGCTTTAACTGAGGTTTCATGTGACTTCTGGACCAATCCATTATCTTGTCCATAGCAATAAACTCCATCTTTTCCCAACTTGCTGTGGTAATGACTAACTGGACAGAACTGTTCAAGAGGTCCCAGTAATATCAGTTACACCAGTTTAACTTTACCCTGGTGTAACCCTTGAGGTACACCACTGCAGCACTTATGCCATTCAGACCAGCTTTCTTTTTTAAGGATAGGATTGAACCTTCAGTCTCTAAACCAAGAACTTTGAAAGGTAAAGTTCCCATGCTTTATTCCCAGTTTGCTTCCTTTTTACAGCAAACAGTGAACAATGCAAACCTGACTTGCTAGCGATGATAGAGCCTGTCAAGTATTTCTGTACCCGAGAATATATTTATTATTTTAGAGGGTGTGAAGGAATGAGGCCTGAACCTCCTCTTTTTTGTATATAAGATTTTATGTTGCAATTGCCTTGCTTATTCCCTGTGTTTAAAAAGTCAGTGAACTATCAAAAGTTCACAGCTCCTGTTCTATCTAACCTATCTATCAGACAGGGGCGTAGCAAGGTTGGAGTGGGCCCAGACACAAGATTTTAAAATGGCCCCCCCCCCACTGAAGCTCAGCTCATGAAGTAAAGAAATCTTAAATGAGGCTGAATAGTAGTAACAAAAAGCATAGTAAAATTTATATATACATTTTGCCACAATAGAACATCATCCTAAATTCTTTTTAAATAGGTTTTGTAGCTTGTGGATGATGCAAGTCATTGAATGGTACTAGAGAAAGACATGCTGTTCTGGTAGCTCCAGGTCTTAACAATTTCAGAGGATGAATACAACTGAAGGAAACTTGGGCGGGTGCATGGCTGGGGGAATCAGTCATGTGACTTGCCTCTGGGGGCCCCCCAAGGCAGTGGGCCCCCAGACAACTGTCTCCCCTTGCCCTATTATAGTTACGCAGATTTGTATACCACCCCAAACTTTCATCTCTGGGAGGTTTACAGTTACATAAAACAGGTTTAAACACAGAAAATAAAAAACTTAAAACAATTTAAAAGCACAGTCAGATTAAAAATCTTGGGTGAAGTGCAGTGTTCCCACTAGGGTGCACGCACATGCACACATGCACACATTTTATTATGTCTGCTCAGTTAATTTTGGATCCCATTCAGGTTGAATCAGAAAAGCTCCCCCCCACCGCCCGATGCATGTGCGTACACACGGCCTTGATACTGCCACCCAGAACAAAACTCATTTCGCACACAGATGAAAAAAATTAGAGAGAACACTGGTGAAGAGATAAGTCTTCAAGTGCTTTTAAAAAGTAGCCAGAGATGGGGAGGCTTGTATTTCGGTAGGGAGCACTTTCCACAGTCTCAAGGCAGCAACAGAGAAGGCCTGTCCCCGATCAGCCACCAGGCAAGCCAGTGGCAACTGAAGGCAAACCTCTCCTGATGATTGCAACGGGCAATGGGGCTCATGGTGAAGAAAATGTTATCTTAAATACCCAGGGCCTAAACCATTTAGGGCTTTATAGGTTATGACGAGCACTTTGTATTTATCGGCAGGCAGCGTAGCTCTTTCAACACAGGATTAATGCTGTCTCTCCAAGATGACCCAAAGACCAACCTGGTTGCCACTTTTTGTATCAACTGCAGTTTACGGACTACATACAAAGGCAGCTGCACATAGAGGGCATTTCAGTAATCAAGTCTGGAGGTTACCAGTGTATGTACCACTGCGGTCGTTCATCTCAAGAAATGGACACAGGTGGGGTATCTGCTAAAGCTGATAGAAAGCACCTCTGGCCACCGCCTCAACCTGAGACACCAGGGAAAGGTTTGGATCCAGAAGCATTCCCAGACTGCATACCTGTTCCTTTTGGGGAAGTGTGACCCAATCTAGAACAGGCAGATCAAAATCATCTCTGGAGTTTCAACCCCATACAAAAAGTATCTCTGTCTTATCTGGATTCAGTCTTAGTTTATTATCACTCATCCCGCCCATTACCCTCTCCAGGCAGGCATTCAGGGAGGTTATTCCTTCTCCTGATGATATTGACATGGAGAAATAGATCTGGGTGTCATCAGCACACTGATAGTTCTACAGTTTGGTTTTGGAGGGAGATTAATTGTACTGGTTTGATTTTTGATTTTATTAGTATGTTTTAAAAAATGGAGGGAACTTAAGTTGTGCTGATTAGATGGTTTGGAAAAATGGGAGGGAAGTTAGAGAATATAAGGAGGCTGCCTTCAGCACAGTTTAGTGCAATTCAAGTTGGAAAACTGAAGCGTCAGAAAGAGTCAGAATGAAGATCAGCTGACATCAGAGGTGGAAAGAGTTGCAGAGCTGGAGTGGGAAAGAAGAACTAAAAAGAGTTGCTGAAAATAAGGGCTGGAAAATCACTAGGAGAGAGTCAATCTCTCTGGAGAGCTGGATCACTCACCAGCAGTCTCGGATTGAAACCCCAGAACTGTGAAGTAAGAGCAGGACCTAAGGCTAAACAAGGGACAAGCTGGGTTTGCTGGACAATCTGAGGTGATTGCAGAAGATTCTGGGTAAGGACTCTGAAGTTAGGGTTAGGTCAGTTTGGATGCCTTTTTGATCACATTTTATTTCTTCCTTGTGCTCATTTTGTTGCTGTTTTGGTACTAAATTTCCCAAAGGAACTATTGTTTTAAATTGAACTGTTTTCAAAATATAATGTCTTGTTCATATTTAAAAATCTTGATCTCCTGTCTGTTTTCTCCACCCCATGCCTATAGCCTTTACCACACTACTGAATGTTTAATACAGCAGAAGTTGGAATGCTGGTTTCAGTAGACTCCATAGCAGATCAGAGAAAGCCTAAAAGTCTACGTGGTGCCAGTGGTTAAACTTAAAAGTCATAGGGCCGGTTGAGACCGGGTCATGACACACGGTAACAGCACGCTGTGCTATGTCACAGAGGGAATACACTTACAGTTACCAACATCAGTTCTTTGAAATATGAAATTCCTTCTAGTGAAGACAATGTACCCTCCTGACTCATATTATGCAACTTACTCAAGCTTATTTCCTTTATATGCTTCAGTCCAAGTTTTATGTCTTGTAATTATGTGTGTTGTTAAATCAAGAATGGATATAACTATTCATTTTGACAGTCTAATGAGATGTGGGATTACAAGCCCCCCAAATTTATAATTTTTAAGAATATTTTACCACCCAGGATAGTAATAAATAGAAATCTAGGCCACCAAAATCCATGGTTCCTTTATAAAATTGCTCCCTGTGACAGAATAGAAACAGCATATAGAACTCTTAATATTTGTTGAGTGTACATAACCTCTGCTATAAAAACAATTGCTAAGAATCCTCAACAAAATAAATGGAGGGAATAGAACTGTAGAGATTCTTCACACACACACACACACACACACACACACACACACACACACACACACACACACCCCAATGTAGGATTATGCTAATAGAATTTTAGTTTCGGGGCTTTCATCCATTTATATCCAATTCTCTACTTGTAACCTGTCAGAGATGATAGGTGCAGGGTGATAGGAGATGGGGGAATTTGCACCATTGGCAGGAAGAGCCTGACTGTCATGCTGGGTGCCCCAGGTGCCTTCCCAACTTGCTGGGAATGGCGTTCCAGTTGGGGGTAGGTTGGGACCGAGCTGGCCCAAACAGAGAGAGGCAGCCATGTACGTGAATGGTGTGGAGGCTTTGGGAGATCTGCAGGTACTCTCACAAGATATCAGGATGAGATCTTGTTTCAGTCCAAGATCTCATGAGATTTGCCAAGACTGTCAAATACTATATAAAAATAGACTGGCCGATGATGAGGGGCTCATGCTGGCCAGTGCCCTGTGAGTCGATGTTGGAGCATACTGGGGAGGCTCTGTGCTTGAACAGAGCTTATATAAAGGTGGTGCTCTATGAAAGCTCTGAGGTTGAACTGACAAGGAGAGACCAGGGCAAACGGCAGAAAATTTGGAGATGGAGAAGGCTGACAAATGGTTCCGAAACCCGGGAGTGACTGAACTTAGGATAATTTGTGAATGGAAACCTGTAGACGTAAGGTAAAGTGAAGTCAAGCCTTAAAATGTCTGTGTATTGAACTCGGTTTGGTCAATGGCTGGTAGAACAGCAAGCCATTATCACAAGGGATCTTGTTCAACAACAACACCTGGCTCAAGCTGACTTAATTAAGGGGTAATGTGATGGGTTGGCTGCACAAACACCTGCTCCCTTGGTGACAGCAGAGGAGCCTGTTGGAGGCGGTAGTGGGGCCCTGGTATTTTGTCTTACTAAAATAACCCCAGATTATGATGTGGAAGCATTTGTGGTTACGTTTGAATGGAGAGCTGAGGTGGCTGAGTGGCCAGGCCCCCAGTAGGTGGCAATATTGAGACCCTATCTGACCAGTCTGGCACAAGCCACTGTGTGGGCTCTGGTGGGTCAAGATATAAATGATCAAGAAGGCCATATTAAATAGGTACAAAATTACTGAAGAAATGTACCACTAGAGATTTGGGAGTTTATGATTTAAATGGGGAGATTGATCCCAGGTGGTGATAGCAGAATTAAAAGAAGCAGTTTTGAAAGGGCTGAAACCACAGATAGAAAGGGAAACTAGGCTGTCAGATAAAGTGGTCTTGGAGCAGGTTCTGCATATTGTCCTCACCAACACTAGAGCATGAGTATCCTGAAATAAACTCTCTCCCCTAAAATTTGACACTCGTATGGTGGAAAACGTTTTTGCTGCAGATGCTTCCAAAGCGTGGAGAGAAAAAGGGCAAGGGGACCATGGGGGCATGGGAGATGCTTCATACACCCCATGACCCATAATACGGAAAGGTAGTTTCCCACAGGAGTCCCATCCAGGGGTGAGCCCCTCAGAGAGGGGAGGCCATTCATGTTCTGGCTTTCGGAGATGTGTAGTGTCTGGCCTGCAAACCTATCGGACTTATAGGAGTAATTGGAGACTCTGTTGGGATCCTGAGGAGGCCGGTCCCGAATCTGCAGGAGGGCATGAAGAACCTGGGAATCAAGTGGGAGCCAGGAAGAGGGGCCCTTTTTATACGTGTGGTATGATGGGATATTTTCAGAGTGAATACCCCACTATGGAGTGTGATTGACAGATATGGATTAGACCGTAGATAAAAAGAAACAATTTGGGTGATGGTGAAGCTGGGGCAACTTGAAATGAATGCCTTGTCAGATTCAGGAAGTTTGGTGTCCATGATATGTTCAAAGATGGTACCCCTGGGAGTCCCCCCCAAAAGGACGGGGAAAGTGGTATGTGTGCATCTGCATAAGAGGTGATTACAGGTAGTAAAGATGCCAGTGACAGTAGGGGGGAACAAATATGGGATGGATTTGATGGTGGTACCAGATCTTCCTTGTGCATTGTTGTTGAGCAGAGATATACCCAAATCCCGCACATTATTACATGCTGCTACAGTGCCAGTGACCTTGGCAGCTGGGCCAACAGACAGTGATGGGGGTGCTGAAGACCAAGTGGATGACCACAGGCAAGGACCTGCACCTCTTAGAACAGATGCTCAGGTAGTTATACCCCTAGGTTTTGTAGGTGATCCAGTGTTCAGGGATGAATGAGAACAAGACCCTATGTTGCAGAACCTGGTTGTGAGTAGCAGTGGCTGACAGACAAGTAGAAGACCGATTAGCAGACTGGTTGCTCAGAATTGAAAGGAGATGACAGATGTGGTGGAGGATAACAAGGAGGATATCCCAAGGGTGTGAAGTGCTACAGTTGCTCGTGCCTGGAAAATATCGGCAACAAGTCTTGACGTATGTCCATGATTCTGTATGGGCCAGCTATCAATGTCCACAGGGCACTTTGGCCCGGATTTTACAACACGTTTTCTGGCCTTTGGTTGGTGAGGAGTTTCGAGATTATTGTTGTTCCTGCCCGGATTGTCAGAGGGCAACCAATAGACCACTGTTAAGAGCTCCCCTTCAACCCTTAGGTGGAGACATCTTTCAAAATGATTGCCATGGACTTTATTGGACCTTTGCCTTAAATCTCTTGGGGTTATTGGTTTGTATTGGTCATTGTCCACTTTTTTGCAGATAAAATCTCTCACATTTGAGCCGACTTGGACTCCACGGTTATGGCAGGGTCAATTACAGAGGTGTCCAGTATCACCTCTGGTTCAGTTAGAATTGATCAATTTCAATTTGTGACTCCCGAGGATGTGGACAAACTCCTTGGAGGTGTTCAGCCCACCACTTGTCCTTTGAATCCATGCCCAACGTGGCTTCTGACATCTAGCAGGGATGTGGTTAGAGATGTTCTAGCTGACATCCTAAACGCCTCACTGAGGGAGGGCAGGATGCCTCCATATTTGAAGGAGGCAATTGTGAGACCTTTGATTAAGAAGCCTGCCCTATAGCCCTCAGTGATGGATAATTATAGGCTAATCTTCAACCTCCCTTGGGTGGGCAAGGTAATTGAGAGGCTGGCTGATGAACTCCAGGCAGTTTTGGATGATACTGATTATTTTGATCCATTTCAAACTGGCTTGAGAGCAGGCTATGGGGTGTAGAGAGCGTTGGTTGGCATGCTGGATGATCTCCATCAAGAAATTGACCTCTGTGTGACTTTGTTGGTTCTTTTGAACCTTTCCACAGCTTTTGATACAATCGAACGTGGTATCCTTCTAGATCGCCTGGGGGATTTGGGAATAGGTGGCTCTGCTTTGCAGTGGTTCTATTCCTGTCTCTCTGGTAGATTCCAGATGGTGTCACTCAAATATAGTTGCTCTCTGAAATGAGATCTATTTTATGATGTCCCTCAGGGCTCCATCCTATATCCAATGCTTTTTAACACCTACATGAAACCGCTGCGCAAGATCATCATGAGATTTGGAGCAGGGTGTTATCATTATGCTGATGATACCCAAATCTATTTCTCCATGACATCATAATCAGGAAATGGCATTGCTCCCCTAAATGCCTGCCTACAGGCTGTAATGGACTGGATGAGGGATAATAAATTGAAACTGAATCCAAGCAAGATGAAGGTGCACATGATAAGGGGTCATACTTTGAGAGACATGATAGATCTTCCTGTTCTGGATGGGGTTGCACTCCCCTTGAAGGAACAGGTACGTAGCTTGGGAGTGCTTATGGACCCAGGCCTCACTCTGGATTTTCAGACTGAGGCTATAGCCAGGAGCACTTTTTGTCAACTTCAGTTGACATGACAGCTGCATCCATTCCTTGAACATAGTGACCTCAGAACTGTGGAGCACTCTCTGGTAACCTCTAGGCTTGATTACTGCAATGTGCTCTACATGGGGCTGCCTTTGTATGTAGTTCAGAAACGTCAGTTGGTTCAAAATGCAGTGGCTAGATTGGTCTCCGAGGTGTCTTGGAGAGACTATATTATGCCTGTTTTAAAACAATTCAATTGGCTATTAATAGGTTTCTTCTGGTCAAAATACAAAGTGCTGTTAATTACCTTTAAAGCCCTAAACGGCTTAGGACTGGGTTACCTGGGAAAGCATCTTCTTCTGCATGATCCCCACCACACATTAAGATCATCGAGAGAGGTCCGTCTCTGTATGCCCCTGGCTTGTCTGGCTGTGACTTGGGAATGGGCCTTCTCTGCAGTCACTCCTGGGCTATGGAATGCGCTCCCTATAGACATTTAAGGTTTAACATCTTTAAGTAAAATAAAGTGTGCTGTTGAGTCAGTTTCGACTCCTGGCGACCACAGAGACCTGTGCTTGTCTTTGGTAGAATACGGAAGGAGTTTACCATTGCCATCTCCCATGCATGATGCCTTTCAGCATCTTCCTAAATTGCTGCTGCCCAATATAGGTGTTTCCCATTGAATCCCCACTGGAAACATACCAGTGGGGATTCGAACCAGCAACCTCTGGCTTGCTAGTCAAGTCATGCGCCATTAGGCCTTTACCAGCCTTCAAGAGAGCCCTTAAGACACTTTTTAAAAAACCAGGCTTTTAGTAATCTCTGAATATTTTAATTTTTTAAAATTGCTGTTTGTACAGTTTGTTTTATTTTGCTTTTATTGTGTTTATTTTTGTGAACGCCTAGAGCCTTTGGAGTCAGAGGGTATATAAATTAAATAGATGATGACGACGACGACAATTATGCCCTATGCTACCCAGTATCCCGAGACGGTATTATTAAAGACTATGGCTGCTGCGGTGGTACCCTGGACCTTGACGTCTTTCCCCCCTCAGTGGTTGATTTAGCTCAGGAGATTTTTACAGATCAAGGTACAACGTTTCACGTTTACGATGGTACTTAGGACTGATGCCTTACCAGTTTACCATTCAAGGGAAGGGCATTGAGAACCAAAATGCCAATTATTTTTCTCAATTGTTTGAAGACCCTATTGTCACCCCCCAAGTATCCCTTAACTGTGTGTGTGTGTGTGTGTGTGTGTGTGTGTGTGTGTGTGTGTGTGTGAGAGAGAGAGAGAGAGAGAGAGAGAGAGTTGGAAGATGGCAGGTGCAGGGTGAAAGGAGATGGGCAACTCACCCCATTGGTGGGAAGAGCCCAACTGTCATGCCAGGTGCCCCAGTCACCTTCCCAACGTTCTGGGTGGGGGTAGGCTGGGACCAAACTGGCCCAAACAGAGAGAGGCAGCTATGTGTGTGGCTGGTGTGGAAGCTTTGGGAGATCTGGGGGACTTTCCCGAAATCTCATGAGATTTGCCAAGATTGCCAAATGCTATATAAAGATAGACTGGCCAATGATGAGGGACCAGATACTGACAAGGGCATATTCTGACCAGTGCCCTGTGAGTCGGTGTAACATAGGAACATAGGAAGCTGCCATATACTTAGTCAGACCATTGGTCTATGTAGCTCAGTCTTGTCTACCCAGACTGGCAGCAACTTCTCCAAGGTGGCAGGCAGGAATCTCTCTCAGCCCTATCTTGGAGAAGCCAGGGAGGGAACTTGAAACCTTCTGCTCTTCTCCATCCCCTGAGCAGCTCCATCCCCCGAGGGGAATATCTTACAGTGCTCACACTTCTAGTCTCCCATTCATATGCAACCGGGGTAGACCCTGCTTAGCTAAGGGGACAAGTCATGCTTGCTACCACAAGACCAGCTCACAGGAGCATACACATCTTGGGGAGGCTCTGTGCTTGAACAGAGCTTCTGCAAAGGTGGTGCCCTATGAAAGCTCTGAGGCCGAACTGACAAGGAGAGACCAGGGCAAATGGTAGAAGACCTGGAGATGGAGGAGGCTGATAGAATAATTAAGTGGAGAGCCTTATATAGGTTATCAGTACATTGATCTGATATTCATTTGGATTGGTTATATGATATAAGCTATATGGCTAAGTGATTGCCCTCTAAATTTGTGCATTTCCCCCCAAGTTAGCAAATAAGCGCTTGCCCATTCTACAGTATGCAGATGATGCCATGATTTTATCACAAACACAGATTGGTCTTAAGAGAGCTCTTAAGACCTTGGCCCAGCACTGCACTGAAGAACATCTGGTAATCAATTACCAAAGGATGAATTATGAACGAACCAAAGACATTTAAGTGGAGTATAAATGGCCACGCTATCAAGCAAGTTAATCATTTAAAATACTTAGGTGTGGTTTTATAGGCTTTGGGGAACAGGAAGGCTTTGGTCATGTTATCTCTTCGGCCCAAATAAGTGCTGCAGCCATTCTAAGATTTAATTGTGCAAAGGTAGGAAGTCTTCTCCTGGGGGCTATTAAGTTATTTACAGCTAAGCTGCTGGTGCAGTTACTTTACAGAACCCAGTTAAGCCCTTATCCTAATTCTGAGCTCCTCAAAAGAGTCCAAACTGGTTTTTAAAGAGCACTTTTCCTTACTCCAAGATGTGTCTCTAATCTCACTGAGATTGGAAGCTGAAATTATTAGAGTCAAAACGAAAATCTGGATGGCCATTATCATTTATTGTCTAAAGCGGAACTTTCTTACAACAGGACTAGGCCCTTTAATACTTACAGATAATTTTCACTTGAAATGGGAGAAGACTGCATTAGAAAATTACCTTTATTTGGCTTTTCATCTGATCTTTTGATATCCCTGGGTTTTGAGACAGTCAAGGTATCTTTAAACAACAAATTTTGGACATGGAACACCAAAGTGATTTAAATCAGGTGCCTGGATCCTACAGGACCCTTAGGCAGATTCCCAACTTTCAGCTGGCACCATATTTGGGTACATTGACTGTGCCCAGATATTCATGGGCTTTCTCTAGGGCCTGCTTCAATGCCCTCCCATTGGCCCTATTAGAAGGCAGATACAAACATATTCAGCAACATTTGCCCATGTGAATTAGGACAGATTGAATCCGTTGGCCATGTTCTACGCTACTGTGGTTTTTAATATATGCACACCCAGTGGCAAAGGGAGGCCAGCGGCAGCCTGTGTTCGGCCGCTGCCACAGCCCCCCTTGCCCCGCCCCCTGCATCTGACATCAGATGTAGGGATTAGCCACACTCCCCATGTCTGATGTCAGATGCAAGGGACATGTCGGGGCCGCGAGGCGCAGCCCCTGAGGGGCGGCAGCCCGGGTTCTTTGAACCCTGTCCCCCAATGGTGGATCTGGCCCTGCATGCACCATAAACTAATTTCACCCAGATAACGATGATAATATTTCTTATAATGTAACCAAATTTTGTATTTTAGCCTCTAGATTACACCAGGCAATTGTAGTTATCCCCAAAAGGAGAAGTATTTTGGAAAAATGTTAAATTAATGGATCTTCTGTATTTACTGTGGGGTTTTGTTTGTTTGTTTGTTGTAAACTATGTATATTGCCAAGCCATGTTTTGACTCAGCTTAGTAGTAAATGGCAGATTTACTGGGGAATTTTGGAGCCTGGAGTTAAAGGCCTTTGGAGCCCCAACCCCTGCAAATTAAGCATCATCATGCTCAGCCGTGCAACCACGCCACTCAGGACAGACTAAAGAGGATTTGGGGGGGCCCAGGGAATGTGAAGGCCTGGACTTTGGCTCCAAAGTCCAGGGGTAAGAACACCTCTGGTAACTGGTGGAGGTGGGGGGGGGAGAGTTTTTCTCCATTCTTGCTCTCCTTTCCAGAAACAGCAGAGCTAATTTATCACCAACATACCACAGATGAAAATGGGACATGTTTGCAGCTCCTCAATTCTGATCCCAGGGACCACTGCTCAAGCCTTTTCCACAACCACCATTACTATAGGCTGGGGTGGGGGGCATTACTATAGGCCAATGGAAGACATGCAATTGCAGAGTAAACCAATACAGCCTATAGCAGGGGTTCTCAAACTTGGGTCCGCAAATATTGTTGGATCCTTTGTGCCAGGGGATGATGGGAGTTGTAGTCTGACAACTTCTTTGGACCCAAGTTTGGACCCTACTATAGGCACAGAGGGGAGGTAACTTGCCTAGGGAGCAAGAGGTTGCTGGTTTGAATCCCCCCGGTAAGTTTCCCAGACTATGGGAAATACCTATATTGGGCAGCAGTGATATAGGAAGATGCTGAAAGACATCATCTCATACTGTGCGGGAGGTAGCAATGGTAAACCCCTCCTGTATTCCACCAAAGGAAACCACATGGCTCTGTGCTCGCCAGAAGTCGACACCGACTCGACGGCAAACTTTATAGGCTGTATTGGTTTACCCTGCAATAGCATGTCCTCCATTATTTTAAAGAGGATGGTTAATCAAAAGGATATACTTGGGGGAAAAGTTGTCCTACACCAGGTTGTCAATGGTTTGTTTGTTTAGCATATTTGTATACCACTCACAAAGTCTCTAGGCGGTTTACAACATTAAAACAAAACAAAACCAATTAAAAACAATTTAAAACACATAAAAGTTCAAACTACAATAGCTAAAAGCCACTAAATAGATAAAAATGGTTCAAAATATACCTCAGCAGCTTTTGTGGACAAACTGGTACACTGGTGTTCATGTACATGTGTGTGCACAGATGTGCATTGTAGACAAGGCAGAGATATTCCTCACCCACAGACAGAACTTCTAGAAACTCTGAGGAGAGAGATAAACCCTGAAGCATGTTAATGCTAGCAACTTGCTCTAACAGAACTTTAACAAGTTACCTCTGAACGGGTTTTTTTTTTTTTTTTAATTAGGGACAGTGATTTATCAAGAGCTGGGACCAGATAATAGTGATTGTCCCTGGTAAGTAGAACCGTTGGAGCATCTGCAGTGGTGGAGAAGGGGAAGTAGTAACATAGACATTGTACATAGACATTGTCAGGGGTGGCCCTATCATGAGGTGAGGTGAGCGAGGTGGCAGATTATTGGGGCAGTGGCAAAATGCCACCCCCACTGCTGCTGTATCAGAGCAACTCTTCTGGACAAATAGCTCATGCAAGTGTTGTAACACGTGCCCAGGGGCATAACTATAATAGGGCAAGGGGAGACAGTTGTCTGGAGGCCCACTGCCTTGGTGGGGCCCCCAGAGGCAAGTCACATGACTGACTCCCCCAACTACGCACCCGCCCGGGCTTCCTTCAGTTGTATTCATCCTCCAGAATTGATGTGGGTGTTAAGACCTGGAGCTACCTGAACAGCATGTCTTTCTCCAGCACCATTAAATGACTTGCATCATCCACAATTTACAAAACCTTTTAAAAAATAATTTAGGATGATGTTCTGTTGTGGCACATAGTATCTATATCTATATCTATATCTATATCTATATCTATATCTATATCTATATCTATATCTATATCTATATCTATATCTATAAACACAGACACACAGACACAGACACAGACACAGACACACACACACACATTTTACTATGCTTTTTGTTACCACTCTTCAGCCTCATTTGAGATTTCTTTACTTCATGAGCTGAGCTTCAGTGAGGGGGAGGCCCATTTTAAAATCTTGTCTCTGGGCCCGCTCCAGCCTCCCCTGCACATGCCTCTCCTCACACTCCTTGCAAGAAGCACAAGGAAACGAGAGGACGCTGCTGGCAACCCTTCCTCCTCCCTGTCACCCCACCACTTTCAAAGCATGCAATGGCTGGCTTTGAAAAGAGGTTGGTGCCTACCAGTGGCACGGGGCAAGGCAGCATTTTGGCATCTTGCCTCAGGCCCCAAAATACCTCGGGCCACCCCTGCATACATAGGAATAAGAAATCATCACAGAGACTGGGAAGAGCTTGCCAATAAACCACCTTAAGGAGGCAAGCATGGGCCACCCATCCTCCTTCACACTGCTGCCATGAGACCTACCAGGAAGGGCAGGAAATTGTGGCAGGATCCAGTTGTCTTTTTGGCAAGGGTCTCAGCAGGCCGGACAGCAACTGAGAGCAGGGGCCACCAGTACAAGAGGCTGTCGTTGGAGAGCACATGGTTTGGATACAGAAAGTCTCACATTACATCCCAGCATCTCCCTGACTGAATCCTGGAGAGCTGCTGCCCATCGTAATACTGACCTAGGTGGACCAATGGTCGGACTTGGTATGAGGCAGTTTCAGATGTACATAGGTAATTGTGTTGTCCAGAGAATAGGTGACTTGGACAGTCCAGTGTCAGAAGAGCCAAGATGTCCAGAAAGGGTATGGAGTGAGCACAGCTTTCCTAGTCTTTCTCCCAAGCTAAGAAAATTATGTAATCACAGGAGTAACAGTCACTAAATTCAAGGCTGGTACAGCTTAGCACTCTGCAAAGTAGTTTGCTGACAAAACCAGTTGCCAGCCAAAAGTATAAATTTTTCTTAAAATTATATATTTCATCCTGCATTGTTCTGCTTCGCTTGAACAGGTTTTGAAGGGTGTCCTTAGCTGGTTTTATTATAACAAATAGATCACAATCTGCTCCTAGCCAGCCAGAGTCTTGCTAAAGCTTCCATAGCATTGCTGTTTCACACTGGTTGTGACTGTCCTGTTTTCCTCTCCCCCAACAATAGGAGCTCAGTTTGCTCTCTAGGAAATGACCTATCATGGTGGTCATTTCTCTTGGTGGTAAGCTAAAGTGGTAATGTATATCAGGTTGCAGTCATATGCACATTTACCACTATATTCCACTGAATATAGTGAGACTTTGTTACGAGGGGTGCTTTTCACCTCAATTGCAGGACCTCTGAGCATGGTTATAAAACAAGCAGTTTCCCAATAAAGCCAGAGTTACAGGTTTAAAAGTACAAATTAAAATATTTTTATTGAATATGATCAAGAGGCTTGACTATGCTGATAATGAAGGGTTTCCCATGTGACTTGGACACTCAGGTGGGCTTGTACCCATGCTCAATACTTTCGCTCTGCGGTGACTATGAATATATGGTTATGGCTATGATATACTGAGACAGGGACATGAAGTGCTGGTGGCTGGTCTACTTAGCAGAGAAAATCAGTTTGAGAGTGGGCAGGTAGGGGGAGACGCTGGCAAAATCTCCGGAGGAAGAGTCAAGGACAGAGGACCCCCCAAGAAAGTCTGGAGAAGAAAAGGAGATAAGCTGGTCAAAGAAACAGCAGGTGAATCTGAGGATAGGGAGCATCCCCGAAAAGATGGGGAGAAAGAGGAGAGAGAGTAAAAAGAACTGGCAGCAAGGTTGGGGGCCTGAAGGAGGGGACCTAGGGAGAATTTGGGGAAGAAGAGAGAGAGAAATAGGTAGAAAGAACCAGCAGAAAGACTGGGGCCCTACAGGAGGGGGCTCCAGGAGAGTTCAGGGGGAAAGATAGTCCAAAGGAGTCTGAAGATAAAGGAAGAAGCTGGTCCCAAGAAAGGGAGGCAAAAGAGGAGGCAAGAGAAGACAAGCAAGCTGATAGGCCGGGGTGTGTGAGAGAAACGGCTTCTCCAATGGTGGAGGAGAGCAGCTGTCAACTTCCCAGTGAAAGGTGAACCAAGGGTGAATTTGTGCAAGTGTTGGGAGGCTGCTGGGAACCCAGGAAGTATGGCTGGGGAAGGAAGTGGCTTCCTGCACTGTTGGGGGCTCTTAAGGAAGGGGGGGTGATCTGGGTTTCAAGTTGCTAGGGTCCAGTAGCAGAAAAGGAAAGGAACAAAGTGGGTTGGATGAGCAAGGTCCCTTTCATTAGTGGAGATACCCAATGGATGTCCCTGGCTGATGGATTCAGCTAGAGCCTATTTTCTTTGGACTGTTCCCTGAGCTGTGGCTCCCCATGGGAGAGCCTTTTAGAAACCTTCTAGGCTAGCCTGAGAAGTTGCAAGCACACACACACACATGGAAGGGAAGGGAAGGGAACGGAACGGAAGAGGGGATTGGGGAGGTAAAAAGGAAAAATTCTGGGGTGCAGAGGAAGGAGGGGAAGGCTCCCAGTACAACCTGTCCAATGTGAAGGAAGTGGAGGCTGGGTTCCTTGCGATGAAGCTGGGGTATGGTGATGGAAGTAGATGAGGGTCAATAATCTCTAGGAAGGATACCAGAGGCTGCACTGTTTGGGGCATTTTTGGCTGACTGTTTTATAGAGTGAAAGATGTGTTGTGTAAAGACTATGTTCTAAATCAGTGCTTCTCTAGATGACTGGTTACCTTCTAGCTTCTAGCTGAGAACAATGAGTTCAACTAATTGATGGGATTTCCTGAGGACAAAGGCTGAATGATGACTTTTGGGATATTGGCTTCTTAGTCTTTGGGATTAGGATAACCCAGGAGGGCTGTCTGAGGGTTGAAGTGTCCAGGTCAGGAATTCAATTGAAAAAGCTGAGCTCCAGCTGCCTAATCCTTTAGGTCTTCAGGATGGTGAAAGTTTCCATAGGGGATGCTAGTTTGAAGTACTGGGGTGCCCAGACAGTTGGGATTTTGCCATAGACATTGTCTCAGTGCTTTGTATGGGGCATGCTTCTCTAAGTGAATGTCTCTATGCTTATGTACGGGCTTGGGGGTGGAGTCATGGTTTGTTGTCTGCCCCTTGTTGCCTTGAATTCAAACTGAGAAGTTCTCTCTCTGCCTTTCTGCATAAGAGACTGTTCGTCTGTTTATTGTTTTCTTAGCCTATGTTTACTTAGTAATAAATATCAAAGTCTTGTTTCTCAGTTAAAGTTGGCTTCTTGTTCAATTACTTATAGAGGTTAAGTAATTACCCTGCAACACAGACCAGGCTGCCCTCAGATGGGGAGAAGCTGTTAGGCTCCTTCCTTGGCTGGTCTCCCTAGGAGGCTTCTGGCTGTAGTGGTAAGCACTGTCTCTTTCTGGACCCTCTCAAGCACAGACAAAGCCAGACTGAGCACCTCTGTAGGGGCCCCAAGGGGTGTACAGAAAGTCAAATTTCTGGTCCCCGTAACAACTTGATACTGAGTGCACATGCTTTTAATTGCACTCCAAGTCAAAACAAGAGGCATTCTTTGTAACTCTTGCAGGTTTCTGTGTTTGCATACCATATTCTTTGTTGACTTTAATGTAATCAGATATAGGATATTGGTCCCAAAGCAGTTGTAGAAAAACCTGACAACAGCAAACCTTGTTTGCATTATATTTACATTGCCAGTTTGTATGGTTCTTTGCTTCTTACACAGTCTTTCTGGAAAGAAAATGCATGTATTTGAACGTTAAATTAAAAATAAATCCCAAACTAAATCTAGTTGCCTTTTTCCTGACAGCAGCTCTGTATCTCCAAGAGCTCCGTGAACAGGAAGCCTCTTACTATTCATCTGCGAATACTGATGCATCTTCTCTTCTTGTAGAGACTAACCCCTTTGCATCAATACAAACCTACTTAACACAAGGCTACTCTATATATTACTAGAGAGGCATGACTGCCACTTCCCCATGGTTTGGCCCCACACTGCGTTACTAATGTTTCATACTGGAAGCACATCGCTCATACTTGCCACCATGCCCTATTTTCCCATTCAGGGAACATGTTGGCAGGTATGATAGCTTAGGAAAATCACTTGAGGAGCTCCAGTGCATTGCACTACAACTCCCTTGGGGTTGGCAGCACAGATATGGAAACTTCCTGCAGGATTAACTTATTCCACACAATGTTGTCATTACAATACTGTCAAAGAGGAGTGGCCATCTATGCTGATTCTTGCTGCAAACATCTCAAGGTTATTGCAGAAAGCCTTCTCAGAAGGAATTCGAGGAGTTTCAGGTTGCCTTTGGGCATCACGCCAAACTTCAAGCAACCATGCCAAAGGTTTGGGTTTCCTGTTGTCCGAATTCAGGAACTCTTGGTTCCATCCAAGTGTGACCCGAGGTTTCAGGTCACAAGCCTGAATTGTCACCCTCAGTTGCTCTTCAGTTTCGCAGCAGATAATTCTGGTTAGAAAGCGGTGCCGTGCCGTGTAGGAGGCTAGTTCTAACCTGTTATGTGCAAAAGCAGCCTCAGTCTTACTGCCATAATTAGCTTGAATAATTTTACAAATCACTGTCTTTGTCTAAGGAATTGTGAAATGTAACCCCATATACACGCTCTTTTACCTGTGGTAACAACCCTGCTAATGTTCACAATGACAACTTATGAAAGGATGAAGAAAAGTGCTTGATGCTCTTGACTCTTTCAAACTGAACTTGAAGGACCATCTTTTTCCACATGAGTCTGCATGAGAAATAAGATCTGCAGTAGTGGCTCATCTCATAGGACATGGGCTGGCTGGTCACCAGGCAAAGGGTAACCTAGCTAGTAATGCCATGTTTGTGGTCTCTCCAGGGAGACTCACCTGGTACTCTTGCTATTAAGTTTTAGTTTCCAGATCAAGATGTCTGTATTTGCTCAGGTTGTTTTTATTGATCAGTGACAGATTTTTTGTTTTTAAAAAAAAATAATGAATGGCTTTGTTAATCTGCTATGTTTTTGGTTTTGAGGTTCTTTCTGTGTATTTAGATCTTTAACTGTCTTAATCTGCTGTTTTTTAGGGTTTAGTTAATTTGTTGTGTTTTTAATGAGCTCTGGGGATCTTATTTTAACTGAAAAGTGGGTTGTGAAAATCCAAATCAATGCTTCACACACACACACCCCTGTGTAAACAAATCAGATGTAATTGTTCATTGTGCTTTTTTGAACAAGGCAAGGATAGAAATTGGTTATGGCGGTTCCATTTATTTGTTTGTTTGTTTGTTTATTAACTTTTGCCATCCTAAATCACCCTAGTAACTTATTGGTCAGCTTTCATTGGGTTTTGGTTTTAAACCAACACAATCCCACTGAAGCCAAAACTGTCCCCAAATAGGGTTCAAACTGAAACTAATTCAGAATAAACTGCCTGGTTTCAGCAGACTTCATTTTACTCAGTTGCTACTTGAATCTCAGTACACCTCAGTAGGTTTATTGGTGTGATGAAGAAAAGCAGGATTTGGTTTTCCATGGGTAATTTCCCTTGACATGTTGTTTAACTGATGTCATAGGAAATAGGAATCAAATGCCAAATTTAAAGGCAATCTACTGCCTATATTCCTAGTTTGCCCTCAAATGTAAAACAGCAACAACTGGTAATCATCCTGAATGAGAGGTCCATCTCTTGCAATTGCTGCTTCATTCTTCCACCTTAACTATGCACTTCCGTGCTGCCTTAAAAACATTCTGTTTAACTCTTTAATGTATATTTTGCTGGTAGAACTACAGATGGCAGTGTATGCAAACATAATAAAACTGAATTTGTTGAAAGGTATAGAGAAAGAGGTTTATCAGCCATGTTGAATTTCTAAAATAAGAGCTCATTTATGCAGACCTGCTTGGAAATACACCTTCTCAGCTGCCAGTACTTTCCCCAAGTCTAGATGTATGAAAGCAGGTTGCAGTTACACAGTGGTGAGCGAAAAGTCTGGAAACACTCAAAGGTACACCTTCAGGATTGCCAGTTGACTAAAAAGCTGGCCTAGTCTGTTCCTGTGTCTGACAGTTGCTATGCAGAAATATGCAAGTGAATTTTTTCATAGAAGTTAATGTGTTGTTGCTTATAACCATTAGTTGTCACCATGTAATTTTAACAAAATCAAAACGCCCACAAATATACAAGATAGTTTTTGTTGTCTATTGTAGCCGGGTAGTATTCCCAACAGTCCCGTATTATATGGGAAGTCCAGTATCTGAGGAAAAAAATCTCTTGTCCTGTATGAGGCACTGCTCTTCCTGTATTATTGGCAGAGCCTGAAGCTCTCCCTCATCCCTCAATGCATTTGCACTGAGCCTTTGAAGTCTGGGTGAAGTCCGTCTTATAACATGAATGAAACAACAAAGTTCACAAAAGAATTCTGCAAACTTGCAGGAGCAATTGACTGGGTTTATTTTCATCTTGCAAGTTGCTGATCATTTGCTTATTTAATGTAACTAGACCCACAGACTCCTGCTAACTAACTCACCACTTCTGGCAGATAAAGCAGCCTTTAAGCGAGGCTTTGAGTGACAGCTACAGTAAGATGGAGCAGGGATATAGTGTTTGTGTGTGGAAACCTGGGGGGGGGGGTGTCTCTTAATTTTTCACCTGACACTTGCTCCATGTCTAAGTCTGTGTGAACAAGAAGTATTGTGAAATCATGGGGCTTGTGCTGTTTTGTTGTTGGATTTTGTTTTTTTAAAAACAAATGCATTACTTATCAGGCTTCTGATTACCCCTGGGATGACACCCCACCTCCAATACCCCCCCCCACTTGTGTCCTGTATTCAGGCAATGTAATGTTGGTGACTCTAATTGTGGGAGATGTCAAAGACAAAGTTGCTCTAAGATAGAACCGCAGACTGCTTAGCAGTTGTTGCAGGATGCTGGAGTTATAATTTGTTGTTAGATAGCAGGTGGCCTCTACTTTTAGATTCAGGCTAATGATTTCTTCAAGGATCTGCCTCAGATAAGTTCATGTTTGAACTACATGTTTGTCCAAGGATTTTTATTAATAAATATTTGTTCAGTAATCCTGCAGTATCTTGCTATGTTGTGTACTGACAACACTATAGTTTTATCTTGTGTAAAAATACATACATGATACAGAATAAAAGGTAAAGGGTATACAGGCATACCTCATTATTTGCGGGGGTTCCATTCCTCACCTACTCACAACTGCGAGTAATGAAACTGCAAGTAGCAAGTCATTGTGACTATGGGAATTGGAGGGTTAGGTTCCCGGAGGGTTGAAAATCACAGATAAAATGGCCCAAAAATGTTTTAAAGGCCAACATAAAGTGCCCTACCATACTCTGTGGGTCTCCAGCTATCCAGCAAGGCTCCCCAGAAGTCCAAATTCTTCCAGTTTTCTGTGATTTTTGCAGAAATCATACCACAATATGATATGTCATATGTGGGGTGTGTGGTCTGGCTCCCAAACAGGGCTGCGTGGCCCCACTTGAGAGCTAAACCAGCCCCCCCACGTCTGACATCAGACGCAGGGGGCATGTCAGGGCCACAAGGTGTGGTCCCTGAGGGACGGCGCACAGACTTCTTTGAACCCGGTCACCCAATGGTGGCTACACCCCTGTGTCCAGGAACCACATGTACACCATCTTCACTTCTACCATGGAAGGGAGGCAGGATGCATATGAAAGAAGAAAAGGGAAGGTTTATTCCTGACATTGGTTGAGACATTTGTCAAACTGTATTGTTGCCATTAGATAACCAAGTATTTGTGGATTCTAGCCATAACTGAGGGGAGACCCTAAAAATGACTGTAAGAGTACAGGGATGCAGGGCTAATAAAGCTGAATTTAGGTATTGTCGCCATTTTTAGATTACTTTCCAAAGAGAAGAAAGCATATGAAATACCGTCTCCCTCCCTCTAATAACATTTGTGTTTACAGTCTGATACAAACCAAATTCACAGCATCTGGGAGAGCATCTCAGGGGACCTTGATGAGGGTATTTGCTGATCTGTCATGTTGGTTCAAAATAGCAGCCTCTCAAAGTATAGGCAATACCCTTTTGTAACTCATGTACGTGACATTCAGATACCAACCATATCCACAGCACATAGGAGGAAGTGTTAGGTTAAAGTCACCATGCTAAAAAAAAAAGCAGAAAGTAGACTCCATTAGAACTACTTACATATTTGTTTAATCATTTATATCCTACACTTTCAATAGGTGGCTTACGATCACTATCCTAAAACAATAAAACATCATGAACACAAAAAAGCAACGACAATCCAAACAGCAACAGCACAAAAGACCAAACTAGCAGCAAAAAATACCAGGAACAGTATTATACAGCCAGAAAAGTTTTTTTTAAACATTCTCCTCAGTGAGGTGGAAAGCAGAGAGTCTCATGGGGCAATAAATTCCATAATCTGGGTGCTCTGTTGAGAAGGCCTGATCTTGCATCTCAATACTCTTCACTCACAGGATGGAAGAACCTGGCCTCTCTAGCTGATCACAGCATGCAAACATGCAAACACAGCATGTGGGAGGAGATGGTCCTTCTGACACTAGATCTCAAATGTTAAGACTTTAAAGTAAAGAAACAGCACCTTGAATTGGGTCAGGAAACAAATTGGGAGCCAATGCGACTGGTACAATATTGGTGTAATATGGTCAAATGTCTGGACTTCCACCAGCATTTGGCACCAACTGAAGTTTCTAGATACTTTTCAAGGGCGTAGCCCCACATACAACACACACCGGGCGGGGGGGAGGAGAGGGACAGAAAGGGCAAAGAACATTTATGGGTAGGCAAGCTGTGTCTCACATATTAGATTTCTGAAACAGAAAGGGGGACAAGGGGGCAAACTACTTGTCTGAGGGGGTCACTTGGTACCTGCTGCCCTCCCCTCTCTGAAGCTGCCCTTGTTAGAGCCTGTTGTAGTAGCCCAATCTGGAAGTATCAGGACTTCTGTATGATCCCCATTGCACCCAATCTGGAAGTATCAGGTCCTCCGTATGATCCCCATCACATGTTGAGGTCATCTGGAGAGGTCTGTCTCCAGTTACCACCAGTATGTCTGGTGGCAACTCAGAACTGGGCCTTCTCTGTAGCTGCTCCTGGCCTATGGAATGCACTCCCAGCAGATATCAGCAGTTTAGGCTCGCTGTTGGCCTTTGAGAGAGCCCTAAAGACTTACTTGTTTGGCCTGGCTTTCCAAGGCTTTTAAATTGTTTTTAATTGATTTTAAATTGTGTCAACATTGTTTTTATATTGTTTTAAGTAGTGTGTTTTAAATGATGTTTGTTTTTATGTTTCTTAAACTAGTTGTACACCACCCAGAGCCTCTGGATGAGGCAGTTTATAAATGTAATAAGTAAGTAAGTGATGGTTTTCTTCCTCCAAGAAAGGATATTGTTGGTGCACCAGCTGAAGTCAAAGCCATTACCTGTCCATCCAGAAGCAAAGCTGAGTCCAGATATACTTCTAAACTGTGAATTGCTCATTGAGGAAAAATATTAAATACTGCCTTATTCTGAATGAGACAATTGGTCCATCAAGCTCAAGACTATCTATTCTGACTGCAGTGGCCTCCAGGGCTTTCTCATCCTTCCCTGGAAATGCTGGGGATTGAACTTGGGACCTTCGGCATGCAAACATATGCTCCAGCTCCACCACTGAGCAATGGCTCTTTCCTGAATGAACACAACATTATCCAGAACAGATTTAATACCTCCTACTAAATCAATCCTCCCTCCTACTATCAGTACCAATTTGTTTGGGCTGAGCTTCGGTTCATTCATCCATATCCATTCCTTCACTAATTTCAGACATCAGTTCAGGACTTCTACAGCTTCCCTGCAAGCAGATGAAAAGGAGAAATAAAGTTGAGTATCAACAGCATACTGATAACACCCCAGCTTCACACTCCAAATAACCTCTCCCAGTTGTTTCATGTAGCTGTTGAATAACATGGGGGACAAGATGGACCACAGAGGAGTCTGGTCACTAAGAGCAAGTGGATAATTGACCCACCAGCAATCCTCTCCACCAAGCACAGTGTTGATTCCTATTCTCTCTCTCTCTCTCTCTGGAGGGCTAATCTTGAAGTGGCCAAAGGCAGAGCATAAGTGGACCACCCAGTCACTCACACATCTGCCCTGCCTTCCGCCCCACCAGCCTCAGTGGGCACCAGCTACCCCTAGGACCCCTATGCAACCACAAAAACCATAGGAACAAGAAGAAAATTCCCAATGCTATATTCTGAAACCTGCCATCCAGAAAGGATTGGAAACATTATAAAATGGTGCCTCCAATCCAGGGATTCTCAATCTTGGGTCCTCAGGTGTTATTGGACTTCAACTCCCATAATCCCCAGCCTCAGTGACCTTTGGTTGGGGATTATGGGAGTTGAAGTCCAATAACATCTGGGGACCCAACTTTGAGAATCACTGCTCCAATCCCTCTCTGCTCTAGGCAGCTCAGAAAGCTACTGTGGCTGATGGAATCTGTCAGGCTCTACGCAGGCTTGGATTCTGTATATTCCTGCCCCTTGTGGCAAGTTGCTTCGCTGCAGCAACCCTGAAGTTCTTAAAGCCCTAGCCTGGCCTAGTCCCGCTCATGCTCGAATAAAGTGTATCCATGCAGGGCATTGTAGATAAAGATTCCTTTAAAGTCCTATTGAGTTATTTCAAATGATTAGGGAACTAACAGAATATAGATGCAGATAAGATAAACTGTTCCAGCATAAGAACTGGCACTGAGAATATATTCTGCAGGAAAGCACTGTCCTTTCTTCAAATGTACAGGGCAATCCTTAGCATGTTTACTTAGGAGTAAGTTCTATTTAGTTCTAGAGGCCTAATTCCTTAGTAAGTGTGTTTATGATGGGCATCCTAAATATGTCATCTTGCTCTGAATTAGTTCATGAACTAAAACTGACAACAGAGGAGAATATAACCAATGTTTTCTTGCACCCGCCCTACCCTAGCAAAGAACTTTTTGATACCTATATCTCTCTCACAATTCCATTTGGTGTTTTATAGATGATGTCTTGTTCCCTTATTTCTAGACTGTGTTTCCATGCATTAGCCTCTCCTCCCTTAGCTTGTTCCTCTTGGGATAGGAAACCTGTAACTTGCTTGGCACATCTTTCCTGCTAAATACAGTACTCTGTGTAGCCTACAGGGCGCTATCAATAATTCATTATAAATAATAAAAGCACGGAACTGTTCTGCTGAGTGACTGCTTGGTTTAAATCCCTTTAACGTTGTGAAGATGTTTTGGCTCATATTAGGAAACCACAGAGAATCAAACTGACATGTTAAATGCAAAGATAATTTGATAGCTCAATATTAATTGCTAAGGGTTGTCTTGGAGTCCCAAGGACATTGTTCATTGAAAGGGGAGGGAAATTGCTAGAGACTAACCGCGGTTTTCCTTTTTGTGGCAATGTTTGCAATGAAAGGTGGCTTGAGGGATACCACATACACTGTGGGTCGGTCAGAGCCTGGGCCTGATTGGCTGTCTGTAAATAAGGAAGAAGCCACCTAATGGCACAGCGGGGAAATGACTAGCCTAGCAAGCATGAGATTTCAGGTTTGAATCCCCGCAGGTATGTTCCCCAGACTATGGGAAACACCTATATCGGGCAGCAGTGATATAGGAAGATGCTGAAAGGCATCATCTCATACTGTGAGAGAGGAGGCAAAGGTAAACCCCTCCTGTATTATACCAAAAGAAAACGACAGGGCTCTGTGGTTGCCAGGAATCAACACTGACTCAACGGCACATTTACCTTTAAATAAGGAAGAGACTGCTGGACTGCTGAGCCAGTTTGACACACTTATCCACTGAGGCCCTGGACTTGCAGAGCAACAGAGCATGGGGGTACTGCAGGGAGTCAGGCTTTTTCCCAGGCATGGCAAGGCTCTGACACTGATCTTTCCTAGAGCCAGTCCTGCACAGAATATGTGGATACGTTCCTTGCTGGCTCCCCTCTCTGCCTTCCTCTGCTGCCATTGCTCCAGTCTCCTCGTGTCAATGACCTCCTTCTGAAAGTCTGCATTACACTTTGAAAGCTCTGACCCTCTGCTGAACTCATCCTGTGAATAAACAGAGCCCTCTCTCATTTCCTGCACTTAAAATTAATAAAGGCACGTGACTAGCAACAGTCACATATGCATGTATGAGCAACCTTTTTGAAGGGGAGAATTCCCACCCTTGAGTTTGCCAGATGGAAACTGGAAATGCATTTCCCGGTCCTCATTAGACTAGGCTTACCAGCAGGGGTGTAGCTACAACTGAACAAGGGTGGGGTGGCAGGACAAATGTTTTACCCCTTATATTTCTTATATTGCCACATTAGTGTGGGGAAAGGGAGTCTCTCCATCTGGACCAGGATTTCTTATGTCACCCTGTCAGTGCATTAAGGAGCTGTGCCCAGTGGCACCCATTCTACCAGAGTAATATAAGTGTTGCGGGATAAAGTCCTCTGGAACCTTGCCCTCCTGTATGATTCAGCCACTTGAGTTGATCCTTCTATCACATAGATAGAGAATGAGGTGTCTTGCCAGAACCAGATAGGATTAGACAGAGTTCCTGCAATTATATTTCTTGCCTGACTGAATGAAGTCAAATGGAGCAATGATGTGTGCTCAAAATAAGCTTTTTATTTCGTGATCATGAAAGATGAAGTACAAGTCAGAGAGTCTGGCTGATACTGCACACTGAAGCTGTGCAGTTGACCAGTTTATATATGTTCCAGCAAACAAGCATATCAGTAAAGCAATTAATACATGTCATTGGTAATTAAGCTTACACATTCCAGAAGTGCTATTTGGAGCCTGGGAAAATGAGTTACTACTTGGCCTTTCTGATAACCTTACTCCCTATCAGTATCTGGTGCCAGAGATGTCTATTTTTGCTTGAGTGAGGGATTTGGCTAATGGACTAGTTGCATATCTAGGTTACCTATCTCTCGACAGGTTCTGGCATTTGTTTTTTCTGGCTTCCTATCTCACATTCTTGAGAGGGGCCCCACATTCCTGGTTTGAACACTTTTCCTGACTCAAACAATTTTCTTGTTTCAAGCCTAGTGGCTCTTTGTGTTGTTTAATAGTCTTAACCAGACTTTGAATCTAACCCTTATACACTTGATAGTAGGCCTGGATTAAACAATTCCATATCAGAAGAAGAGCGTCTAAGATAGCACTAAGAAGCTACTGTTCTAAGCTTGCAAGCAGCTCATGAAGACAGAGGAGGCAACAAACTTAAATTAATGTACGAGAAGAGACCAAGCAAGGAAATAAAGCAATGGAATAGAACAAAAGAAACAAACAAACCAGAAAAGAAAGGGGGAAATGCAAGCTAGGTTTGAGGGCTAATCTTTTCTAGGATTTTATTTCTGGCTGGATGGAAGTATGTGTTTTGTTTTTCTTTTTCTTTTTCTTTCTTTTCTTTCTTTTTGACAAGAGCAGTTAGTTTGGGTGCGGGATTAGCTCCAGGTGAGTCATTCAGCTTGTGGGTAGAGCACATTTGTGAAGGACTCAGTCCTCAAGGAGCTCTTGAAGATAAGGCTCAGATCAGAGGAGCTATTGCTCCCCAGAGCTTTACTAACAGGAGTTTGGAAACAGATATCAAAGGAATTTAGCAGGAGTTTGACAGGGAGACACACAACAGTGCAGGGAGGCACACAAGTGGCCCTTATCACAGAGAGACACCCAGCATGAAGAGAAGGTGAGTACTACACCACTTCTGTAATTTTCTTGGAGGACAGATCTTAAAACCTTTACCCAGCTGACAACTGCACCCTAGAAGTAGCTTCCAAGTGAACAAGCTCTATATACTCTAAATAGCCAATCAAACCAGTTATGAAGATAGAATGCCAGCAGGGGATGGGGTGCTTCCCAGTGTATTGCACAGAGTGTTGCATATATGACTATCTGCTTGAGGGGTAGTAGTCCTTGGTATGCGCTTGGTGCAAAGAGCTTCTGGATCTCTGGGAACAAGTTCATTCTCTTGAAGCCAAGGTAGCTGAGTTAGAGAAGCTCAGAAAGGCAGAGAGGTGTGTGGATGAGACCCTCAGAGATGTGATAGAGGCATCCCACTCCCAGTCTGATGGTGCTTCTGTGTGGGAGAAGGAATGACTCGGGGAAGGAGGACATCAATCTGAAGAAGAGGGAAACACTCCCTTAGCAGGGACCACTTCCTTGGAAGATACGTCCATATCCTCTCAAACAAAGGATACCCCTCTGGGGGGTGGGGACCTCCTAGTAGTAGGTGATTCAAACATTAGGGGCATAGAGAGATGGGTTTGTGGCCTGCATGTAGACCGCACAGAGACTTGCCAGTGTCCTGGAACTTCCGGGGGCCGCGTGGCCCCCAATCCCCGCAGCCTCCATGACGGAGCCGGCAGTCGTGTGGGCGGCCGATCCGGCTGCCCAGGGCTGTAGGAATGATTGTCTGCAGGGAGAGCGGGCTAAGCCTGCTTTCCCCACAAACCCTCTTCCGGCGAGTCTCACTGATTATGGGACTCGCCTCATTATGTTATGCATGGATGCAGATTTCTATACACATGCACATGTTTTTGTGTGAATGACTGCGTATGTGTTCATTTTAAAACCAAACCTGAGTACAGGTACACTCAAAGCCAGGACAGATAGGAAGTGCACTATTATGTGTACAAACAACATAATATATGAATAAGAGTATACTGTACGTGTAAACATCTGTAAATGCATACACTGTACACAGATTGCATGTGTGTAGAACATAATGTGTTAATAGGGTTTTAATCCAATCTGCAAGAAACCTTGTATGTGGCATGGATATGTGAGCAGAAGATTAGACTAGAGATACTTTGGGGGGTATATTCCCGTGTAGTAGTCCTATTATGTGGCCTTTAGAAATAATGAAAGGGCCAGAAATGCCCAATGTATGTATTGTGCCTTATTTTGAATCCTTTGAAATCAGTGCCAGAACAGCTATCATAGTCAGGTTCTAGTATGCAAATTGTATATTGAGCCCAATTAAATGTCCTCCGAAATGTAACCAGTCCTGGCTAGGAATGGTAAAATTTAACAGTGCATGGTACAATCACATAATGTTGTAAAATGAAGGTAAGAAACATGAAGCTGCTGGAAATACTTTATTTTAAACTGAACAGAATGATGTCAGAGTACCAAGATGAAATCACTTCCAATAAAAAATGTTAATGATTACCAGAAGTCAAAAGCTTGATTTTTACACTTTATCCTCTTCTCCTTATCACATGAGTACCAACAGTCAGAGGAGCGTCTAGGTCCCGTCATAACTACATGCAGTTCAGAAGTGAGATCCTATCATAACAAGTTACTGTGGGAACTGCTCTGTTTCTACAAGTGTTGGTTTGTAATCTGGAGAACATAGAGCCATATACAATTGGCAAGAAGACTTGGACAGCAATCCCATTGCACTGTGATTTTTTTTTTTTTTAATTGCTTTACATCTCAGAATTGGAAACTTTATTTTATGTGTCGAGCAAAATAAAATACTTTATGACCTACTCAGGCATTACATTCTTCCATGCATTTGCATATGTGAAAACAGCATCAGCATCCACTGGATGCTGATGGGGAGGTAATGTGGAAAATAATGCAGGGACCTCATCTTTGAACATGTCTATAAAATCTAGAATGTCTCCCATTCCAAAAATGTCTCCCAGAGTTTATGGATCAGTCCACAAGTGTGACTGATATGTTGTATTTTCTACATTTTATCTATAATAAAACCTGACATATAATGTGCAAACTGAACATAAGAAAAGCCCAGTTGGATCAAGCCCAAGGTCTATCTAGTTCAGCACCCTGTTTCACACAGTGACCCACCAGATGCCTCTGCGAACCCCACAGGCAAGAGGTGAGGGTATGCCCTCTCTTGTGCTGTGGCTCCACTGCAACTGGTATTCAGAGGCATCATGCCTCTGAGGCTGGCCCATAGACACCAGACTAGTAGCCATTGGTAGACCTGCCCTCCATGAATTTGTCTAAGCCCCTTTTAAAGCCATCCAGGCTGGTGGCTGTCACCACATTTTGTGGTAGAGAATTCCATAGATTAACTAGGTGCTGGGTAAAAAAGTAATTCCTTTTGTTGGTCCTAAATCACAGACTGGCAGTGGCTCCTCCAAGGTTGCAGGCAGGAATCTCTCTCAGCCCAGATGAGACAGTAAATCTCTTCTGGAAAAGTTTGTATGGTTATGTGCAAAAAAGACAAGAGTATCTCTTCTAAACAGCAATGGGACAAATTATGGAAATGGATGTTGGACATAACACGCCCCCCCCCGATTACCTGATGTGCCTTGTAATCCCCCACCCCTGAGTTACAGTACTACCTGCATATACTTCATAACCTTGAGGGTTTCCAAATCCTTGTGTGTAAATCTTTGTATATAATTGTGCTTTGGCAACGTACTGTATGCTTTGGTAGTTTGTTGGTTCAATAAAAAAATCTTGTCCTATATAAGAATTTTAAAAAATCTTGTCCTATCTTGGAGAAGCCAGGGAGGGAACTTGAAACCTTCCGCTCTTCCCAGAGTGGCTTCATCCCCTGAGGGGAATATCTTGCAGTGCTCACACATCAAGTCTCCCATTCATATGCAACCAGGGCAGACCCTGCTTAGCTATGGGCACAAGTCATGCTTGCTACCACAAGACCAGCTCTCCTCTGAGGATAGAACCAAAGCTCTCCTTTGAGGATAGAACCAAAATTCAGAACTCTTTATGAAGCTGCTGCCCAACACGATAAAGCACAAAGACAAGTTATAGCATCTCCTTGAGGGTTCCTAGGTATGAGGGTGGTACAACCCTTCGAGGCTGGCTGGCCATTGGCTGACTCTTGTAAATGAGAATGAATATAACGCTTCTGACTCAGGATGGGACTTGGCTGGAGCAACAATAGTTTGTCTGGGTTCTGACCTCAGTGTTTGTTTCTTTATTTAAAACATTTATACCCTGCCCCCCCAATATATTAATGCTTGGGGCAGCTCACAGCGTGAATAAAATAGATACAATATAAAACAATTAAAAATTGATAAAATTAAAAGATCACGCAAAAACCACACTTAAAAGTTACAAATTTTTAAAGTTTCTAATTAAAAGTTATAAGTAAAAAGCTAAAAACAAAGAACTAAGAAACCTACCAAATATAATCAGTGGATAAACCATTAGAAAGCTTCCATGTGATTCCTGGGCTCCTAGATGACGGGTGCCTGTGGCTCCGCCCTGACAAATACAGTGGTGGATTATGGTTGTTGTTAAACTGGTCTTCATAGTTTCTGAACAGGCAGTTGCATCACAGAAAGGAAACCATGACGAGTCAGATTCAAGAGATGCAAAATTCAAGAGGGGCAGTCTGAACATCTGCATTGCACAAAGATCAGCCGTCCTGTTTACTATATAGAATAAACTGTAGTCCATCAAACCAAACAGTCCAAAAGTCATTTATGGATGTCCATCAGCAAGGTTGGCCTTATCATAAGTAAATCAAGCCACATCGGGCAGTGATTCTGGAGAAGTGACCATTATAAAATCACAACCACCTCTGCTGCAGCTGGCACCACCACAGAACCAGCAGCAGCATCACTCTAGCCAGCCCAGCTCTATGGGAGCTCCACTCTAGCTCAATTTCATGGGCGAAAAATCTCTCCTCCTCTTCTTCTTCTGCTTTCTCTCCCTTCTCCGTAGCTGAAACACTTATGCTCTCACTTGCCACCAATCCAGCAGCAAAGAGCAGAGGCAGCATAAAAAGAATAGCAGCAATGTGGTGTTCAGCTGCTGCTGCCCCTTAATCAGCTACCATACAATCAGATAAGGTGAGGGGAACAAGTCTGTGTGGAGAACCAGGATGCATTTGATGCCTATTTCAGGCACCAGTGTCTTGGGCTGCTACTGGTTATGAGAACTGAAGGTCAATAAACCTCATGTTCTTACGGACTTTGGGGGATTGCAAAAACAGAGGGTTGCAAAGCATCTAGCAAGCCACAATACAAGGATTGCAGGCAGCATTCAGGTTCACAGATTGCATTGTGCTACCATAAAACATATTGCATCAAATTATTGCCTTCAGGTACCCATTGATTTTCTTTTAAACTTGGTCATGTGAAAAGATTGTTAGGATTGAACTGCAGGCAGCCATTAAATGGGAGGCAAGCCAAGAGTCAGAACAAGTTCGTGAAAGTGTTGACTCAATGTGCGGCAGCTGTGAAAAACCCCAATTCCAATCCACCACTTTCAATTCATAATCCACCAATTCCATGCTTGAAATAGGTTCAAAAAGGAAACTGCTAATATTATAATGCCCTTATATAAAACTATGGTGCAGCCACATGGAGTACTGCGTGTAGTTCTGGTCACCGTATCTTAAGCAGGACATTGTAGAACTGGAAACAGTGCTGAAGATGGCACCCAAGATAATCAGGAGCCTAGAGTACATAAGAACGTAGGAACAACCCTGCTGGATCAGGCCCAAGGCCCATCTAGTCCAGCATCCTGTTTCACACAGTGGCCCACCAGATACCGCTGGAAGCCACAGGCAGGAGTTGAGGGCATGCCCTCTCTCCTGCTGTTACTCCCCTGCAACTGATATTCAGAGGCATCCTGCTTTTGAAGCTGGAGGTGGCCTATAGCCCTCCAACTAGTAGCCGACAACAGACCTCTCCTCCATGAAGTTATCCAAATCCCTCTTAAAGCCATCCAAGTTGCTGGCTGTCACCACATCTCGTGGCAGAGAATTCCACAGGTTGATTATGCGTTGTGTGAAAAAGTACTTCTGTTTGTTGGTCCTAGATTTCCTGGAAATCAGTTTTAAGGGATGACCCCTGGTTCTAGTGTTATGTGAGAGGGAGAAGAATTTCTCTCTATCCACTTTCTCCACACCATGCATGATTTTATAGACCTCTATCATATCTCCCCACAGTTGTCTTTTTTCTAAACAAAATAGCCCCAGGTGTTGTAGCCTTGCCTCATAAGAAAGGTGCTCTAGGCCCCATCTTGGTTGTCCTCTTCTGCACCTTTTCCAGTTCTACAATGCCCTTTTTTAGATGTGGTGACCAGAATTGTACGCAGTACTCCAGGTGTGGCTGCACCATAATTTTGTATAAGGGCATTATAGTATTAGCCATTTTATTTTCAGTCCCCTTCCTAACTATTCCTAGCATGGAATTGGCCTTTTTCACAGCTGCTGCACATTGAGTCAACACTTCCAATGAGCTGTCCACCACCACCCCAAGTTCCCTCTCCTGGTCAGTCACCGACAGCTCAGATCCCATCAGTGTATACTTGAAATTGGGGTTTTTTGTCCCAATGTGCATCACTTTATACTTGCCAAGATTGAACTGCATTTGCCATTTTGTCACCCACTCACCCAGTTGAGAGAGAACCTTTTAGAGCTCCTCACAATCTGTTTTGGATTTCACTACTCGAAAGAGTTTGGTATCATCTGCAAATTTGGCCACCTCACTGCTTACCCCTGCTTCTAGATCACTTATGAATAAATTTAAAAGCACCAATCCCAGTACAGATCCCTGGGGGACCCCACTTCTTACTACCCTCCATTGTGAAAACTCTCCATTTATCCCTACCCTCTCTTTCCTTTCATTCAACCAGTTCGCAATCCACACATGTACTTGTCCCCTTATGAGGCAAGGCTGCAACACCTGGGCCTTTTTAGTTTAGAAAAAAGATGACTGTGGGGAGACATGATAGAGGTCTATGAAATCATGCATGGTGTGGAGACAGTTGACAGAGAGAAATTTTTCTCCCTTTTGTATAACACTAGAACCAGGGGTCATTCCATGAATGAAACTGATTGTCAAGAAATGTAGGACCGACAAATGGAAGTACTTTTTCACACAACGTGTAATCAACCTACGGAATTCTCTGCCACAAGATGTGGTGACAGCCAAAAGCCTGGATTGCTTTAAGAGGAGTTTAGACAAATTCATGGAGGACAGGTCTATCAATGGCTTTTAGTTGGAGGGCTATAGGCCACCTCCAGCCTCAGAGGCAAGATGCCTCTAAATACCAGTTGCTGGGGAATAGCAGTAGGAGAGAGGGCATGCCCTCAACTCCTGCCTGTGGCTTCCAGCGGCATCTGGTGGGCCACTGTGTGAAGCAGGATCCTGGACTAGGTGAACTTTGAGCCTGATCCTGCAGGGCTTCTCTTATTTTTTTTATGTTCTTAAGTAAGGGTATTATTGTCTAGACAGTCCCAACTTGAACATGAAACCATTAGAGCCCTACCTGTTGGGGAGGAGCAATGGCCTGGTTGGGTGGACAGAACCATTCCAGTAGCTGGAATCCCACCCCTGCCCTTGGCAGATGTTCCTGCCAGTAGCTCTCTGATGGTTCACCACCCAGAGCAACTGTACACAGAGTTGTGAGTTCTTGTTCTAGTCCTGGCAGCTCCTAAGAGTTGTCTTGTACAAACTAAATGCTCAGCATTTAGGACATAAAACCTGAGCCTCCCAAATGCAGGAGTTTTCCTGTATTGTCAGGTAAACTATACAATCGCCTGTAGACTATATTAGAGAATGTGTACTTGTTTGCGAGGCATTATGATGGGAGAATGGTAGGAGCTGAGATATAACAATATTAAAACAATAATTCTGTTATATTAAAGCAGCTAAGAAAAAAGAAAACCCTTTCCACTTCTGCACTCTATGGGCTTGGCAGCATTTCCTCTCCTTTGAACAGCTGTTTTACTGAAACACTAATGGCACCATTTATGAGAAATGTAGTGTGAGCTATTGTAATATGAAGCACAAGTGGCAAAATGGAGAGTTTCATTCTGCATCTAAAAGAACCCTCATAAAGTGTCATTTACTCTGGAGAGTACTTGCACTTTTACTGTGTACTGGGGTTTTATAGCTTGTCCACTAGTCATTTTTTTTTAAAACCATCTTTCTGATGTCAAGCAGAGAATAAGTCTTGTGTGCCTCTGTGTCTTTAATTAAGCAGTAATTTGTTGCCCCTTTATAAAGCATCAACCCCTTTATATATTAAAAGTGTCTCCTGTAAGGGGCACTGTCTTTAGGCCTGTGATGCCCTTGATGTAGTGAGCCGTTTCTTCCGTTATGGATATGGTTATGGGGGAAAGTTTGATGGTATGCTGTGTGCCAAGACTGAGTTTTAGAGCCGCAATAGTTTTAAAATATGAACAAGATGCTAAAAGATGAATTAGCATCACCAGTGGTGTGGGTTGGGTCACTTTGGGTGTTTAAGAATTAGTGTTGGGATTGCTACCAGCCTAGAATTATTGGCACACACCAAGAATGGCTGCCTATGCTTCTGCCTCTCACACTCTTGCTGGGTTTGGGGACTTCTGCTTGCAGACAAACCATAAACTTGGTCCCATTCCTTGGAGCATGCAGGCTATGAAGGCATGTGGTACAAAGCCTTCACAGGTACATGACATGTCAGTTCTTCTGGGAGCTCATAAAATGTTCATTTTCTCTGGCTGCATGGATTATATTCTTCCAGAGAATGTAGGCTGTCTTGTTTTTCTGGTCTATAGGTCTTACATCTAAATCCAATGTAGTATAGAACAGGTTGGCTCTCATTTCTTTCTGTCTGTCTCTGTTTTCCCTCAGCTCTTTCAATGCCATCTCCTTCCCAGGAGGGGCACAGATTTGGGGCTGACTCTGTATAGAATATCCATTTGTTTTTTGCTGAAAAGAGCAAGTGCACACGTGGCAGTCAGCATGTGAAAGCTAGTTTAAATCACATCATGTGGTGATCTATTTATTTTCTCCACACTACTGCGAATGCTACTCCCCCAAAAGTCACAGTGGTATAGAGAAAACAGCTTGATTTAAGCAAGAACACTGCTTATACAGAACTGCTGCAGCAACAGGTGACTCATAGAGCAATCACTTGGTGGCCATAACTTGTGTACTACCAACCACAAGGAGAACCATAGTGTGGCAAGGGTGGAGAATGTTCACTGAGAAAATTGCTTTGCCTATTCCTTCCTCCCTTGCTGACAAGAGTCCATGCCAGAGTCTAATTCCCCACTATGCTGCTGTCTTGGCTGCTGAGATTCCATTGTGGTATTCCACCACAATGTACTGAATAGCTTGAACCCAGACCCAAGGAGACATGGAGACATTGCTATGGTGGAAGTGGCCAATTTTTATTGAGGCTTAGTTGTATCATGCCTACAGGCATATTAGCTGGGATCAGTTCCTCCCCTTACAGTGCAGTCCCTAGCAGGCAGGCCACGGTCGTGGCCGCCATCTCCTAAATGACCATTGTGATAGCACCTTGGTTACAGGCAGCTCCTCCACTCTAAAGCAGGGGCGCCCTTCTTTGCCAACCTAAGGTCAGGTCTTCACTATCAAATGCCACCCCTCTGATGCTGCACAGCCATACGGAAAGGATGTTGCCTGCAGAGAGGTAGGAGTTAAACAGCATCCCTGATCTGTCAAGCCTCAAGGGATCCACCCCTCCTCCTTGATGTAAAAGCTTACCTAAGGTGCTACATCCATTTTCTTAGCTGTTCCCCACCACACTGTACCTGCCCGTCCATGATGAAAGTCACCCCAGTTAATGTTCTAGCTAGCTACCTGTCGTAAATCTGTTAGCTCGGCTAACCCAACAGGATTTACAACCCCTTTCAGCACTCCCTGGTGAGTTAACAGAAAGCAGCAGCAGAACTGCGCAAATGAAAAATAAAAGGCTCACAAAGAAAAACAGTAAATTAATTAAGTCCCCTGAACTGAACTAGGTACCCCACTCTAACAATAACTGAGTAATAAGTGAAAAGAAAACACAAAGCAAGGAATGAAATAGTGAAGGACGACAGAAGCAACGAATTAACAGAACAAAGCAGGAAAGCATAAACAAGGCAAACTGGAACTCAGACAAAGTTTTGGAATTCAAATAGCACACTGTCTACAGCCAGCAAAAAGTTGCAAACAGCATCTGAGCAAGTGAGACTGCTAAATATATATGGCTCAGGAGAACCAGCAGCCAATCAGGCTTCCCTGAGTCAGCACTTCGGCTTCCTATCTTGTGATCTCCTGCACCTGCATGACTCCCACTGAGCCTGCCTCTTGAGACGTCTTCTCAAGACAGGTGAAATCCCAGGTTCCTCCCCATCAGAAATCATGTCTGGCAGCTGTTGCAAATCCTCAGCTCCAGAGTCTGGTCTCCCTGCCAAATCCTGTTGCTGTGCCTCTGAGCCCTCACTAGCAGGCGAATCCTCCTGCTAGTCTGAGCCATGACACTACCTGGAACACATATATAGCCAGAGTCAGGTGAAGAAAGGCGCACACCATCAGCCAATTAAGTGTAGACCCAAAAAATTCCTGCCCGGCCCCAAATGGCAACCAGCTAATGCCCAGTCTATATCTGAGGGATGGGAGGGAGAGTTCAAAGTCAAGAGGCAGACTGATGCTGGTGCAGGCACACTGCCAGCTCATCCCTTCCGGCCCCACCCCGGAAACGGCCAGAGCCAATGGGAGCTGGCTCCTGGTCCCGTGTGCTCCTAAGGGGAGGGGCTGCAGGAAAAACAGCCGCGTCACCTATGGAGATTCCTGCAGAAGGTACTAAATGGTGCCTCAAGGAAGGGACTAAACAATTTGCTCATAAATCACTAGGTACATTATGGCCGCCTTTGCATATAATGTCAAACTGGAGACGAACAAGCCAGAAGTTCGATTTTGAGCTCGTCTGAATGCATGAAACTGAGGTTTCATCACAAAAACGACCCAAGGCTTGTGATCCCAAACCATAATATGAACCTTGGGTTTGTAGTGAATTTCACTAGCCAAACCCAGGGTTAAAGGCGGCATTGTGTCATCCAAATTCTGCCACCGCTGTAACCTGGGTTTTATGTTGTGCCCGCTATCGAGACCATAGAGAGGGTGACTCAGACAAGCCTGGAAATGTGTCAACTCTATGCCAGCCACGCTACTCGCTGGCCATTCTCTGACCAGTTGCCCCACCCTATGGAGTCTCAGCACTCCTCCTATATTTGATCAGCAACAGGGACACCGCATTGCCGCATCCAAATCTCCTATGCATGCAAAGGGAGAAAAACACATTGGGGAAATCCAACTTTCCACTGCATCTTATGTTACCCCCTTTCTCAATCCACGCAAAAAAGGGATGGGATGACAAAACGGGCACAGTGGGAGAGGCCTCCACAAATCAAGGGCTGCAGAAGTATTTGCACAAGCACATTGATTCCCAGTGGCACCAGGAACCAGGCAACTCAGTAGTTCCCCAACAAAGATCACACATGCCAGGGGAGCGATACCCGGAGTTGGGGTGAAAAGATGGATCCTGGGATTCTTGAATGGCGCTGCTCTATTTTTTGTACAGTTTTGTAGGGGAAGGGTGGCCCATCCCTTTCCCCTAGGGTGCAAGCTTGCAGTCATCTATCTGGAGCATTATTCAATCCAATCACTTGAGAGATTTTTCCTGTGCAATGAGGATGGATGGTGTTCCAGAGCAGACTGCTCTATCATGAGAGTAAGAGGTCACCTAGCAAAAATATATAACATGTCCCTACAGTCAGGCTCTGCATCAGAGGATTGGAAAGTAGTCAATGTGACTCCCATTTTCAAGAAGGTATCTAGAGGGGATCCAGGAAATTACAGGCCAGTCAGCTTAACTTCAGTGCTGGGTAAATTGGTGGAAAGCATACTTAACTTAAGCATATAGAACAGGCCTTGTTGAATGAGAACCAGCATGGCTTCTGCAAGGGAAAGTCTTGCCTCACTAACCTTTTGGAGTTCTTTGAGAGTGTCAACAGGCATGTGGATAAAGGTGATCCAGTTGATATAGTATACTTGGACTTCCAAAAAACTTTTGATAAAGATCCCCACTAAAGGCTCTTGAGTAAATATAGCAGTCATGGAATAAGGGGAAAGGTTCATGTGTGGATTGGTAACTGGTTGAAGGACAGGAAACAGAAAGTAGGAATAAATGGACAGTTTTCACAATGGAGGTAGGTAGGAAGTGGGGTCCCCCAGGGATCGGTACTGGGACCAGTTCTCTTTAACTTGTTCATAAACAAACTAGACTTTGGGGTGACCAGTGAAGTGGCCAAACTTGCAGATGACACTAAATTATTGAGGGTAGTGAAATCCACAATGGATTGTGAGGAACTCCAAAAAGATCTCTCCAAACTGGGTGAGTGGGAGACACAATGGCAAATGCGATTCAATGTAAGCAAGTGTAAAGTGATGCACATTGGGGCAAAAATCCCCCAACTTCACATATACGCTGATGAGATCTGAGCTGTCAGTGACTGTCCAGGAGAGAGATCTTGGGGTTGTGGTGGACAGCTCATTAGAAGTGTTGTCTCAGTGCGCGGCAGCTGTGAAAAAAGCTAATTCCATTCTAGGAATCATTAGGAGGGGGGTTGAAAATAAATATGCTAATATTATCATGCCCTTATACAAATCTATGCTGCGGCCACATCTGGAGTACTGTGTACAGCTTTGGTCACTGTATCTTAAGAAGGATATTGTAGAACTGGAAAAGGTGCAGAAGAGGGCAACCAAAATGATCAGGGGCCTGGAGCACCTTCTTATGAGGCTTGGCTACCGCATCTGGGGCTCTTTACCTTGAAAAAGAAGCGACTAAGGGGAGACATGATCAAAGTGTATAAAATTATGAATGGAGTGGAGAGGGTAGACAGAGAGAAATTTTCCTCCCTCTCTCACAACACTAGAACCAGGGGTCACCCTATGAAACTGAAGGTTGGGAAATTTAGGCCCGACAAGAGGAAGTACTTTTTCACACAGCAGATAATTAATCTACAGAATTCCTTGCCATGGGATGTGGTGATGGCCACCAGCTTGGATGGCTTTAAAAGGAGTTTAGACAGATTCATGGAGGACAGGTCTATCAATGGCTACTAGTCTGATGGCTGTGGGCCCTCTCCAGCCTCAGAGACACAATGCCTCGCAATACCAGTTGCAGAGGAGCAACAGCAGGGGAGAGGGCATGCCCTCACCTCTTGCCTGTGGGCTCTCCAGAGGTATCTAGTAGGCCACTGTGTGAAACAGGATGCAGGACTGGATGGGCCTTGTGCCTGATCCAGCAGGGCTGTTATCTTCTTATGTTCTTATGACTGATACCAAAAAGGCAGGTCATGCTTGGCATACCCCTTTGAAAATTATGGTCAATGGTTGCAGCCCTACTGACATCCTGACACCTTGCCCATAGTCTGGCAACGTGAACATTATGGAGCTTGCTGGGATGCAGCTTCAGCAGACCAGAAGGAAGGAGGGGCTCCTCTCTCCTGAAACCGGAGGTTTCTCTGTGCTTGTCTGCAGGATGATTCCCAGCTTCAAGAATTAGCCTTGGGTCCGTCAACCCATGGTTTCACGCTATGTCCAAAAGGGCCTTATGTGTGAGGAAAGAGGGGAAGAAGGAGGCTAGATTATTTTGAGGCAACAAGGAAGAGAATAAAAGTCCCAGCTGCCTTGAAGGTAAACTCATTGTCTTATCCACTGTAACTGTAGTTCACAATTTGTTCCTCTCACATCACCATATTGCTCTAGTAGTCTGCCTTCTAGGTTGAGATGTTCTGGAGCCCTTGGACAATTCAGGGTTTGAATGCAGAAGGATTTGAGAGGTAAATGTCCCTCACTAACAGTTATTGTAGGCTGAATACAGAGGAAAGGACATGGTTCTGTATACAGATTCTGTATATCAGTGTATTTCCCTGCTCCTTTCAATGCTTGTTTAACCCTCAAGTCATATCTCCCTGTGTACCTGTACTTCTTCGGCTTAGCACTACCTTCTTCTCTCTCTCTCCGGATCGGATATCTAAGTATTAATTTATCCTCATTTGTTGGATTGGATTTCCTTGAGGTGTTGACTGATTCATTCTCTGGAGCCCTCTGGATTATCTTACCGAACCATTTCTCCGCTGGCATCTGTTATTGCCCACCCCTCTATGAGACAACTCCTGCATCTTAGGCACTCATTAAAGATGCAGGAGCTATGTCAGAAAAGGGCGGGCTGCGCAATAACATACGTCCAACAGGTGATGCTTTGCTTTCTATCCATGTCTCACCATGCTAGGAGAAGCATCCTACTGCTAGTAGACAGCTCAAAAAGGTTTCCCATTATTGTTCAATCTTCCCTATGCAGGGGGACAAAAAAAGACTTTTAGCATCACCTGTAGATCACAATTAATTAAAAAATGAATAGAATCTTACATTTTAATTAAAGCTGCCATCCTACTGACTTGGATGTAAATCTTATTGAAATTAGTGTTAGGTATGTCTGAGTAAATAATTTTAAGGATCCATGTTAATGAAAATTATAGAGGTGTTCTGTTTGGAAAGATTTAATATGTGGCACAGAATTTGTCACCTCAGAATTTTCTTTGCCCCTTTCCAAATATCTTTTATTTTGTTGCTTCTGTTGGTACCAGCCATAAGAAAACATATTCATTTCTTTTAGCCTCTGAAAACAGCAGTTAAGACTGTAGCAATGATAATAATTAATATATATGTTCCTGAGCCTCAAGTACCAGCTCCTAGGATAAGCTGTTCGTTGAGAAATCTGTAAAACAAATAAATAGCATTTTTAAACGAGAGGGATTACAGAGTTCTGAGGAAGAAGATTGTCTTGGGGAAAAAACTTGAGAATTTCTTTATTATGCATGCATTTTCCTGCTGGGGTTTTCACTTGCACTAAGCAGAAATGGACATGTTGTGAGAGCATGTGCAGTTTTTGATTCTTTGACTTGTGCCCTGCAGGCTTACAAACGAAGCTTGTTTTCTCCACCTACTGGACTATTATGATTATTGCAATTGTAATTTAAAAGACTCTGAAATGTATTTAACTAAAGAATCGTCTCTCTGCTACTTTACATCTTTTCAGAAGCATTGCATAGGTTAAGCTACAGAAGCAACAGTGGGAAACAACATAATATATATAATGTATTGCCTTCATAAGCTAGTTATTAAAAGGTGCTGTGCACACCAGCACTCTTGCAGCATGTTATTTCATTTCAGTTTTGTCCTTGCTGACCTGGTAATAATCTTTATGTGTTTGTTGTACTCATTGGCTTCTTCCTTCTAGAGTTATGGCCCCAGATCTTTAAATTTCTTTTTCTTTTTCCCCTGCAAGAGAAGGGAAGACTGCACCACATGGCAAACAGATGCCGAAAGCAACAGGTGCAGATATTTTATTGGCAAGCATATCCTCAGAATCTGCTTAACTATAAAATATTTCCCGCACCTGTCACGCCCTGCATCTGCTTTATCTTTTCCTAAAATAATTTTTCATATGTGCAACAGTGCCATACACACCTCAAATATGATGCAATGTGCTAAAAGGCTGGGCAGCTTGTGATTAGATTATGCAGTAGGTAAGTTCTTCTGCTAAAGAGATTGACAAATGGATACATGGGTCAGATTCTGCAATCAGAAGCAGGGCAGATTGTCCATGCACCTATCCATATCAGATTGTGTGAAAAACACCAGTCTGGATATACCTTTAAAGGACAGGTACATGGGGGGCGAGGAAAATAAGGCTTTGTATTAATGACAGTCTTGAGCTTTGCGGGTTCTTTAGCCATAGGGATGGAATATATCAGAACAGTCCATTCTCAAAGGCTTATGGATCCTGATGGTTTAAAAATGGTTTGGCTCACTGTTCTGTGGAAGCCCTTGTTGATGGCTGCAATAAAGGAACTGACTCAAGTCGCTGATGCAATATAAGGTCCTAGGTAGCCTTTCCTGCTTGCCAGAGCACAGGCTTCTCCATGGATCTGCAGTGTACCAATGAACAATGAGCCAGGTAAGATGGCACCTTGAACATATTTGAGGAACTATTCACTGGTGGTGGAAGTACCAATGAAGCAATCTCCGCTGTCATCATGCCCGGAGTCATGGGCATTTTATGTATGTATGTATGTATGTATGTATGTATGTACAGGGGCGTAGCTATAATTGAGCAAAAGGGTTCAAAGAACACGGGCCCCAGCTCCTGAGGGCCCTCCAGCTCCCTCCCTCCCTATTTTCTTCATTGTTTCCCTCACTCTGGGGGGCCGCCAGAGACAGGGATGAACACGGGCCCCCTCTCCCCTAGCTACGCCCCTGTGTATGTATATGTAAACCACTTTGAGAACTTTTGCTGAAAAGCAGTATATAAATATTTGTCATATTTGTAGAGACTCATCCAGCTTGGTGCTTGGAAAAGGCTGCCTTTGGGCAGAGGATATTGCTTAGATTCCTTCTTTCCTCATGATTCTGATACAAACACCAACAATAATGAAGGATTTAGCATTTTCATTTAAGGATTTTTCATTTCAGAATAGACTGTTGGTTCACCGCCTGCATTGGTTACCTGAGTCATTCACTCATAAGCAACACTTCTGCATTTCAGTGATGGTGTACACATTTTGGGGGTCTCATTCAGAAAGAAAAACATGTTATATGTGAAGCATCCCTTAGTTATGCTTGCAAGGATACAATAAAAATGGGTTAATAGCTATCTTTAGACAAGAAAAATGTATGAGCTATTGCTGACCTAGAAATATAGACCATCACAACTGCAATGTATGCAATTCATGATGCATAAAATACAGACATTATAAATCCACTCCTGCTATCTGGTATAGGGACTTTCTGCCCAGCTCTGCTTGTGTCTAAAGAAGAAAGGGGACTGGGGAAAAGCTCCATCAAAAGTGATGTCCATAGGTGCAAGTAACTATTGAATATAACAAGGGCTGTCTTGTCCATAAGCAACACTTAGGGTACCACCTCAGGTGGTGGGTTTTTAAGGGGTGGAAATGGCTGTTACCACTGTCACAAAACCTGCTCTTCTTCTCTCCCACCAATGCTATGCTTGCTGGATCTGAAAAGGAGAGAGATGGTGCAAGAGGAATTAGAGGAGAGGAGAGAAGGGTGGAGAGGCACTCTAGCCCACCATTGTCTCTCCTCTTCTCTACTTCCTTTTCTCCCCTGTGTCCCTCTTTTTGTTCAAATCCAGCATGGGGGGAGGAGGGGCTCACATCACTGTTTAAGAGAGTGGGGGCATTTGGAGCTACAAGGAGACACTCAAAGATCTTAAGCTACCTCTGACTATAACAGAGGGGAAAACTAAAGCACAGGGTTGTAGTAACCTCCTTGCTGCAGGAGATAGCCACCTCTGTAATGGCAGAAGAGTTGTGATTACAGGCTAAAGTACTTCTCCTGAGGTGCCAGGGAGCCAGTCTTTATCTAGGATAGCAGATCCTTGTAGTGAAAATGAGATTACCTGAGCAGCTGGCTCATCACATGGACCAGGGCTTTTCAACCTTTTGTTTGTTCCTTGCAAGTGCCACTTTTGCAAACACCACTTCATTGGAGTACCACTGCCCCCAGGGGTGGCTGCTGTGTGCAGGGGTGGGCCACTTGTCCAAGAGTTGACAGAGGCCTTTTCAGTTGCTGCTGCCTCCTGGCCTCGCCTCCATTCTGCACCCTTTTTGCCTAACTGTGCCTTTTCTTTTCTTTTTGGGAGGGTGGGGCCCAGGCTGGCTCTCCATAAAGCTACACCTTATTGCCAGTGAACTGCTGCCCAGCCTCTCCACTTCTGCTGAGATTGGGCCAGGCAGAAGAATGCCACATGGTCCCCATGGCAGTGGTGGCACTTCACGCAGACATGTAGAAAGATCTGCATGGCCAAGTACTGCCTTGTTTGTATACTTTTGTATAGCCAGTCAGAGAGTAGATTCTCCATCCCTACATGTATTCAAACAGGTAGTATTAAGCTTCAGTCAGCCGGCGGGGGGACATGTTTCTGCCTATTCACACGGCCACCTGGTTCAGCTACTGCTACTCATGATCCAGAAAGTTCCTGGACTTGCAGTGGTTTGGCTTGAAGGGTAAGGTGTTAATGCAGTAAATGATATGATTCAGCCAATGCTGGATTTTTAAAAGGGCTCAATACTAACAACTCAAAATGCCAATTGCTAGCTTTTGTAGTACCCATTTTGGTACTACGCAGCCTCCATGTACCTGCTTCATACAAACAGGATCAGAACCCAAACAGCCATTCAAATAGTGAAAAATCTAATTCAAATGAGGGTACATGACCACCCTATCTGGAAGCCAATAATAAGGCCATTTACCCAACCTTACTCACCCGGCTCTGGGCTGGGCGGGGGAGGCAGGAGCTATCCTGCCTTCCCCCACATGACTCTTGGTGCTCTCGGGCTTGCTAGCACCGTGTGCCCACATGAGCAGCATGTGGCAGCTCCAAGAGTGGCTGGGGAGCAGGAGGACAGCAGGCTGTGGCCTCCTACATCCCACAATACATTGGAGGATTCCTCTGCAAGCCAGGCACCTAGAGTTCCCGGCTCTGTATCTAGGTGCCCAGCTCTGTATCTGTGCAGGCTGCCTGCATCCCAAGCAGACACATGACCAGGGACCTGGGCAGAAGGGTGGGCTTGTGCCCTTCTACTCAGATAAAAGCCTGGGTAAAAACTCCAGGCTACCTGGCAGGGATACACCAGGACTGACCCTGATCCAAGTGCTTCATGCAAGCAGCCCTACCCAGGTAGGGCTGTACAAATTTGGGTAGGGCTGCTTGTGTGAACAGCCATATTATGTCTTGTATAAGACAGAGAGGTATTGGAAGCCTGGCCATTTTTAATGTTCAAAGTACACTTGTCCCATGGGTTACAGATGTGTTTGGATGGAAAATAGCATCAAATTCCTACAACCTGCTGTTACTATATTATGGTGCTGGTCAAGCTGAAGATGTGGTGTACTGTGTGCTGCAGTGCCCATTGTATGATGGGCCTAGAAGAAATTTTCTGTTCCATCTTCTGTCTTGGCATATAGGTAGCATATAGGTGGGCTACAGCCAACAGCATCTGTGGCTTACTCTTGGGTGAAGCTCTCTGTACCATACACAGAGTGTGTCTTTTTTGGATAGCAGCAAAAATAGCAGGGAAGCAATGAATAAAGAGGCTAACTGTTCTACTTCATATTTGTGAAGATTGATTAATCTACTTCATATTGATGCTAATAATCTTGGCTTGGTTTTTGTTTGTTTGTTTCTGTAAAACGAGTGTTTCGTTGCCTGGCCGATGGCTAAATGCAATAAAAATAATGTGACTTGCTTGTTATTTCACTACTCCAAGTTTTTCTGCCCAGGGCCTTTTCAGTCACCCATAAGCAATAAACATTGAGTTCTTAGAAGAAGTTTGGTATGTATGCTGCTTTTCTCACATATACAAAGCCCTCTGCCTCCAAGAATGAGAACATACAAGTAGGTGAAATTTTCCCTTCCTGTTGCTGTCTGCTCCAAGGATCTACCTTTGGAAACTTGTACTGGTGAGTAGACCCACTGCACCGGCACAAGAATTAATCTTCCAGAAGTTAGTGTCAATGTTTAGGGAGCACCAGTAGAGGCCTTAACACACCCTGCACCTGCCTTATGTAGATTAAAGAAGCTATTCTACTCAGTACCATGAATGACAAATGGTAACCAAACTTGCTCTTGTTTAGAATGACTGAAGCAGTCATTTGTAGCATACTGTGAAAATGGCATGTATTGCATTTCATCATGAAAACTAGACAGTATTTAGAGAAGACTAATATATGCTTTACGTACAATTCAATCATGTTAAATTGCTATATCTGTTTCTTAGGAACTATACTTGATGAATTGAGTGTGAGGAATATTGATTTCTGCTCCACAAGGTTTTACTGAAAATTTTGTACATTGGTGGCAATTAAAGTTATCAGAGTTGAATTGCGATGATTTAAAAAATATTCTAGAGGGAATAATTACGGGTAGATTTTATAATATGTGTGTATGTGTTTTAATGCGTCACTATGGACTTTCAGCAAAATATCAAAGTATATCACAGTTATCAAATCATATCAAAGATGCCCATTGGATAAGCCGATCCTAGGCTGGTTCAGATGATTTTTTTTTCAGCCCACATGACTAAAAGGGGTCTTTCCCAGACATCTTGAAGTCCTCTTGGTGTATTTCTTTATCACATGGGTGGGGGAATAATCTGAACTAACCCTCTACATGCACTTCAAATGCAAGTTTAAAGTAGCATTTGAAGTTTGGGTTATACATCCCCATGCGATAAAGAACCACAGCTGGAGGATGTTGGGACGCCCATGAAAGATGACATAATGGGTGTGTGAAGCCATCCATAGTTTTGGGGTTTGGGTTTTTTCCTCTCATTTTTTTAGTGTTGCTGTTGGTGCTGACCCCTTGGAATGAGGCAAATAGGCGCTAAAGAAGAAATATTTCTAGGCACTGGTGTGTGGGGGTTCTGTAGCCCGACATGTTGCATGAACATTTTCAGTTTCTAAATCAAAGGACTTCTCAGCTACGAAGTAATAGCTTCCCTCATTCTGCAATGTAGTATTTCAGAAAGGTAAACAAAATGTTGTGAAAGAACAATATAAGCCAGTGGAGATGTTCTGAACAAACATCAACACATTATCCACAGAAACCTCTCATTCTCCCAGTGTTTAAAATGGAAACATCTTCATGCTCCACTGACTCCTTTAATGTCATAGCTCCTGGAGAGTAGATCCATCAAGATGGGTTGTGGAAAGGGATGGCCTGTACATAGAGAAATGTCTTCTGAGGTGTCAAAATCAGGCAGTTGATATATATTGTCAACGTGACTCTTCCCCAGCTATGTCTGACTATTTCTTTCACTGTTCCCACAACACTTTTATTTTACAGCAGTACAGGCAGTATTTGTGGCTGCTTTTGGAACCAAATGGGTTATAACAGGCAAAAAGAAGCAGTGCATAATAGGGTTTGGATTTCTGCCCTACTCTCTGATACTTATCAATCTTTCAAAAGAGGATGTGCAGTTATCTCACCCCATAAATTGTGGCAGTCTCTAATATGATATGGAGTATCTATTGCCTTGTTTCTCCTTGGTATGGAATTGGTCCTATCTGCCTCCTGCCTGTAATGCTTTTATACCAGTGGTGTGTGCATACATTGACTTTATTCTAGGAGACTGGATTTTCCCTAAAGATGTGAGGCTATAATTGGATAAAAGCAATATTTCTAGGACCTGACTCAATCTCCTTTGGAAACCTGTAGTGAAATTGCTCAATTGTGTATTTGCAAGTAGTCATTAGACCAGTTCACAAATAAAACATATTTCATTTGCAGAGGGTCATTTCTCACCCAGGCAGTGAAACACAATATTTCCCACTTTGAACTTTGGGAAGTGGAAAAGAGCAGAGAAGAACCAAATTGTGAGAACAAGGAAGATAAGTCACAAGTCTCCGCTTGCATGACAAAATTTGCTGCCTTGAACAGTTAATTATCTTTCTGTTCACAAGCTTAAGGTTGTGCAGTTTCTTATCTACATTTTTGGTGTAAAGCTGAAGGACCATTTTTTCACTGTTATTATTATTATATAGAGGGATGGTGTTTTAAAAATCAGTATAATATCCCTCTTCACAAATGCGCCTCTCTTTATTTTCATGGTTTCCCTCAAGATGAAGTCCAGACTACACAAAAGCACTCTTATTCATATGAACACTTGCTTTGCTGCTTCCAATGGAAATGTGGGGTGTGAATATCAAAAGTGTACACATTAAGCTTTAAATATATAGTTGATGCTTGCTAATGGACCCTGCAAAGGTAGATTTGGATGCTCCAGACAGGGAGGCAGAGTGCAGATGGGGCAGTCTGAGCTCAGAAACTTTTAAGAGTACAGTCTACCTTTGACTGTTATGGTGGCTTGCTTTGCCAATGTCCTTGTCTGTGGAATAGGGCAAGAGTTTTGATGGAAATACCTTCCCAGTGCTATTTGCAATGGAAGGGAAACTCCCATTGATGGCAATGGTATTGTAGACTGGAAATCAGCTAGACTCCCACTGTTGTGCACTGGGGTGGCCACTCTGGCCCTTTTTTGCTTCAAGGTCTAGTTTGCTGAAGCTGATATGCAGTGAAGCTGAATAATGTCCCAGGAAGCTCAGACAATCTCCTGGGCGCTTTCCAGACTAGACCCTACAATGGGGTCAGGACATATCTCAGAAGTGTGTTTCCACACTTCCTGCATCGTGACACCACAATCCCTACGTGGACAGCAGCGTGCCATTCACATTTCCAATGCCTTGCTGCAAATTTAACCACTGTGGTATATAGCAAAGACATCGTATCCAGCATGAAAAAGTTGCTGTTTTGGGGGGTTGTTAGTTTGTTAGCAAAGCTGCTCCTCCTGGTGTTTATGTTCCGAATGTGACTTGCCTGAACGGAGCAATTTTGCTGCTGATGGGCAGCTAGTCTGGAAAGTACCCTGTATAGAAATTTCTATAGCATAGTAGTTTAGGGAGTTGTGGAAGAAGAAACAGTGTGTCCTCCCCCGTTAGTGTCTTTACAATAGCCCTATTCAGATGTTATGTTATACAAGTGTACGGATGTCTATACACTTGTATATGTTTTTGTGTGTATGACTACCTGCGTTCATTTAAAAAGTGAAACTGGGTACAGGTCCCTTACATGCATTGTATAGATAGGAAGTGTACTGTTCTACTTGTGTTCAACATAATGCATGAATAACTGTACCTGTGTACAGGTATGTACCTGTGTATGCTGTATACTCATTATACAAATGTTGAACATGTCTGAATAGGCCTAATACCTTTCACTTCTCTGTTGATGCCAGCTGCAACTTACCTTCTCATCATTTGAATCTACCACTATGATTTTTCATTCTACATCCTCTGTGGGAGTTCTTGGTGAGTTCAGAGATGCCAGGCATTGTATGGCATCTCACACACCTAGGAGAAGTTGTATTAAAGCATCATGGATAATACCATTCTGAAGTTATAATATAATTTCAGAAGAGCTGGCAATATACTTAGATAGAAACAAGACTCAATGTGACCTAATGGGAGCTATAAAATTGTGAAGTCTCAATAAATTTGAAATAAACCAGAGGATGGAGGCTAAAAATGAAAAAGATAGCCGCAACAGGAGAACTGGTGCCAAAGTATTCCATTAAGATACTAATAAAATGATATGGAATAAATTACTAGGTAAATGAAGCACAGAATATAAATGGATACAACGGTTTCAAAGAAAGATGTTTTTGTGTGTAAGCAGCAAACTGAGATGCATTCAGACATTTTGGCTCATTTTTTAATATACACTAAACCAAAAACCTATCTGTTTATAAACAGAATATAAGTTGCAACCGACATGTTAAAATTACATCAAAATAAAAATTTGCAATATAGCAAATCATGTTTGATTGCAACTTCTCTCCATAATAGCCCTAACTTTATTCTCTTGTGTATGTAATGCATCCCTTTTTGGCACATGTATTCCATTTTTTAAAAACTGTTTGACACAGGGTTTCTAATCTAATCTTTTATCTCCTTTGCAGTTAATTGTAATTGAATGGGGGCAATACATAATGGGGTTGTTGTCGGTCAGATGTATTAATGAGGGAATCCCAAAACTTTTGTAGCCTGCAACTGAAAGTGGTTTATTATGTTGTTCCTTATAACCATTTTCTCTCACCCAATGCTTCATCTCTAATGTCCCCCAATCACATCAAAACATCTGTGCAAAGGTGCTTAGTACTCACCAGACGTACATGAGCATGCATATAGAAAATCTGAAGGTTAAATCACACTGCATCATCCTTTTAATAAACATATTTTGCAGATCTAGGGAATAGCCTGGGAAAGACTGATACAGCAGACGTCGCTAAAGGTAAGCAGGTGCAGGCTTTTTTGGTCTTTTGGATGAGAGGCCTCTGGCAGTCTGCTGTGACAATGGAATAAAATACAGGATTGTTACCAAAGTTTCACTTTCTCCAATAGGTGTTTTCCTCCAGAGCAAGAATGCCTAAAATGTAGATCAGGTGTTGTTCAAGATCAGGTGTTGTTCTTATTGCAAATACTCCTGCTTTTGCACTTCTGTTGTATCAATAGTTTGTCATCCTTGATGCTTTGCAGTAGGTCAAGATATGTTGTATTTTATGTTGTGATGTGCTTGATAGAGAATGAGTAAATCATTTTACAAATTAAATGATAACAAAATGATAGCAAAATATTAGAAATATGACTCAGAAAGAGACAACTCCTTGGACTAGAACAGATGATACTGCCTTGTGCAGAGTAACAATACTTCACTGGACATTATACAAGGTGAACTTCTTTTGCCTTTCCCCATTGGATTGCTTCTCGTTGTCCAAATAACAGTTGAACTGCAGACTGACTCTGATCTTTCATATCTCCAGCAACTTTGAGGGCAAGACTTTCTGATTTATTCCAGTCCTTTAGGGAAGTGATATCTTTGCCATTCACAGAGGTTACCTTATTTATTTTTTAAAAAGTGTATGTAACAGAAGACTGAAGAAAGCTTTGGTAAGGACAGTTCCTCTGTAGTCATGTTATGATGCTTGATACTATGAAAGCAAAACACCATGAGGCTGGCAGAATTGTGCTATACAGTTAATTGAGCTGACAGGCCCTGGAGTTTGTTTCAGTTGCTACAAATTACAACAAAGACTGAACCTATTTGTTGGCTGCTTTGGTTGAAGACAATTTCATCCTTTGCTTGAGGTAAATTCCTGTAGATACAAAGGAGTTATCCAAAACAATGAAGAACAACGCTGAATATGTTACGGACTTGAAAAATAATGGACTGTTCTGTTTTGCTAATTGCTTTTCAGTATCATTAGTCATAAAAAAGCTGCTTCATGGGGACACAGTTTCCTTGTAGCAGGCATAGTTTTGAGGGCAATTATAGTTCCCAGAATGATGTATTTAGAGTTTGTCTTCTGATAAAGGAATGAAAATGCAGAAATCTCAGACGGTTAATGCTTACCTATACTACACATTTCAACAGATCCAGCAATAACTTTCTCTTGGGAATCAACCCATGACAGCTAGGAAAAAATGCTAAAAGGGGACAATAAGATGCTTAATATAATGTATAGTTTGGCCCTTAGTTTCCTGTCACTAGCCAGCAAAAGCCTTCTCCCCTGCCCCCACCCATCTCCCAACACACCACCTTCCTTCCCAGCTTCTGTTGCTTGACAGCCTAAGCATTTATAAGTGTTGTAGAGGACATTCCTACCTGGACTGTGAAGCATCACTATATCTCTCCTGAGTATAATTAATCACTCAACACATGAGTTGTTAGTTCAAATGACTTTTCCTTTGCCTGAGAAGCAGACATCAAAATGACACCAGCTTCTATGATTAACTGCCCAGAGCCTGGCATTACCTCTCACTATCAGATACGGATTGGATGAATTCCCAAAGGGGATTGAACCATCTCTTCTCTGTATTAGGCCACTTTTCTCTGTTAAAGGGTGGAAATTAGTCTCAAGACCCACCTGGATTCAAATGCTGAGGAGGCCCTCTTCCAGGAGGAAGAGGCTGAGCAAACACAGCTGAGATTAGGGATGTGCACAAACTGGTTTTTTAAATTTGATTTGTGCCAAAAACAAATCACCCCTGATTTGTTTTGTATCCAAATCTACCCCCTCCAAATTACCTCAGATTCAATATGTATTTGCTTTGATTGGATTTGGATTTGGACCAATTCAGACCACTTAACAAGGTCCTAGAAGCACCAAATTTGGGTAGTGGGTAGGTCCCAATGGGTGCCACCTACCACCCAGATTTCAAGGCAGTGGGGCACTTGGTTGATTTTTAATGAATTTTTTTTAGCTTTTACTTATTTTGAACATTCCCACCATAGGAAACAATGAGGATTCGAAATTGCAATATCCTAACCCTAAAATGGATCCCCAGCATTCATTTTTTAAAAAGCTAGGCTCTAGCCCTTGTAGAAGTGGAGTTATGGAGCAAAATGTGCAGTCATTATTTTTCAAGTGTTTGGATTCTTTGGTGTAGAATAACCTTTCCTTATAATGAATCCCTTTCATTGCATACCTTCATTTCTTCTGTTCATTTTGACTGTCACTGGAGAGTGCCAGCTGTCAACTGCCATGTGCCAACTACACCCGCCCCACACACACCTGCAAGGCAGTGGGGTACTCATTTTAATTTTAGGAGTATTGAAATGTTTAGATTCTTTGATGTCTAATAACTTTTCCTCATAATGAATCCCTATGGGGATTCTTCATACGCCTTCATTTCTTCTGTTCATTTTGACAATCATTGGACAGTGCAACTGTCAACTACCATGTGTCAACTACATCCCCACCTACACACACACACACACACACACACACACACTAGGCTACTCAGTTTATTTTTTAGGTATTTTTGAAGTGTTTAGGTTATTTGGTGTCTTCATTACACACCTTCATTTCTTATGTTCATTTTGACCCCACTGCTTTGCAGGTGGGAGTGGGGAATTAGTGGCATCCCTTGTTCCAACTACTCCACAACCTACACGCCACTGGGTACTCAGTTCATATTTTAGGAATTGTTGAGGTGTTTAGACTCTTTGATGTGTAATGAATCCTCATAGGGATTCATTATGAGGAAAGGTTATTAGACACCAAAGAACCAAAACACTTGAAAAACATTCTAGAACATAAACTGAGTAGAACCCCACTGCCTTGCAGGTGGGAGTGGGGTGTAGTTGACACATGACAGTTGACAGTTGGTACTGTCGAAAAGAAAGTCAAAACGAATAGAAGAAATGGAGGTGTGTAATCCTCATAGGGATTCATTGAGGGAAAGTTATTATATACCAACACCTGGAAAATAGTGACCACACATTTTGCTCCCTAACTCCACTTCTACCAGGGCTAAAGCTTGGCTTGCTTTTTTTTTTTTTTTAAATTTAATGAAAGCTGGGAATCTGGGGGAACTAATAGGAGGGATCTGAATCTCAAATTGATTTGAATAGAATCAGGCGTGATTCAATTTGTACCCGAATCTAGCCAATGGACCACAGGAGTGATTTGTTTTGTCTCCAAATCAGCTAGATTCAGGTACAAATCGATTTGTACCCAAATCCATTTGCACATCCCTAGCTGAGATCCCCACCCCCAATTAAAGCCCTCCTGGTTCCTTTAAGAACTAGAGCTTGTCCTTCCTATAGTCCCTCTTTCAGAGGAGCCCAAGAAATCTGGGGACCCAGTGTCTCACAGCAGATATTGTTCATCCCAGTGGGACTCCTTCCATCACTCCCAAAGCAGAGACAACACTGAATAGGGCCAAGCTCTTGATTTGAAGGCAAAGTGTTTGCCCTGCTGCTTGAAGCCTCTCTGAGTGATCTTACACAGGAGGTGAGGGAGGCCAGATCAGGTGCCAGCCTTGAATCAGGACCAGTCTAAGTTCCAGGAAAGGACAGGACTCCTGCATCCCATATAACCATTCAGGGTCCAACCTTTGCTGATACCACAGCTCCATATAGAGTTAGATCCAAATCCAGCAATTGGCCACAGCCCGCCCCTGGCATCACCTACTTTCTTACCTTGGCCTGGGCTCTGGCACTGGATCTCCCAGTCCAGCCTTGTGGCCTAGCACAGCCAGGGATGACACTGGGGAGATCTGAGGGCAAGTGGGAAATCAATTCACTTGGAATTAGCTAGTTCTGCTTCTCTTTCCCTCTTCTTTGGAGGAAGGTGACCAGTCTGCTAATGGGCTGGTATTCCACAGTAGGCTTCTAGAACACTGCAGCTATGCAAGCATGTATGTACTTTGTCTTTTAACTATCTTTAGACAAAAAGAAGATGCTTTTTGAGGCAGATTTTAAACAACATCCTTTTCTTATGTCACGTGACTTCTGATTTCCTGTAACAAATTCATTTTCTTTTAGCTGTAATGCTGTGCATAGATTTAGCCTCTTTCAACATGATATGGTTTGGTTCTGCTGAACAAATCACCTTTTTAAAATAATGATGTGGCATCCTAGACAGCCTAGAAGAGTGACAGTGGTAGCTTATGATTAACAATGAAGTTTCAAGAGATTTTGAACATCTCAGGGAAAGTAAAATGAAGGGGAGACTGGGAAAATCCCATATGTGGTCCTGGGTTTCTGCAACAGGGACTCATTAGTGTCGCCTTGTAGGGGAAAAAACCCCATGACTCCTATCAAGGCTTCTGAGCATCCACCATCCTTTTCTTCCCACCCCCAGGTCCTCAAGAGGCAGCTTAAGGCAACTTAATCACCTCTCTCTTAGGGATGTGCACAGAACTGGTTCAGTGTTCCTTTTCTGGAGCGCCAAACCAGTTTGACGGTTCTACGTTTGAGCCGGTTCAGAGGGTGACAGGATCACTTTAAGGACCGGGAAGATGCTTCCGACCTGCCCATCCCTGCCCCTCTGCTTTCCCCATGCTGGCACTCTCCTAAACAGCGTGGGCATGGGGCTGTAGTGGTCCTGCTTGCAGCCCCATTCAATGGTGCCACGCCCATGGCCGACATGTGTGTGCATGCATGCGTGCCATGCGTGCCCATGCATGTTGGCCATGAGCGTGGCGACGCTGAATGGGGCTGCAAGCAGGAGTGCTGCAGTCCCGCGCCCACACTGTTTAGGAGAGCGCTGGCAGGAGGAAAGTGGCGGGGCAGGGATGGGCAGGCAGGAAGCACCTTCCCTGTCCCTTAAAGTGAGCCCCCCTGCCCTCCCAGGAGTGCACATACCAGCATCTCTACTCCCTCTCTCCCCGCCTCAGCAATAACTGGTAAACAGCATAGTGGCTAAAATCGCCTCTCTTAATGGGTTTGAATAGAGTCTCTTACGCAGACAACCCAGGGTAACTGTGCAGGAAAAAGGGAGGTTTCTGTTGACACCAAAGCCAGTTCATGCTGCATCGTGATTATAATGTGCCATGGCAGGCCAAATGCACAGAAGTAGCTGGCAGCAGCAGGAGCAGCAGGCAGAGGCAGTGAGGAGAGCAAGTGGGTGACCAGAAGGGCGACAGGGATGGGGAGTGCCCACTTGCTCACCTGCCTGCTTGCTCACTCGGATGATGGGAGGTGCTCACGCCTTCCCGTGGGGGCACCCACATGGGCAAAGGGGGCAGGGGTGCAACAGCGCACCACACAAGTTGCCACCCCAGACAGCCACCTAGGTCCATCTAGCCGGTGGACTAGCCCTGCTTTTGGCTTGCCGGGGGGCATTGAGTCAGGCCATCGGTGCTCCTCCCTGCTTGGCACCCAAGGTGACCACTAGTTCGCCTAGTGGATGAGTCAGCCTTGCACTGGGGACAATCCTCAACATATACATTTGCATTAACACCCCTGGTAATGAAAAGCTGCAGCTGTCAGTTTAGATGTACAGTGAAATCATGTCCATCGAAGCAGGCATGTTGAAACTTTAAGATCTACAGTCCATCGCAAAATATGAGTGCACTTCAGAGCAACAAAACAGCAGTAAATATTCATTATATGTATAACTCTGGTGCCTAGAGACTTCAATAAGAGACCAAGGTCATACACAGTACATTGTACAAATATCATTTGCGGTTGGCACCAGCCTGAAATACTTTATAGGCTACAATAATCGCATCGTAGGTGGGACTGGTGTTTTTTACACGTTATAGAATTTTACTATTGTAGGCCAAAAGCATGAGGGTCAGTTTTGCGATGTAATAAACCTGCAGACTTTGCAGAAAGAGGCCTGCCCCCAAAGGGAAAGAGTTCATAATCAAGAGTTCATAGTCCATCCTGCATGGACTAGTAGGGAAAGGAGGCGAATACTACAATGAAATAAACACATGATATACTCATCTGTACATCCAAGCAGAAGACACTCTAGGTACAATGCTTTGGGGAAGAAAGCAGACGACTTCCATTTCCTAAGTTCACTATGATTGGACTGGACTCAGTTTTAGGGCTGTGAGCCTCCTGTATGGCCTGTGTTCTGCCACTTTCTCCCCCTTCTCTGGCTTGCCACCCCTTGAATCCTCGGGCTCATTCACTCTGTGCCCTCCTCAGTCTGCGGTCCCTCATAATCGGCTGCCTCACATTTAAATAGTCCCTCACATACTTGACATGTCTCACAAGACTCAGGATCAGCCTGAAATCTCACTCCGAAGTCTCATGAGACTTCACACCATTCTTGCAAGAGTCCCCAAGACTTTCATGGTTCCTGGGCTCTAGGCTGTCTGGGCTGCTGGAGCCAACGCACACCTGGCTGGGGCACCGCTGCCTTGCCCCATCACCAGAAGGGGCCGACAGGTGAGACTCCTGCACTTTTGAGCCAGGCTCACCTGGCCCTGGGAGTAATTGCTCCTGGCTCCACCCACCCCCACCTCTTCACCTAAGTGTCTGGCAGGGTGTATATCTTCCAGTTCAGAGCCAGGAGAAGTAATCTGCACTGAGATAATGTATTCCCTTCCAAGGTTGTATGGTAAACTTAAAGGGCACCTGGGCCAAATACCACCTAAGTATATGCAGATTGTGATCCTGCATGTGATGGAGTCATTACATAGGAACATAGGAAGCTGCCATATGCTGAGTCAGACCATTGGTCTATCTAGCCCAGTATTGTCTTCACAGACTGGCAGCGGCTTCTCCAAGGTTGCAGGCAGGAATCTCTCTCAAACCTATTATGGAGAAGCCAAGGAGGGAACTTGAAACCTTCTGCTCTTCCCAGAGCAGCTCCATCCCCTGAGGATTAAATGGAGTATTAAAGGGGTGCATGGTCTGTAACCAAAGGGGTTGTTGTAATCAAGGTAGTAGCATAATGCCAAGACAGCCCATTTTACAGCTAATGCCTCTCTGTAGAATACTGCTGTTCCGACAGATGGAGTTTTTGCTGAGGACATGACCAGGTATTATTTTCCATCACACTCCTGGGACAGGACAGCGCTGAATCCAGTGGCCAAGGTGTCTGTCTGCAACTAATGGGTGATCAAAATTAGGGCTACAAAGTACAGATGCATCTGAAAGTGCTGTTTTCAATTCAATAAAGGCTTGTTGTGCTTCAGGTGTCCAACACAATTTATTTGGCTCCTTTTTCCTGAGCAAATCTGTTAGGGGAGAGGCCTTACTGGCAAACACCGGTATGAATTTGCGACAGTGCCCGACAAGGTCCAAGAAATGCTGTAATTGCCATTTGGTTGAGGATTGTTCTATAAGGCATAGTTCTTCAACCTTAGCAGGTTGCAGTTTGATCTGCCCTTGCCCTACAATGTACTCCAGGTATTTCAACTCCCCGGCCCCTGTGTTTGTTTTCTTTGGGTTCACTGTCAAGCTCGCTTCTTGTAAAGCTTGGGAAACTGTATGCAGGTAGTTTACATGATCCTCCCATGATGTACTGAAGACCACTATGTTGTCCAGTTATGCTATGGCATAATCCTGGCAATGTACTAACATTTGATCCACCAGTCGATGGAAGGTCACTGCAGCTCCATGTAAGCCAAAGGACATCATTATAAAATGGAAGAGGCCCATAGGTGCTGCAAAGGCTGTCCCCCCCCCCCGGATTTGCGGGGGAAAACGTGGTGGAGTGGTATTTGACAATAGCCCTATGTAAGGTCAGTCGCAGACAGGTATTGGGACTTTTCTAACCACTCAGTCATTAGGTCAGCCCTAGGCATGAGATACGCGTCAAAGGCTATAGCCTTATTCTGTTCCTGAAAATCAATACAAAAAGCGAGTAGAACCATTTGGTTTTTGTACTAATATGATTGGACTCTGCCAAGGGCTCCATGATGGTTCTATCACTCCCAAAGACAACATCTCCTGCACTTCCCTGTGCACCATTTCCCACCATTTGCAGGGCAGGGGCCTCCAAGCTGTGCAATTACTGTATCTGGGGGTGTATTGATCATGTGTTCTGTATACTTAGCTCATCCTGTCATTGTTGCAAAAACCTGGGGAATAGCTCAAAAGGGCTTGCATTTGGCCTACCTGTTCATCTGTCAGGTCAGGGAGTTGGTTGGGACTCACCTGGGGCAACCCAACCACTGGGGCAGACTCTGTTACTAAACACTGTTTGAGTTCCATAGGGCCTCACTGTATCCACAGTAGTTCCCATGGAATCATCTACATTGTCAACTTGCTATTTCATAGTTTACTGGTCCCAGTTTCCTGGTTATCTTGAATGGCCCCTCCCACCAGTCTGGCCCTGCAGCTGCCATTACCTTGGAGCTGACTAGTACTTGTGACCCTGCCTGAAAATCTCAGTTCCAAGCCTTCTGGTCATAATACTGGTGCAGGCGTTCCTGGGCCTTCTGCTGGTTGGGCTATGCCTCCTCTTGGATGGCCTGTAGACACTCCTGTAGGTCATGCAGAAATGCCTTTTCTGGCCAGGCTGGAGAATCAGTCCATGGCCATCGTCCACATGGGCACTGCATAGTCCACAAACACAAAGACATAGCGGAACTCATGGGGCATTCTGGGTAAATGAAATCCATAGCTATTCTCTTGAAAAAGGTCCTTACCAATGAGAGGGGTTTCAGGGGAGCACATGGTGGCAATTTATTAGCTGCCCTTTGGCATTCTGGACATGAGTGGCATTATTCCCTCACCTCCATGCATACTGAAGGCCAAAAGAAAGCTTGTAGCACCTTGACAAGAGTGCCCCAAGGCCCCTGATGTCCTGCCCAGATGGTGTCGTGTGCATATTCCAAGACCTGCTGTTGGTAGCCCGTGGGACCAAGAGTTGTTGCACCTCCTGTCTCGGGGGCAGGTCTTTTGTCAGCCTTCACCATACCTGCTCACATAGTTTGATGCACAGCAACCATTTGGCTAGGTGTTGATCTTGCATTTTTCCTTCCACCACTGCTGTCCATTCCTGTAGGAGTCTGCAGCGTAGAGTCTCGTTGCTGGACTTTCCTGAAGTTGGGATCCCCTGATGTGGGAGTTTGTTCCCTGATAGTCCTTGGAGTGGGCCCTTCTTCTGGGTCACCTGCGGGCCCTTCTTCTGGGTCACCTGTCTGCTTTTGAGGCGGTTCTTCCATCTGGGTACTTGTGGCCAGGGTCACGGGTGGCGATGGAGTGGTGACTTCATGCATCAAGGCCTGGAAGCCTGGAACGTCCATCCCCAGTAACAGAGGACATGGTAAATTGGGCACAACCATCAGATTAAGCAGGTAAGTGGCTTCTTGGAGTTTCTCAGACTTATACTGGCAGCTGAATGACTTGGAGCTGTTTCTGGTGCAAATGTACACAGGCCACTTGCCCTGAGGTCAGTGACTCTAATATCACTGAGACCAAACTCGCTGAGTCTAATAGGGCCCTTACATTTCTGCAGTTGACCCAAGCTGGTACGGCAGTGGGTGTGCTTATCTACCTTTTCCATAGGATCTGCCCAGGCCACAAAATTGAATAGGTCATACTCCATGTACAAACACTCTCACTGGGAGTGGCCGATCTTGCCACAAGTTTAACATGGGCCCCTTGACCTGAGTCCTTGGGAGCTTGGTACCTTATCCTGTTCTGGCACACTGTCATGCCCCGCCTCCTCCAACTCCCATTGCCTCCAATTTCCCTTGTCGGGTGGTCCCAACTTTCCCCATCCCACCGGCATTTGTCCTCTCTCAGAGGGACAGGCTCACCCACAGTGCTCTATGATTTGGGTGAGCAGGTTGAGACTCCTGAAGGGTTGGTTCCTTTTCGGAGGAGTGTTCAGTGTGGGCTGTATTTCTGCATACCTCTATATGCTCCTCCTTGCTATAATTTCTCCAGGCCTCAGCTGTCTCTGTCATGAAGAAGTTCTCCAACATCCAGGTGGCGGCTTTCAGGGTGGTAGGTTTACTGTGGGTCACCCAGGCCTGGGCATTGGGGGTATTACATGTGGGACCTGTTCCAACATTACTTTATCTGCTATCTTCGTTTCTTCCTCAGTCTGGTTGGCCTGTAAGTCTTTTGAAACAAAGGCTATGGAACCTCAGGTGATATGTTTCTTCCGTGATTTCCCATGTCTGTCCAGTATGGCTTGCTTCACCAGGTCATAACTGTTGATGTCTCAAGTGGGCAGCTTGGGCAGGCCCCGTCAAAGAAGGCCCCAGAATGGCAGCCCATTGGGGCTTGGGCAACTGGGCTGCTTCAGTGGTCCCCTCAAAGTTTACAAGAAAAGCCTCCACATCATCCTCAGGGGTTATTTTTCATGAGGCGAAAGAGTGGTGTCATGGGAGCCCCAGTGGCCCCATCCCCTCCAGTCATGAAAGGCACTGGATGGCAAACTGCCAAGCCATCACACAGCCCCTTAATTGAATCTGCCTGTGCAAGGTGCTGTTGCTGCACCAAGTCCCTTGTAATCAGAGCCTGTTGTTCCATGAGCCACTGCACAAATTGTGTCAAGTCCATCAACATTATGCCTTTCTATCCCCCCACTCTGGTTGTCCGGGCTTACTGCAGTCACCCCTCTCAGATGCTTATCTGCATTCTGAAGTCCCAAGTTTCGGTACCATTTGTGAGACTCCTGTATGCCCTGGGGGTTTTCCACAGGGCACTTCTGTCCAAAGGATGGGGGTTGGCCTCAGAGTTTAGCCAGAGAGGGGAGGTTCTGCCACCTTCACCCCATTCTCACAAAGGTCCCCAAGAATCTTGCAGTTCCTGGCCTCCAGGCTTTTGGGGCTACTGGGCCAACACGTACCTGGCCAAGGCATTGCCGCCTCACCACCATTGCCAGAAGGGGCCTACGGGTGAGACCCATATACTTTCGGCCAGGCTCTTCCGGCCTTGGGAATGAGTGGCCCCAGCTTCACCCACCCCTGCCCATTGTGCCCCAACAAGGGCCAAACCATGTAGGATAGCTGTGGGTGAAAATTGTGTTTGCCCCATTCACATGTAAAGTGTGTAAGTGTGTGTGTGTGTGTGTGTGTGTGTGTGTGTGTGTGTGTGTGTGTGTGTAGGGCTGTAGCTAGGGGAGAGGGGGCCTGTGTTCATCTCTCTCTCTGGTGGCCCCTCAGAGTGAGGGAGACAATGGAGAAAATAGGGAGGGATGGAGCTGAAGGGCCCTCAGGAGCTGGAGGGCCTGTGTTCTTTGAACCCTTTGCTCAATTATAGCTACGCCTGTGTGTGTGTGTGTGTGTGTGTGTGTGCGCGCGCGTGCGCTATCCTACCACACACATACACATTACATGTGAATGGGGCAAACACAGTTTTTACCCACAGCTATCCTACATATCTGGTTTGGCCCTTGTTGGGGCACGACGGGCAGGGGTGTACAAACTATTCTTTGTACAAAAAGCATGCTGGGGAGAGAAGTGAAACCTACCCTCTCCCCCAGGTGTGCTGCAAATGGCTGCATTGGAGCAGTTTTTCCTCATCCCAGCAGATTGCAGAAGTGAAGTGCAGGGACCAAATTGCTGAGACCTATGGAGGATAGTGAGTTAAGATGGGGGACAGCTTTCACTCCCCCTCGTCCTCATGTGCCTTTTTGTAAGAAGAACAGACCCCACTCCAGGAGGTTTTCAAAACGGTGATTTATTCCTGCTGCACTATGATTAGGGTTGGGAGGAGTTCAGACAAGGGGGAGGGGATATACAGCTATTTCAAAGAGCAAGGTGCTGTTCATACAGCCAGTGGCATTATTCAGCTCTTTTCATCATGAATGGCCTTAAATGCATAATATACGTGTCTTTTAAAAGTTGCACTTTGGGGGAATGTTGAAAACGGTTGTGTGCCATAAGGAGAGACCCCTGAAATAATGCATGAGATAGAGATGTGGCCACCTGTCCAGGAGTGACTTTGGGGAGTGTTGGCTCCATCTGCCCCCCACTCTCAATTCCATTCCTGGGCAGACTTGCTTCCTGCACACTGCAACTTACTTCCAGTCCAGAGCTCCATCTAACACTGGTTGTTGTTGTTGTTGTTTTAAAATAAAATAAAAAATCCCGGTGTTCTAGCACTCTAGCAGCAGCGCACTAGAACAAGGGGAAGGTCCAGCTACTGCCAAATCCATAGCAGGTTTCCAGCTCTATAGTGGGGGGATGTGGGGGTGGGGGAGATTATATGCCCAGTTCACAGAAAAAGAAGAGTTGGTGGCAAGGGGAGGTCTTGGATGGGTCAGGAACCCTGTGTTCCCTCCTACTTGGTTATCTTTTTTCAATGCACCTCCACAGTGTTCTTGTGCAAGAACACCAATACATCAGAGCAGCCCAGGAACGTTTCCTTTCATAAAGGGAAAAGAAGTAATAACAGTTCCCTGGCGTCTGGGGAGTGGGGAGGGAGCCTCTCTGGAGCCTTGCTGTCCTATGAGATATCCTTTTCAGTGAGCTAGTGATATGGTATATCTTCCCGTTGCTCTAGTGCACTGGTGTTCTTGCACAAGAGTACCATTGGAAAATTCATTTTTAAAAACTCCAGGCAACAGTGAGAATGCAGAGTGCTTCCATTCCAGAGGGAAGCTTCCCGCCCTCCCCTGGCCCCATCCCCACTGAGACTGCAAAACATGGTCTGGAGTTAGTGTTCTGTTACAGTAGGTGGAGCTTCCCATTGATTTAGCATGCAGTTATTGTTGTTCAAAAACGGGGGGGGGGGCGTTGAAAGACAGAAAATTATATTTGGGGGAGGCTCCCCAGTCACTATGCATGTGCATAGTGAAAGGAATGTGTCGTCAACCATTCTCTTCCGTACCTGGACGCAGGTGAATGTGCCAGTCAGAAGCAGGCAGCGTAGGCCTCCTCTACAACCCTATTGTCCAAAAACTGACAGGATGGATCGGGTGGGAGCCAGTTGTGTGAATAAACCAAGGTTTGAAAAACCATAATGAAATGTAATTAACTGTAATAAAAAGCATCAATGTGAACAGGCCCTATTTACTCCAATTTACACTTATTTATGCTTGCACATGCTTATATGTGCTTTATATACTCATCCTAACTTACACCACTTTCTCCCACAGTAAAGCTCCCAGTCTGGGAAACCTCTTGCCTTAATTGTAAACAGGGCAAGCTGTTTGATCATATTTTACTGGCTCCTGCTTGCTTCGATGCATTAAATAATACTAGCTGGGCCGGGCGCAGAGCATCTGTGCCTCCAGCTGGCCCACCCACCTCCACTACCTGTTTTTCCCCCTCTCCGCCAGCACGCCCGGCTTTCTGGCCAGCCGGCCCGCTTCTTCTCCCCCCCCCGCCCACTTCTGCCCCCCCCCATGCGCTTTCTGGATGGTGGGCTGGCCGGCTGGCTTCTTCTTCCCCCCCACCCAGCACTTTCAGGGCCGCCACCTCCACCCACCCATCCATTCCAGGCAGCAGCTGCCTCCTCCCAGCAGCCAGGCCAGCCTGCCGCCTCCTCCTCCTCCTCACGGCCAGGCCAGCCCGCCACCACCTCCTGCTCCCAGCGGCCGGGCCGGCCCACCTCCTCCTCCTCCTGGTAGCCAGGCTGGCCCGCCACCACCTCCTGCTCTCTGCTATTTTCTCTCCCATTCCATCCCCATCGCTATCCAGGCAGCTGCTCGCAAACTCTCACGAGAGCTGCCACACATGGGATTAGTGACGGGTACATTAAGACAATTAAATATATAGATTTTTGTTTTAAAGCTGCAGTAAGTACTCACATTAGCTTAAAATGGTGGGTCTATCACATTTTCATTATTAGATATATCACTTGGGATCTATGCACTGTGTTCATTTTGTTTCCATTTTCCCTAATCCCAACTTTGCAAATGTGTTCCTTTCACAATGAAGAATATGTGCGCATTTGCAATGCTGTATGTTTTTAAATGTTATTTATACACATGATAGTGAGTAGTAATAACATGAAAAGACCTTTGGGTTGGCAGCATTCAGAATTTCCATTTTTGTCTATGGGGATAGGGGAAGAAAAGTCAGATTTGTCCTGCTAAACGCCACACTACATTCTAAGCCTCTGTGCCCAAGCAATTAGTTATTCAGCAAAGATGGCACATTTTCAGATTATCCCACTTACCTGTCAAATAACTTCCCAACTTTGGCTCATATTGTCATTTTTAATGACAACTTTTAACTTCCCAACTTTAGCTCATATTGTCATTTTTCTAGACTGCTTCCCTTGTCCTGTTAGAAAAAGCTTTTAGATAGCTCAGTTTCAATAAATCTTTCTCTATATAACTACATAACACTGGTATATTCATTGAAAGCTGAACTGTTGCCTGAGCATCCATTGTAAGCCTTGCTTCTTTTCCGGGTGAAGACATTTATATGTATGTTTTCTTCACATTTGTAGGCTAGTTGTCCTCTTCTAAAGACCTTGGGGGAAAGTGGGACCTGCCTGTTGACAAAACTGTGAAGTCAACACAACACAAGCTGACCTTTTCAGCATTTAGGTCATCAGAGGGCAGTTCTACATGTGACTTGGCTGTTTGAACCACGATTGAAGCCCTCAACTCATGTGTCATCCATGGGTAGACTAAATATATGGGGAAAGAGTGTGATTGTACCTGCTGCCCTTGTCTGCAACTTCCATACATTAAGTGGAAGGTGAGAATGTGCTATATATACATACACTTGTATGTGTATAGGGTCTGATCAGGGTAGGGATCCTAATTGCACATACAGTTGTATATGTGGAAAGTTCATTCTTGCCTTTTTTGGAGGTAAGGTGAGGTTGGAGGTTGGTTGGAGGTAGGGCGAGGAAGGAACACTGAGATCAGAGGTAAGGCCAGCAGCAATGATCACACTCTCCTTCCATTTGTTCAATCAATGTGTGTATGGAACACAAGAAGGGGGGGCACTAACATATGGCACAATAGAGGCTAAACGTCACTGCACCTTAAAATCTCTGTTCTACCTACCCTTCTATGCTGAAAAAGTCTGTTTGTGTTTACATAATATAGATGTTAATTTGCCCTTAGAGCAGGGGTTCTCTGATTGGGCCTCAATACAATCTCCATCATCTCCAGCCACAATGGCATTAGGTGAAGGCCATGGTGACTGATAATGGGAGTTGGGTCCCAACAACGTCTGGGGTTCAAGTTTTAGAACTCCTGCCTTAGAAAGTTACAATGGTTTGACTACTATGAATATTTATTTATTACTTTTCAACGAAAGTGCTCAAACCAGTGACAACTGTTAAGTACTCGAACCAGTGACAATGAAAAATGTAGTTTATGTTCTGCTTCTCAATGAGCAAGCTTGACTTTTAGAAGTCCTTCAAGAAGGATAACTACTGTATTAAGCTTGTTAATTACTAAATATGACATGAGTATTTTGAATATTAACAATCTCCATATGGCCCTGATTTTTATTTATTTTTTGTTAACCCAACTGATTTGGTTAAACATAGATATTCTAAAAGATACTCATAACTTTTACACTTAACACATTTTCATAATTAAATTGCCATGATACTCAGATGCTTCCATAAGGAATTCTTGGGGAAATCTCTGGCTTCTTAAAAATGTGCTTTACATATTTAAATGAACCACACATTATAATTCTTTCCCTCAGAAATCTCTAAGGTATTCTTAATCAGTTGAATTTCACATAGTATAACAATATAATGTGGTCTAATTTAAGAAGGAACCAAAGATTAATGATTCAGACAATCCAGCCATTTATCTGTGCTTTGAGAAATTAATGATTAAAGGCAGCAAATTTGCTACAAGAAATATTTCTTCTGCATTAATTATATATACCACTAAAGTTATAAGAGGTAAAACTCTTAATCCTACATGGTCATAAATTTATAACCTTGGTTCCTAAAATCTTTCACTGTGGTTTTTCCAGGAATAATAAATCCAGTCTCTTAGGGAAACTGTTTGTTTGTTTGTCAATCATATTTATATACCGCCTGATATGTGTATCTCTAGGCAGTATACACAATTTAACATTAAAAAAAAAAACAGAGTAAAAACAATTAAAACAATTTCATAGGATAAATATATATATCCCTCAGTTGTAATCTGCTACAGAGTGGGCTAAGGTACATTTATTCTAAGTCTCATTGTTGTTATCTGAACCTCCATAGTGTTCCTATAAAACTAGGAGTTATTAGGAAATTCCCCCATAACTTGCTCACCTCTAACTGGGAAGGTAGTACTTCATAATACCAAGCAATTAACTGTGTCAAACTCCTTCTCCTTCAGAAACAGAGCAGGGTTACCTGGCTGATGAGAGAGCCATCGTTTTCCAGCATTTTCTTCCGTGGAGAGTATTAGACAGCTTTTCCCATCAGAAGCAGTGACATTCTTGAGAAATTTCCCCTCTTTTTGCCCAAACCCTCCTTACCATCACCCACTTCACTGAGTTCCAATAGCTCTGTGCTGAGCCTATGAACATTCCATCCCATTGACTAATATGGGAGTAGTTTTGGGTGGGATAGCCCCCTTTAGGCTTTTTCCTCAGATTTTTATGAAACCAATGCATCGGTTTCAAACCAATCACAACAAATCTGCTAGTACTTCACACTAGGGATGTGCATGAACTGGTTTGGAGGCCGTTTGGAGCCAAGGTTCGATGGCGGTGGGGGGGGATGGTTTTAAGGGCGGGGATGGATGCAATTACCCCACCCCCACCACTGCATTTCCCCCACTGAGAAATGTCCTTCAGAGCCCGTTGGGGTGGCAGCATACCTCCCTGCCGCCCCGTGGCGTTTACCAGATGTACCCGGAAGTAGGAACGGCGACAGCGCGCATCACACACATGTGCGCGTTGCACTCACGCATGCACAGACATTGAGTGTGCACATGCAACGTGTGCAACGTGCATGCGCACAACACGCGCAGTTGTCATTCCAACTTCCGGGTACATCCAGTAAATGGCGGCACGGGGCAGCAGGGAGGTACGCTGCTGCCCCGACGGGCTCTGAAGGACACGTGTGCCAGCGGGGGAAACACGGGGGGGGTAGGTGCACCCACCCCCACCCTTAAAGCCATCCCCTCGCCGTTGAACCGGCCCCTGCCGGTTCCGTGCACATCTCTACTTCCCACTTGCCTGTAGGTGCTCTGGTTCTCAGTGCATAAGTTTCCAGCTCTTCCAGAAAGACACTTTGTGGCTCCATCATAGGCTTTGCTTGGGGGTAAAAGGCCCATAGTTTTTGTGTCTCATTCCTCAAGTGTAAGGTGGATAACGGCACCTCCATGAATGGGGTCCACAAGAATAAATTCATTCATTACATGGAACGGTCAGACACCGTGATAATATGAACTCTAAAAATTGCTTTTATAGAGGTATTCACAGCAAGTGTGTGCATGCAGTTAAACAATTACGTGAAATAGAGCCTTAACCCAGACTGTTCCTGTTTTCCACAGGCTCTCTCATATAGCTTTGTACAGAAAGTACATTTGCAAAGATGATACCGTGATAATATACTGAGATTTGACTAGAAGAGAGAACACTATCCATAATATCCCACACATCTTTACTTTATCTGGTTTTCATTAATTCCACACACAGCTGCTACCTGTTGGAGAAATAATGGCAGTTCTTTCTTAGAATTGCTTCGAAACTTTCTTCTGAGTGAGCTAAGCTCATCAATATTTCTATATCAGAATGTTGCCATTTCCTAAATCTGCAAAATCTTTTTAATCCATCATTTTCGCTCTTATTCTAGGGAAATCCAGAATGTTCTTTTTAAAAACAAACAAAAACCACCCTTCATTAAATTCCGATATTTTTTTTATGTTTTAACAGCTTTTACAGATATTTTAATTGTTAGCTTCCTCCTTTTAGCTTTGCTAAAGCTAAAATGAAGAAACTAACAATTAGTTAACCATTAATTTTCCCACCAACCCGACATGAAGCAGAGAGTGACAAGACTAATTAGATGACGGACTCTGCTTCATTGTTGGTTTGGCACGTTGCCAACTGGAGAGCAGGGGAAATTTCTGGGTTCACGCCATCCATATGCTCTGCAGGAGTGCACGGGCACCACCAGAATCTCCAGGTTTTGTCTAAATGACATTAGATCAATTTTGTGACAAGCCCCTGCGTATCTGATATTGCTGAATAAATTGCAAATTCACTCCTGCATTTATGTTTATTTCCTGAACAGTACCAATTGCTTCCGTGTTTATAAAGGAACTAGTAGACATGAAGCCCGTTACATTAACGGGGGCTAGAAGAGCTGTGTAGAAATGTTTGCAAGAACAGTCTTTCTTCAAGGGCAGGGTGGGACTGGGTGGGCCGAGTCGCGCTGTGTCCCCGGAGCCATGAGCGCGTCTCCACCAGGTTCAACCTGCCATGTGGGGCTCCACCCTGTTTCTCCCCTTCTGACCCCCACCGGCCTTGGAGTACAAACCATTTCCTCCTCCACCTTCAGGCCCGAACCTCGACCCCAGAACCTGTCTCCTTTGCGGGCTGCAGCTCAGCTTCTGTGTGGCTTTTATGATGGCTCACAAGAGAGGGTGCTGAGCCCGGCGGCGGGCAGCGGCGAGGCGGTGTTGGAGGCACTGTGCTGCGGGGCTTCGCCCACCACCTGTCCTCCTCCGCCCTTTTCCGTCCCAGCCCTCTGTTCTCCTCCTCGGCTCCCTTCCCACCATTTTCGGGAGCCCTGTCCTCCCCTTCCCTCGTCCTCCTCTTCCTTTGACCTTCCAAAGGGCAGCGGGGCTTTGCCCACTGCCCGTCCTCCTCCGTCCTCCTCCTCAGCTCCCTCCCTGCCATTTTCGGGAGCCCGGTCCTCCTCTTCCCTCGTCCTCCGTTTCAGTTGTTGCCTTCGTTCCGGCTGTTACCGGGCAGCATATTGGAATTCTCGCAGAATCTCATGAGAGTTCCAGCGCGCCACGCATGAGACACGGACGCAGGTACCTTAGGGTTTTATTATATAGGATGTATTTCAATTCATAATCCACTACTCTTTTGATCTAAGGGTTCTCCTTTTGTATTCACAGCTCCTTGGGAAATTAATGGGAATCTTTTGTAATTGCTTTTCTGTAGCTAATTCTTCCTACTGTCCTCCTGACTCTGTGGGCTGGTGTTGGACTTCTGGATCCTATACACGCAACAAACACATGAAAGCTAATACAGTTTAGTGAATCAGATGTTGGGCTTGGAAACAAGTTCAGGTTCTAATTCATTTGTAAATGTAATGGATGTCTTTTAACACATCAGTATCTCTGATGTATGTTCCAAGTTGTAAAATCGGAATAATGCGGAACACTTCATAGAGATTTGTTTGGGCAGTACATTAGAAAAAGAAGCTGCACATTAAAAACAGCCATGCAACATACATATAACATGCATTTGCTTGTTTCTCGATATAGAACATTTCTGGAGTCACTAGGCACTAGGGGTGTGTGAGCTGGCTCAGTTTCAGCCAGGCTCAACGTAGAACCAGCTTGGCTTGTCAGGTTCAGGTTTGAACCAGACTGGCCTTCACTGGTCTGAGTAAGAATCGAACTGGGCCCGGTTCAAACTGAGCCGGTTTTGAGATCTACTGGTAAAAGGGGAATCCAGTGAGGATTCCCCTTTACCAGTAAAGGGGCGGGAGGGGGGCTTCCCCTAAACCTAAAGGGGGTGGAAGGGGAGTCATTTAGTACTAGTCTGGATACAAAGTGAACCTGCAACACCTCTACTGGCACCATCCAGGCTAAGTCCCACTGACGTTAATGTGACTTAAGTTAGTCATGATTAACTTGTCTCATGGATTTCAATGGTGCTTAATCGTGACTAATTAGTTTGGCTGCTATCCACAGTTCCTAGTGTGCTCAGCATATGGTATACCAAAGAATGCACTAATTTTATGCACTTTAATGAAATATTGATGCAGTGATCAGGAACTTGCATTCAATAACATCCACTCATGTGAAACTTCAGTCATGGCACCTAGAGTGTGGAATGCCCTCCACAGGGGAGGCCCACTTGACTGCCTGACTGCTTTCTTCCTGGTGAGCTGCAAAACCATATTTGTTCCACCAAGCATTTGACACTGCATAAACTGAATTGTTTTGAACCTGTGATATTTTACTATACTAACTAACTAACTAACTGCTTTTGTGGGTTTTTTTGTAACCTGTTTTGATCCTAGAACTCCCCCAAAATGTGAGATAAATAATTTAAATAAAATAAAATGTCCAGATCTGCTAATTAAATGCAGTGGCTGACATCCAGAACAACAAACCACTTGCAGAAGGCCCTTATGATACTGCATAACTATATGCTAGTTAGTAGTCTGGAGCTTGCATTCTGGACTAGTGTTGTGCTATCGCAAGTGTGGCACACCTGTTTTTATTTCAAAGGGAACTTCTGTGCAAGAGTGGTCACTATAGTGTTCTTGCACTATCACTAGACTGGTACTTATGACCAAAAACTGGGTGGGAGGAATGTCCTGCCAGGCTCCAAGCCCAGTGCATGCTCCTGAGAAATGCTTGTGTGTCAGCAAAAATTTAGGGTGCAGGGTGTGTGTGTGTGTGATCATGTGCTAGCAGGAGGGTAGGGCAGCAATGGCCAGCCCAAACTGCGTACTCAGCACTGTATGTGAAGGAAAAGAACATCCACACTGTTGGAAGTGAAGTACTCTGCGCTGCCTCATGCCTCAATGACAGAGCGGGACAGATCAGTGAGTCAGAGGGCTAGAGGGCTCAAGACATTAGTCATTCCTCTTCTCTACTGCTCTGACACTATCCCTATGATATGTATATTGCTACTCTCAGGGACTTCCTTCCTGCCTGCCTTCCTTTATTTCTCTCTCTTCTCTCTATCACACACGCTCACCTCTCTCTCTGCACCATGTGTGAAGAGATGCAGACAGCATCTCTCTGCATCCAGCTAGATAGATAGATTAGAGATTCTCTCTCTCCACTTTCCTATCTAGAATGGAGTTCTCCAATAAAGACTCCTCATATTGATTTGAAACTATGAACTGGCTCCAAGCTTCTTTTGCTCTCAGCAAACACACATGCCTGGACAAGACTCCACTGTGTTTTGCCTCTGTGCACTCTGCTGTAATAGAAGGGTATCTCTTACCAGAGAGAATTCCCAACACACACTACCCTACCCTGATCCCAGCTGGCACACTAGCTTTCTCCTACCTTGATTTCTGCCAACACATGATCGTTTCTCGAGAGTGCATGTGGGGCTTGGAGCCTGGCTGAATGCTCTTTTTCCCCAGCTGTCAGTCATGAAAAGAACCCACTGCTTTTAGCACAACTCAGTAGCTTGTTGCACTACTACAAATTTGTTCATGGTTCATTGCTCTGTGGTTCATTGCTCTGGATGCCAGCTAATCTTCTTTTACTGTGACCTCTGTCAGTCCATGGTAAAGCAGGAAGACGGACTCGGTAGTTGACTTGAAAGTGGTACTAAATATATTGAAAAGTACTATGTGGATGGGGCAGATGGAACTCTCTTTTGCTTGGAAAGAGAGTTCCATGCAGGGTTGATTTGATTTCAATCAAATCGATTAAATAAATCATGATTTAAACTGCTTCACAGGAGGACTCAATTTTAATGCTTTAAATCGCTGTTTAAATCACCAGTCAGGAAGATTCTATCTATATAATTAATTCTCTTAGCTGGCATGTGTGTCCAGGATTTGGCGGTGGAGCTCTCGCGACACACTGCGAGAGTTTCGGCGAGAGGCCCGGCCAAGTGAGGAGGGAGGAGGAGAGGGGGAAGAAAGTGGCGGCGGCGGAGTGGGGGAGAGAAAAGCAGCGGTGGGGACGGGGACGGTAGCGGGTGGGGGGGAGAAAAGCGGCGGTGGGTGGGCAGGGGGAGAAAAGTGGCGACAGGCAGGCAGAGGGGGGAGAGAAAAGAGGTGTTGGCGGCAGGTGGACGGGAGGGAGAAAAAACGGCGGAGGCAGGTGGGCGGCGGGGCCCTTCTTGGTTGCCCGCTGTCAGGTGAGGCTCTGTGGGGGGGGAGGAATGGGAGGGGGAGGGCTGGAAAGCACGGGGCTGGAGGGAAGGGGAAGAGAGGAGAGACCAGGGCGGGAAGGAGAGGGAAGAGGAAACAGCCAGCCCCAAAGTGCCACACAGATGCTCTGTGCTGGGTTGGCTAGTTTAATCATAATTTTCTAGTAAAGGTGCATTCTTGTTATCTAATACAACCTTAATACAGATTCAGGAATGTAGATTTCATTTTTAGAAGGTAGGTACACACTATAATAGGTACACACCTCATAATGCCTCCCAGCTCCAGACAGTCTTGGAGGAAACTGATTATCTTCTTGACCCATTTCAAACTGGCTTTCGGGTTGGCTATGGGGTGGAGACTGCCTTGGTCGGCCTGATGGATTATCTTCAATTGGGAATGGACAGAGGAAGTGTGACTCTGTTGGTCCTTTTGGACCTTTCAGCGGCTTTCAATACTATCAACCATAGTATCCTTCTGGAGGTCTTAGGGGGTTGGGAGTGGGAGGCACTGCTTTGCAATGGTTCCATTCCAACCTCTCAGGCAGGTTCCAGATGGTGTCCCTTGGAGACTGCTGTTCTTCAAAATCTGAACTTTTGTATGAAGTTGTATGACTTCATACTTTTGTATGAAGCCTCAGGGCTTCATATTGTCTCAGGGCTTCATATTGTCAGGGCTTCATATTGTCTCCAATGTTGTTTAACATCTACATGAAACCGCTGGGAGAGATCATCAGGAGATTTGGTGCAGGGTGCTATCAGTATGCTGATGACACCCAAATCTATTTCTCGATGTCAGCATCATCAGGAGAGGTCATAATCTCCCTAAATGCCTGCCTGGAGTCAGTGATGGGCTGGATGTGGGATAACAAACTGAGACTGAATCCAGATAAGACAGAGGTACTCATTGTGGGGGTTGGAACTCAAGAGATGGTTTTGATCTGCCTGTTCTGGATGGGGGTCACACTTCCCCAGAAGGAGCAGGTATGCAGTCTAGGGGTGCTTCTGGATCTGAGCCTCTCCCTGGTCTCCCAGGTTGAGGTGGTGGCCAGAAGTGCCTTCTATCAGCTTCGGCAGATATGCCAGCTGCATCTGTTTCTTGAGATGAACGACCTCAAAACATCTGCTGGTAATCTCCAGACTGGATTACTGCAGTGCGCTCTATGTGGGGCTGCCCTTGTATGTGGTGCGGAAACTACAGTTGGTCCAGAATGCAGCAGCCAGGTTGGTCTCTGGATCACCTCGGAGAGACCATATAACTCCTGTATTGAAGGAGCTACACTGGCTGCCAATATGTTTTCAGGCAAAATACAAGGTGTTGGTTATAAAGCCCTAAACAGCTTTGGCCCTGGGTATTTAAGGGAACGCCTTCTTCGTCATGAATCTCACCACCCACTGAGATCATCTGGAGAGGTCCATGGAGAGGAGAGCTGGTCTTGTGGTAGGAAGCATGACTTGTCCCCATAGCTAAGCAGGGTCCGCCCTGGTTGCATATGAATGGGAGACTTGATGTGTGATCACTGCAAGATATTCCCCTCAGGGGATGAAGCTGCTCTGGGAAGAGCAGAAGGTTTCAAGTTCCCTCCCTGGCTTCTCCAAGATTGGGCTGAAAGCAATTCCTGCCTGCAACCTTGGAGAAGCCGCTGCCAGTCTGTGAAGACAATACTGAGCTAGATAGATCAATGGTCTGACTCAGTATATGGCAGCTTCCTATGTTCCTATGTCCGTCTGCATTTGCCACCGGCTCGTCTGGTGGCCACGGGCCTTCTCCGCTGCTGCCTCGAGGCTTTGGAATGCGCTCCCTAGTGAAACAAGAGCCTCCCCATCTCTGACAGCTTTTTAAAAGTCTTTAAAGATGCATCTGCTCACCCAGGCTTTTAATTAATATTGTTTTAATGCTTTTTACAAATATTGTTTTAAAAATTTTAAATTGTTGTGGTGTTTTAAATTTTTTGTTTCTGTTTTAACAAATGTTTTACTTTCTGTTTTTATTTTATTGTAAACTGCCCAGAGACATAAGTTTTGGGCGGTATAAAAATGTGTTAAATAAATATAAATAAATAAATAAATTCAAGACAACCAGGCTCTGCATTTCTTTGTTTCACTTTTTGCATTTCACACACATGCCTGTCTTATCCACAGGTACAGGAACTTCATTAAAATATTCTCAAGTAGGGTCTCTTTTACTGCCTGCTGCCATGATAGATGCTTCCCTTTTACAATATAGGATACACTCGGAAAAAGTTTCCTCGGGACTGCATGAATATAGTCTGTTCACTTTTGGTTTCACTTTCTATTCCCCTCCCCTATCCCGTGCATTTCTATCCAGTCTCCTCCTCCTTGCTTAGATCTACTCCACCCACCCCGCAAATCTTATATTCATTCATTGGCCTTCTTTAACCCAATTCAGACATTGTGCTGTACATGCGTACAGATGTCTGTACACTTATACAATGTTTGTGTGAATTACTGTACCTGGATTCATTTTAAAAGTGAACCTGGCTACATGCCCCTCAAATACACGATATAGTCAAGAAGGTGCACCTAGATAATTTTGGAGCCTGGACCTAAAGAACTTTTGAGCCCCGCGCCCGCTGGAGGCCACCCCTACAAGTTAAGCATGATCCCCCTATACCAGGCCTGTACAACATAAGTCCCAGATTCTCCAGCGCCCGCTGGAGGCCACCCCTACAAGTTAAGCATGATCCCCCTATACCAGGCCTGTACAACATAAGTCCCAGATTCGGCCCACGGGGGCTATTTTACTGGCCCCCAGGTATCTTGCAGCAACACAGGAGCTGGAAACTGCCTTACAGTGCCATACTATGCACGTTTTTTTAAATAAATATGTTCCATGGTGTTCCCAGCAAGGCTTACTCCCATGAAAGCATGCCTAGGATTGTAGCCTGAAAGCAATGCCTGTTTAGGGAGAGGCGAGGCGTTGGCATTTATTTTGGGCTGGCTTGCACTCCAGGGACCTCACTGACTGAGCAGGTACAGGACCTATTTTCTGGCCACTATTTTTTAGTTAAAACTATGGGTCCATTGACAGGGGGAATAGATCCACAAGTACCTAATGATATTTTTAATTTTAATGTAATGTGCTAAAATTGACTTTGGCCCCTGCACGCCCAGTTGTTGATGGTTCCGGCCCAGTAGGGCATTTGAGTTGTGCGGCCCTGCCCTATACACAGACACACACACACACACAGAGGCCATGACACAAGTAGTATTTTTAACACGTGGGTTCTTGGGCACAAACAGCAACTGAACTCACAAGAATATAAGAATATAAAACAGATATATTGATGCAAACATGCATTAGCAGAAACATTTCAACACGCAACTTAACATATTCCCACCTAACATATTTCTTGCTCCACTTCCCCCTCTATCTCTAAAGCCACACTTACTTATTTTATTTTATTTATTTATTTAATATTTTTATACTACCCAAAACGTATGTCTCTGGGTGGTTTACAACAAAACAAAATAAATTACAACAAAAAAATTAAAACATTTGTTTAAAAAAATAACAGCAAAAAAGTTATAACATTGCAACAATTTAAAATTTTAAAACAATGTTTTAAAACAGTGTTTAAACTATTAAACAGTATGTAACTAAAAGCCTGGGTGAACAGATGCGTCTTTAAATATATATATTTTTACTTGTCAACGATGGGGAAGCTCTTATTTCTAGGGATGTGCGGTTCGGTTCGGATCCGGACCGGTTCGTCCGAACCGGTCCGGATCCGGCGGCTCGATCCCGGACCGAATCGGGCCCTCCCGAGGACCGAGCCGGACCGAATTCGAGCCGGTTCGGTACCGAACCGGCTCGGGTTTCCCGAACCGGTTCGGGAACGAAATTGAGTCTCTGGAGTGTCTCTTTAAAGTTCCAAGTGTGTCCTCCATTTTGTGTCTCCTTCCCGAAACTTTTGCTCCTCCTTGCATCCATTTTGTGATGCTATTTCCAGGCATTGTATTGGCTGCGCTATTGATCCTTGATTGGCCAGAATGAGTCCTTTGGTCTGGTAGGCTGCTTGGCTGTTGCACTGTTGAGAGCTGGCACCCTGTTGGCCGTGGGGGGAGTGCAAAGGTGGGGGCTCCCAAAGGAGGGAATTTCAAACCTATATAAACCCAAGCCTCTTCTCTGGAAACTTCTCTTGGCTGCAGTTGTGGGATCATCTCTGAGACTGCTTGCCCTTTGCTGGCTGCTCTGGTGTCTCTGTGAGTCCTGACTGTGTCCTGTGTCTCTCTGTGTGTGCTCTGTCTAATCCTTTGTCCACCAGCCCTTTGTGACTCTCTGTGTGTCTCCTCTCTCTGTCTGTCTCTTCTCTTGCCTGTATACTGTGTGTTACTTCACTTTACTTTCTTCTTAATTTCCCCCAATTTTCCCTGTTCCTTGTCTGTCTGCTTTTCTCCCCCCCCTCCCCCCCCCTTTCCCTTCTCATCCTTTGGGCCTACCCTCCCCCTCCCCCACTCCCACCCACTGCATCCTCATTGCTTTAAATCTTCTTCCATTAATTATTGCTCTTTGTCCTGCCTTGTTGTTGTCCAACTTTTTGATTTTCACATTGCATTCCATTGGTTTCAGTTATATATTGCTTGCTGGTTTTGCTTAAATTGTACCATTTTGTTTGTTTCTGCTGACTGCTGCTGCCCTGCGAGTTGGTTCCCTGAATCCCTCCCCCCCACCCCCAGAGGATTCTGTTGTTGTTTCTTGTTGTCCCATATAATCAGTTTTGGTTCCCTGCTCCAAACTTGCCCCTCCAAGTCCAACCACACCCCACCCCAACCCCACCCCATCCAGCCTTCTCCCAAGTTTGCTGCTGCCAAACCGAGTCCAGTTTTCTTTGCTTGGTTCCACTTATTCATTTGCTATTATTAATTTGCAGCAATTGTGGTTTCATTGTCTCTGTTCACTTAGTGGCCCCCCTCAGAGTCTGTGTTTGGTTCCCCCTCCCCACACCCCCACCCCCAAGTTTTTTCTGCTGGTTATAGTCTTTCTTTTAATTTTTTTTTTAAACTTCTGGCTTGTGTTCTCTTGATATATATTGCTTTATATATTTTGCTACCCTCCTCCTCCTCCTCCCCGCCCTGCCTGCCCCCCCCACCCTCCCTCCTCCCAGACCCTACCCTAGCCCAGGCCCAGCTCCTCCCCCAACCACCCCATCCAGCCTAATCGCTGCTGCTGCCCGAGTTGTTCCAGTTTCTCCTTTGCTGTTTGTTGTTGCCCCCTCCCCTTCCCCCCAACACCCCTCTGCCACACACTAGCCCCCAACCACACACACCCTCTCTGCTCCCCCCACCCCACCTCTTTTTCTCCTTGCCCCTGACTCTCTCCACTCACCCCAGGCCCCCTGCCACACACTAGCCCCCAACCACACACACCCTCTCTGCTCCCCCCACCCCACCTCTTTTCCTCCTTGCCCCTGACTCTCTCCACTTACCCCAGGCCCCCTGCCACACACTAGCCCCAACCACACACACCCTCTCTGCTCCCCCCACCCCACCTCTTTTTCTCCTTGCCCCCGACTCTCTCCACTTACCCCAGGCCCCCTGCCACACACTAGCCCCCAACCACACACAGCCTCTCTGCTCCCCCCACCCCACCTCTTTTCCTCCTTGCCCCCGACTCTCTCCACTTACCCCAGGCCCCCTGCCACACACTAGCCCCAACCACACACACCCTCTCTGCTCCCCCCACCCCACCTCTTTTTCTCCTTGCCCCCGACTCTCTCCACTTACCCCAGGCCCCCTGCCACACACTAGCCCCCAACCACACACAGCCTCTCTGCTCCCCCCACCCCACCTCTTTTTCTCCTTGCCCCCGACTCTCTCCACTTACCCCAGGCCCCCTGCCACACACTAGCCCCCAACCACACACAGCCTCTCTGCTCCCCCCACCCCACCTCTTTTCCTCCTTGCCCCCGACTCTCTCCACTTACCCCAGGCCCCCTGCCACACACTAGCCCCAACCACACACACCCTCTCTGCTCCCCCCACCCCACCTCTTTTTCTCCTTGCCCCCGACTCTCTCCACTTACCCCAGGCCCCCTGCCACACACTAGCCCCCAACCACACACAGCCTCTCTGCTCCCCCCACCCCACCTCTTTTCCTCCTTGCCCCCGACTCTCTCCGCTTACCCCAGGCCCCCTGCCACACACTAGCCCCCAACCACACACAGCCTCTCTGCTCCCCCCACCCCACCTCTTTTCCTCCTTGCCCCCGACTCTCTCCACTTACCCCAGGCCCCCTGCCACACACTAGCCCCCAACCACACACACCCTCTCTGCTCCCCCCACCCCACCTCTTTTTCTCCTTGCCCCCGACTCTCTCCACTTACCCCAGGCCCCCTGCCACACACTAGCCCCCAACCACACACAGCCTCTCTGCTCCCCCCACCCCACCTCTTTTCCTCCTTGCCCCCGACTCTCTCCACTTACCCCAGGCCCCCTGCCACACACTAGCCCCAACCACACACACCCTCTCTGCTCCCCCCACCCCACCTCTTTTTCTCCTTGCCCCCGACTCTCTCCACTTACCCCAGGCCCCCTGCCACACACTAGCCCCAACCACACACACCCTCTCTGCTCCCCCCACCCCACCTCTTTTCCTCCTTGCCCCCGACTCTCTCCACTTACCCCAGGCCCCCTGCCACACACTAGCCCCCAACCACACACACCCTCTCTGCTCCCCCCACCTCTTTGGACCGCTGCTACTGCTGTGTCCTCCCCCCACACCTGAATCCCCCCTCCCTGCTGCGCTGCGCTTCTCCTCTCTCCTCTTTCTCTCTATCATCTCTCTTTCTCCTCTCTCTCTCTTTCTTTTCTCTCTCTCTCCTCTCTTTCTCTTTGTCCCTGCCCCCCCTCTCTTTTCTCTCTCTCTTAGTCTTTTCTCTCTCTGCTCCCCTTCACTTTCCACCTCCTCTCCCACAGCTGCAGCCGCACACAGTAGCCTACCCACCTGGCGGCTGCCATCGGTTTTTTTTTTCTTTTTATAGTTTTTGGTTGATTTTGTCTCTGCTTGGGGGTGAGTTGAGCGACACAAATAGTGTTGTCTCCTCACTTCTGCCCCTCCATCGTTGTTGAACTACCCCGGTTGCCTGTGTGCCTCGTGCGGCCGCCCTGCTGTGTCTCAGCCCAGGGTGGCTGGCTGGCGGCGGCGAATCCGTGACCAGCAGTGAGTGGCAGGAGAAGGACCGGAAGAAGAGGGGTTAGTGCGTGTGCGATTGTGCACCTTTTGTTGCCCCTTTCTCTCCCTAGCTGGCGGTTTTAAATAGGGACACCCCTATTCTGAAATGCATTTGGGTGTGGGGAGGAGGGAGGGAACCTTGGAGAGGAGATGTACTGTTGTAAAACTTGTGTCTTCATGCCCATGCCCAGTAAAGAAATTGCTGCTGTGTGTTGCGTTGCATTGCATGCGTCTTGCAGGTGGTTTTTGAACAGGTGCCTTCCAGAGTGCTTCCTTGCCTCTGGGGCAGTCTGAGTGGGGTCCAGGGTTCTGATGCGATGCTGCCACTACATGCTGGGCCCATGCCATGCCAGAGTGCTTCCTTGCCTCTGGGGCAGTCTGAGTGGGGTCCTGGCTGGGCTCTGATGCTGCCACTACATGCTGGGCCCATGCCATGCCAGAGTGCTTCCTTGCCTCTGGGGCAGTCTGAGTGGGGTCCTGGCTGGGCTCTGATGCTGCCACTACATGCTGGGCCAATACACACGTATGATGATGATCATGATGTTCAATCCATGAGGCTGCCATCAAGTGTTTGCTGCTGCTTGCTTGCCATGGCATTGGGCAGGCAGAGTCACAGAGTGGGTGGGTTCAACCTCTGTGTTGGTGTGACTGGGTTCTGGTTTTGGTTGTGTGCAATTTAGAGTCACTAAATAGGCTGCATTGAGTTTGATGCTCCCCCCACAGGAGCATTACTTGAGAACCACCCCCCAGAACCCACACTTTGTGTTCCAGTTCACTAAATAAGGGTTTCCTCCTTTGATCTGCAGGTTCCCAAGCGTTGACTGCATCCCTCCCCCACCCCCGGTAGGTGCTGTGCCCTCCCCCCATCCACTCTCCCCCCCAAAAAAAGCTAAAAACTTGCCACCCACACCACAACTACTCCACCCAACTGCCCGTGCCACCCTCCCACACCGGGGTTCCACCCTTTAACCCCCTATTTTTCTAAAAAAAAACCCTCCCAGACCCATCTCCCCAATTGGCTTGGTGGTTGACTCCCAAATTCAAAAAGGACACCCTCCCCCTCACTTCGATTGGCTTCCCCCCCCATATCAAAAAGTCTTCCTTTCCCCCCAATTGGCTTCCTTTTTTGAAAACAAACTTCCCCCCCGCCGCCTCCAAATCAGCTGCCTTTTTTTTGGCCCCTAAGCCCCTCCAAATTATTTTTTGACCCTGTCTGGCCTTCCTCCTAAAGTCTCCCTCCTTCTGACCTAGCAGCATGTCTGAGCGCCGTGTGGCGGGCAGGGCTCGCTCAAGGCTGGCAGGCAGAGGTGGGAGAGGCCAGGTGCGGGGTGCGCCTGCGGCACGGGGAGGGAGAGGACGCGGGGAGCCTGAGGACACCCCAGTTCTCCCCATTGGAGAATTCTTTGCTCCGGCCCCATCTTTGGTGCGCAGGATTCAGTTCCCCACGCCTGCTGCCGCCAATCGCGGCAGAGGCAGAGGCACCGTTAGGGCTGTGGCGGGTCCCTCCTCGCCGGCGGCACCAGGTGCTGCTGAGCTACCGCCAGTTGTTGAGGTGGAGGAGACTGTGGAGTTGGAAGAGCAGGTAGAGGGCGGTGAGGACCGTGCGGCTGGCAGCGATGCAGCCAGGTTCTCCCTCCCTCTGGGGCCCCTTCCCCCTATCCTTTCGCCGCTCAGTGGGGCCCCCCCTCGTGAAGCCCGACACTCTGGTGGAGAGCGGTCTGGCGAGGTGGTGGAGGAGAGGCCTGCCTCTCCGATGCCAGTTGAGCCGGGCCCTTCCTCCGCTGTGGAGGGCGGAAGGGGCGGGTTGGGTGGCAGCAGTGGGCAGGCAGCGGCGGCCGCCCCCCCCCCTAGGACTGCAGCCACCCTGCGAGAAACGGCCTAGGACGGCGCCCAGGGCGCAGGAGGCCAAGGGCAGTGGTGCATGGGTGCATTTTGAGGTCCCTCAAGATGCCCCATTCCACGCCCGCTGTGTCCACTGCAGGATGCTTGTCAGCCGTGGAAGGGACCCTGCGCACCTGGGTACGACGCCTATGTGGAGACACCTAGAGCGTCACCACCCAGGTCTCAGGGGACAGGCTGGCAGCGCTAGTGCGCCTTGTGCATCTGCCACTAGGGCGGGCAGCGGCAGTGTGCCAGCCAGCAGGCAGGCTACACTGCCCGTCCAGCGGTGGACGCAGTCCTCGGGCAGCCAGCGTATTGTTCGCGTGGACCATCATCACCTCACCCGCCTCATAGGGGAGATGATTTCCACCGATGACCAGCCGTTTCAGGTGGTCGAGAACAACGGCTTCCGCCGTATTCTCCAATACCTGGCTCCCGAATACGTCATCCCCTCAAGGACGACGTTCAGCCGGAACGTGGTCCCCTCCCTGTACCGCCGGTGCAGGGAGCTCGTGTCGGCCGAGCTGCGTGCAGCTCCGGCCGGGACAAGCGTGCATTTCACGACTGACCTCTGGACCAGTGTCAGTGGGATGCACGCTTCTTTCCTGGCCCTCACTGCCCACTGGTGGGGACCGGAGAGTGAGGGGACCTCCGCGGGCGATGCTTCCGGGTCCGGCGCGGCTCCCGATGCACTACGGCACAGGTGGGCCGTCCTGCACGTGGAGACGATGGACACGAGGCACACCGCGGAGGAGGTGGCGGCCGTACTCGACCGCCAGATAGAGGAGTGGATTGGCGGGTGTCCACACCTCTCCCGCGGCTTCATTGTCACCGACAATGGAGCCAACGTTACCGCCGCTGTCGAGACAGTCATGGACTGTGTGAACATACGGTGTATGGCACACACGCTCCATCTGACCGTCAGGGACGCCCTTGGCCTTAAGGAGCTGAGGGCGTCCCAGGAGAAGGGGGCCCGCCCCATCGCAGGTGCTGTTGCTGCCACGGCCACGCTTGTGGATAAGTCCCGCAAGCTGGCCGCCCACTTCCACCGCAGCGAGAAGTCCAGGAGACTGCTTCGCCAGAAGCAGGATGACCTTGGCCTTCCTCGCCATCTCATCCCTACGGATGTGGAGACGCGGTGGAACTCCACCTTCCTCCTGTTCCAGCGCCTGTTGGAGCAGGAGAGAGCCCTTGTCGCCCTGGCGAGGGACGAGTCCTTGGATGTCTGCGACTTCTCGAACGCAGAGTGGAAGCAGATGTCCGAGGCGGTGTCGGCACTCGAGCCCTTCCAGCTTGCCACGAAGGGCTTGTGTGGCGACACCACTCCCTTGAGCCAGGCGCTGCCCACAGCTGTTGGTCTCGAGAAGCTGATGGGTGGACTCCATATCTCTCTGACCACGCCAGAGGGTCGTGCTCTGGCTGGGAGGCTGAGGTCTGGGGTTGACAAGCGGCTCGTTGATGTGCTGGGAGACAGGGAGGAGTATGTCCTCGCTTGTCTCTGTCACCCAGCCCTCAAGGGCAATGCCGTGAGTGCCGACGACTTGCCCAGGTGGAAGGGCATCCTGGTCGAGAAGGTTAGGGAGGAGGAGGCCGCTAGGGCCCGCAGAGACCAGGGTGTTGGTAGTGGTGCGGGGGCAGCCCTCGCGGCCCAACCCGCACCCAGCAGCAGCATGGGCGGCCAGCCGGCGTCAGCTTCCCCTTCCCCTCCCTCTTCCCAGTCCAGCAGCGCGGCATCCCAGGCGGCGCCATCGCAGCAGCCATTTGCTACCGACTCGAGATCCGCCCAGTGGTTTCAGCGGTTCTGCTATGGCGCCATGCCTGGTATGCGGGAGGCTCGACCTGCCAGGCCCCCCTCCAGTGCTGAGCAATGCGTTGCGCAGTACTTGGAGGAGCCTGTGGAGGGAGACGGCGTGGACTGCGCACAGTTCTGGGCGAGCCGCCGCCAAGTCTGGCCGGACCTGGCGGTGGTGGCTGTGCGCCTCCTCTCCTGCCCCCCAACCAGTGTCCAGAGCGAGCGGGTGTTTTCACGTGCCGGGGACGTGGTGACACCCTCTCGCTCCCGCTTGGACCCTGGTCTGGTGGAGCAGCTGGTCTTCCTTAAGGTGAACCTCCCCCTGTTGGGCTACCCCAAGCTGCAGTTTGAGACGGGCGAGTGATTACCGTGGGTTGCCCCATGGTTGGTCACCTGCTTGGCTCGAACTCTGTGCTTATCCCTACCCTCCCCCCTTCCACCTCTAGCTGAGCTGACGTGACAGATGCTGAGCCGTGCCAGCCAGTCGCAGCGTGTAGTGTGCCCACACAGAGATGCAGTTGTAGTAGTAGTTGTAGTGCTGCAACTGGCCAGATGTTTACAATGCCCACGCCCACCTAAAAAGAAACCCAATGCTGACCAGCACAGGCCCTTTATCTATCCACCTGTCAGCATTTGGGGACCTGGCGTGGGCACGGCACACACCCCCAAAGTAGCACAGCCCACGGAGTACTAGACTTAGCGGCAGCGGCGGGTATACGTTCAAAAATGCAGTGTAGATATGTAAATACTGTATGTAAATAAACATGTAAATAATTTTTTCTTTAAAAACCCCATGTCAAAATCAAGCCTCAAAATTATGCAAAAGAAAGAAAAAAAGGTGACAAAGGGAGAACAAAATGATGAATGCCAAATGAATTGATTTTATTGAAAATGTCACCAGAAATCATGTGTGGGGGGCTTGGTTTACATGGAGAAGATGATTGGGTGATTTTTTGAAATGAAACGAATGAATTATTATCATCTTATGTTCATCTTGATTGTGGTCACTGTTGATGTTGGCTGATGGCAAAAAACCCAAAACCATCAGAATAGCAATGAACTGGCTGCCAACACAACATATTGATTGATAACTGTGCAGGGGGGGAATTGGGTCTGTGTGTGTGTGTGTGGTGCAGGCTCAGTCTGTCTCTTCCTGTTGTGTGTCTGTCTGTCTGTCTGTCTGTCTGTGTGAATGGATGCCTAGCACTGTCTCTGTGTGTGGATGCTTTCTGTGTGTGGTGTGGTGTGTGTCTGTCTACATGTTTTTTTTCCTCCCCCCCATGCCTCCCTCCATCCTTCCCCTCTCATCCTCTCCCCTTCCTCTTCACCACCTTCCATCCTCCCTCCCTTCCAGCCCACCACCGCCTCACCTGCCCCCAACCCCGGTCTGGCAGATGATGAGAGTCTGGTCTCTCCCACCAAAGCACACACGTGAGCACGTGTGTGCACAAATATGTGGCTGACCAACTCTGAGCCGGACCCTCCCCCCTTCAATCCCCTCTACATCCCTCTCCCCCTCCCCTTTCCTCCCCCCTGCCTCCCAGCCTCCCTCCCTGCCTCCCTCCCCCCTCCTAGCTAGCAGCACACACATACACACACAAAACACCTGTGGTGGCAAACACCACCAGCACACATGCACTCACACTGGTGCCACCACCTCTGCCTTGGGCCTCTGTGTCCTTGAGCAGATATGTGGTGGTGGACCAGAGAAGCATTTCTTTCCAGCAAGGCAAAAGGCATGCACTCACTGCACACACACACACACACACACACGAAGAGGTGAAGACGAGAAGAGGCAACTTCTAGAACCAGCAGCAGCAGGTGAGTGTCGTGTAATTGTGTTGCTTCCCAAGGCCACTGCCCATGCTCAATGCTCAGTCTGCTGAAACTAAAGAACTAGCTACAATCACCCTTCCTCACATGCAGCTCAGCTCAGCTCAGCTCAGCTGCACAGCACACTGACTAACTAGACACTACAGCTGGTGGTAGAAAAAACAGAAGTCTAGATTCTAGAAGATGTCCTGGTGGATTTTAAACTTTCAAATCTGTGCTAGGATTGCCTCGCCCGCCTCCTCCTCCTCCTCCTCCTCCTCCTCCTGCCTGTAATTGTGCCCTCTCCCCTTGCAGTTGCGCCGTCGTGATGGGTTGGTGATGTGCGTGCGCCGTCTACTTGTTAGCTCTCTCCTCCTCATGTTGGCTGGGCTTGCCAGGCACTGGCTGGCAGCAGCTGTTGGCTGTGTGCTAGGCTCAGGCTGTGGCGCGCGTGACTGGACTGGGAATGTTATTGTAGCGGCAACACTGGTTGTGGTGGTAGCAGTAGTAGCTGTTGTTGTTGCTGGGCTGGTGGCTGCTGGCCTGTGCTGACTCTGCGCACTTGGTCTGGTCTGGTCTGGTCATTGGGATGCAGATGTAGGGTGTGTGTGCATCATCCATGGGGAGCATCAGAGCAGAGCAGAGCAGGTTGGCTGGCTTCTGTCTGTCGGGCCTAGTCAGTGGCAGGCACTGAGTGAGGCGGTGGTTCCTTTGGGCATCACGTCACCCATCATGCAGAGCGGCAGGTCTGCTGCTCCGCCTCCTGCTTCTTCTCTGTGTGTGCTGCTCTTGTGCTTAGTGTGCTGCTCCGCTGCTGCTGCTGTGCTGGCAGGCAGCACAGCAGTGGCCTTTTTGTTAGATCAGAGAGTGGGTGTTGTCTCTCTGAGTGTCCTCCTCTTACTTGCTTGGATAGGAGTGGTGGTAGTAGGTAGGCATTAAGATGGACTGACTAGGTGTTACGTGTTAGGGCGCCCAGAGAGAGGGGCCAAAAAGATGGGGTGGCAATTGTTGGGTTGCTCCTAGTATTATTGGTGAATTTCTGAAGAAATTTTTTTTTCCCATTGGCTAGAATGGGGGTTCGGGGCTGCCCCAGACCCGCCTCTGTGGGGTGGCAGCACCGCCAAAGTGGGTCCGGGGCCATGGCAAAAATGCCCTCAGTCCCTCCCAGCAATCCCCGTAGAGATAGGAGTGATGGTTCTGTTGTTTTTCTGAGGTGTTCTGAGTGAGTGTGGATTCTGTGATAGCAAATGAGAGTGGATTCATGGTGTCTCATTGGAAATCTCATAAGCTATCATAGAATCTACACTCAGAATACCTCAGAAAAACAACAGAACCATCACTCCTATCTCTACGGGGATTGCTGGGAGGGACTGAGGGCATTTTTGCCATGGCCCCGGACCCACTTTGGGGGTGCTGCCACCCCACAGAGGTGGGTCTGGGGCAGCCCCGAACCCCCATTCTAGCCAATGGGAAAAAAATTTTTCTTCAGAAATTCACCAATAATACTAGGAGCCACCAATTGCCTTGGGATTTTTGGGGTGGAGGACACCCATGGGTGGCTACCACCCACCCCAGCTTTTTTGCCCCTAAGGGCTCCACATTGTGAGTTATGGGCAAAAATTTATTTTTTGAAAAAAATTTGTAAAAAATCAGAGGAAGGTCCAATCGACTTGAAATTTGGGTGGCAGGTAGAACACAATGTCCCCTTCAAAACCAGCCACTTTTTGTGATCCGAACCAGTTCGGTTCGGATCTGAACCGGTTCGAAACCGAACCGGACCGGGGGGGTGGTCTGGCAAAACCAAAACCGAACCACCCCGGTCCGGTCCGGACCCGGTTCGGACCCGAACCGAACCGGGAGAACCGGTTTTATGCACATCCCTACTTATTTCAGCAGGGAGCGCATTTCAAAGCTTTGGGGCAGCAGCAGAGAAAGCCGGTCCCTGAGTAGCCCCCAGACGGGCTGGTGGCAACTGCAACTTAGCCACCCAGTGCAGTGTGGGCCAGTGACACGGCAACCACACCACCCAGGTCAGACAAAAGAGTATTTGAGGGGCCCCAGAGGGTGTGGAGGCCCTGGACTTCATCCCCAAAGTCCAGGGGTAAGAGTGCCTCTGACTGCTGTACCTGTGTTCAATATAACTTGTGAACGACTATACCTGTGTAAGATCTGTAACTGTGTACACTGTGCACTCATTGTACAACAGTTCAACATGACATGTGAATGGGCCTAATGTCTTTGCACTTTTGTGGGGGGGGGCAAGTGTTTGAGTGTGTGTGGGTGGGTGTGTGGGGGTGTGGTGTGTGTGTCTGTGTGTGCTGCATGTACAAAACCTGCAGAATAGTATTGATCAGGTCTGTTATCTCAACCCCACATACTGCTGTTAACAAGTTCACGGAATATAATTAGGAGTTATGATTAACATTCATAATGATATCTTTGACCTAGGTTCTGTTTTTTATAAATTGTGTTTAAAAAAATTAAAATCCAATTTAAATTTTAAAATATGATTTATTTTTTAATTTTTTAAAAAAATCACTGATTTTTATCAACCCTGGTTGATATGCTGGATGTCTTTCATGCACACAGATACTGCTGAATGGCCTACAATGCGATTGGAATATTGCTCAATGAAATGTCCTTGTTTGCTTTGAACTTGTACTTCTGTCTGAAATTGAGCAGCTTTATTTTAAATAGCTCTGTTCCCTGAATGGAAGTATGATCTAAACAAAAGTGCATAGTTCATCTTGACATACAATTCAGATTCAATAAGCTCTATGAGCTTAGCATATTTGCCGGGTGACAAGTTATTCATAATGTTGAGCATTTGTTCTATGCAGGATCACCACACTGTTCACAAGAATTTATCTCCAGCCTGTTTCAGCAGATATGGAGAACGAAATAAAAAATATTGCACTCAACTGTGATCAAAGGCATTCTGACACAGGAGGCAGTGCTGCTCAAGAACACACCCAAGGATTCCAAAAGCCAGTTATTATCCACGCCCTCAATCATGGCCAAGGCAGAATGCTAATGCACGATATCTCTTCTTGAAATCGGATGTAGGCACACACATACAAATTCAATGCTCAAATTACAGTACCATCCATGCTGGAAATCCATGCATTATTATTCAGAGACTCCATCTCACAGAGTTCACATCTCAGTACAGATAACCGATAACTGCAGCCCAGATGTATTTTCAGCAAATCATACATTTGACAAGGATTTAGCTCTACTAGTGGAGTGAGAAAACTGCATATCTGCTGCGTAAGGCCCCTTCTTGGGCCATTTTAGACAATACTATGTCCTCCGGCTGTGTAGAGGAGCAGTTCATGTAACTGCTGCCCTGTGTGATTAACGAATGGCACCTCTGAGTGCCAGGACAGGAGGCAGGAAGAATATGCATGCTCATGCTACGCACATGTCTTTATCCCATGGAACTGGGTTGGCAGATGAAGCATTGTCTGAACCAGTCCATTGATATTTAAATGGTTTGTAGAAGACGAGTATGACAAATATATATCGCTTTCCAACAGAAGCTGCCAGAGTGGTTTACAAACATATAAACAAACAAACAAATAAAATGGCTCCCTGTCCCCCAAAGGGCTCACAATCTAAAAGAGAAACATAAGATAGACACCAGCAACAGCCACTGGAGGGGTGCTGCGCCGAGGATGGATAGTGCCAGTTGCTCTCCCCCTGCTAAATAAAAGAGAATCACCACTTTTAAAAGGTGCCTCTTTGCTCAGCAGGGGGAACACAGTCCAAAGGTTCTTGTTAAGATCTATCCTTAAACTGTGATTCTATTCACACTTACTAAGAAGCAAATTGCACTTAAATTGATTACAAATTCATCCTTTTGGTTTGGCATTCCTAATACTGATATTATTGACAATGAAACTCTAGAGCAGGGGTTCCTACCCTTTTTGCACATATTCTATCTATCTATCTATCTATCTATCTATCTATCTAATTTATATACCGCCCAAACTTTCATCTCTGGGCAGTTAGATAAAACCATTTTAAAACAATTAAAACACATATAAAATTTAAAACAATTCAACTATTTAAACTCAACCAGAAAATTAAAACCTATAAATTTGAAAAAGCTGAAAAAGCTTGGGTGAAGAGATGGGTTTTCAGATGTTTTTAAAAAATTGCCAGAGATAGGGAGGATTGTATCTTAAGTCCCCCACCCACCAGATCCTCAATATTACCCATGGACCCACTCCATTTATATAAGTCTCCAGTAAAAATCAGTGGGGAGAGTACTCAGGATAGTTATTTTCAAGAACTTTATTTTGGTTCACCAGAAAGCAAATTAATTTCAGTGCAGCAAAGAATTTGCATAAAACGCTCTAGGCCCTTTTAACAGACATTGCTGGGAACAGGAGAGCCTGTTTCACTCTGGTGTCTCTTGTCAACACTGAAGGTACAATTAAAATTCAAGAAAAATAAAGAACATACTGTATTTGATTATAAATGATGTTTTTGGAGAGTACCTTTAATTCTATATTTACTATACTACAGACCACCTAGACCCCTTATGTAGAAGGTGTGCTACTGTATGTTTCAAGGCTGCTCAGCTTCAGCCCTCCAACTGTTTTTGGACTACAACTCCCATAATCCCCAACCACAGTGGCCATTAGTCAGGGATTATAGGAGTTGTGGGTGAACATCTGCAGGGGGTCCGAAGCTGAGCAACCCTGTACTAGCGAATGAAATCAAATCAAACACAATCATGGCTTTGATTACGTTGCCATCCTTTAATGGCTGATACCCTAAGGTATCACACCCTAAGGTATACCCTAAGGTATGCATGCTTCTAACAACAACATGCATGCAGCACTGTCACCCGCCCCATCAGTCCCTATGCTCACGAAGGACGGGTACTCTTGCACAAGAGCTTCTGAATGTGATCAAGATATGTGCAACAGTAGTGGCCAGATCTGCCATCTTCAAGGAGGGCTGCAGTTGGCACACCAGCCAAAGCTGAACAAAAGCACCTCCAGCCATAGCCACAACCTGGCCATCAGAGGGCAGAACCAGAGCCAGAATCATGCTTGAGTTGTGAACTTGTTCCTTCAAAGAGAGTGCTACCCCACCAATCAATAGGTTGGACACCTATTCCCAGATCACTTTTCCTACTGATCAAAGACACCTCTCTCTCCTCTGAAGTTTCAGCTTGTCATGCCACATCTAGTCCATCATAGCCCTGACACTTGTTAAGGATTTCCACTACCTCCCTCAAATCTGATGGAAAGGAGATACATAGAGTTGAGTGTCATCCACATATTGGTGATGTGGAATTTCAAATTCCCATACAACCTCACCCAGTGGTTTCATAGATTTAGTCGCCATGGCTTTTACCAAGACGTGCCAAATTTTTAGGCAAATGCTACTGATGTAACATTATAGTTCTAAGGTTTGTGTGTGTGTTCCTATTGTTTTATGTGTGCTTTTTAAGTTTTAAATTCATTTTGTACATTTTTAATCTATTTTGGCCTGTAGCCAAAACAACAAACTGGACTTACTGACTGAGATTCAATTGTATGAAGTACCTTTTTGTCCTAAATCTACTGACCATCAGTTGCATTGGATGACTTCAAATTCTTGTAGTGACGCAAAGGAAGAAAAATGTCTTTCTATCCACTGTCTCCCTACTATGCACCATTTTATAAACTCTGTCCTGAGAAGGAACTTAAACTGTATAGACCAAACAGTACTAGCTGTACTTCTCTATAGAATTAGGCTGAGGATTCATGATGCACACACACGCACTGCATCTTTTCTTCATTTCTTGAAAACAATAATTCAGCCATGTATTCTGGGGAACATTTCTATAGAAAAATGATAGCTGAGCCATGGAAATTAAACAAATAGATGTATATGTCAGGGATCGACATCCAGACTAATGGTGCACTAGTGCAAATGTAATCCCCACCATTATTACCAGTATTATTGTTAGCATATGGTGTGGATTAACAATAGAGGCTTCCTGAATTTGGCCACTAAAGGGTTCTGTGATCTCCCTTCCTCTTTCTTAATTGGTAGAAGAGCATGCTCAGAGGGTCCTTAGAATCTTCTGGAGATTCCAGCCCCGCCCCCAGCAAGAAGAACTGAGAGGGAGAAAGGAGATTTTGGAAACCCTTTGTGTTTTATTAACTTGCTTCCTTATTCCAGTTTATCTTCAATCAAATTGTGCACCGGTTTGAGGCTCTGGACAAGCCCTATCAGGTCATTGTACATCTGTTTTCTTTATTACAGCTGTGCACCTGCAAGACCTCTTGTAGGAGTGGTATGAACTGTGCAAAAGTGATATTGGGACAATTTTCTTAAAAAAGAGAGACTGGGAGTTTGTGTTTGTTTTGGTTTTCTTTATCAAGCCACATGCTACTTTGTGGAAGGAAGCTAACATAGAATAGCCTTAAGATATCATTGTATGCATGTTTTATTATTTGTACCATTTTGTAAACAGGTATTTTATATTTGTGTGCTTAACACATTCATATGTACAAAGAAACTTTAAATGCTTATAAATCCTTGAGTTTGGCATTAGAATTTTTCTTTCTTGCAATCACTGGTAGAAATACACTATCTCTGAATATATAGAGACTTTGAACTCCAAATCTTCAATTTCTTGAGTAAGAAGGGGGGTTACACAAACATGTTGCACTCTGCTAAGTCAGGAGCTTGCAGTCCAGACACAACAAGGTTCACTTGCACAACTTGTACCATGCCTCCTGCTGTTAAACTTCTTCCTTAGTCCATATATGTTGCAGTGAATGATCCAAAGCTATCTACTATCCTTGTTGCTGTAGTGGATTAAAGCCTCTGCCTCAGAGCAGCTCATGTGAATCACCCCTGGCGAGCTGCCTGGCTAGGTGTCTCCTAAAACGAATCTATATTTTTGGTAGATTTAAAATGCAACCACCAAGCACCCTAAAACTTGAAGAGAATCGGACCAGTGGATTGGGTGATTTAATCCAAGGTCCCTCTGTAACTAGGTACTGGGCAAATTTAAAAAAGAAAACTTCCACGTGTATGCCTACACGGGATGAGAAAAACTGATAGCTCCTGAGCTCCTGAGGATGTGTTTGCACCAGAGAAATCCCCCTTCTTCTACTGAATTAAAAACCCATTCTGAGAGGCTTGTAAAAAGTAAAAAAGAAGAGAAAAGAAAAATAAAACTTTTATTCAAAAGGCTACAAAAATAGTTTGTCTCAAGCTTCAGTAATAGGTTGCATTTAAGAACGCTTAAATGGTTACGGAGTCTTTTTAAGTTACTACAGACTGGTTCCGTCTGAGGCTCTCCCGGCTTTTAGAAACAGTTAAAAATACTTAGTAAGTTACAAAAATAAGTTGTCTTTATGCACGCTTAAATGTTTACAGAGGCTTTTGCAACATCCTAGGTGCGTTGAGCGTAGGCTAGTGTTTCTTATTTCAATTACACTGCAAGTAAACAATAATAGAACAGTATCAGGAATATGCAAAACCACACACATACAAAGAAATATAAGTTCCTAATGCACAGTCTGACTAAACAAACTGTTCCCTATGCTAAATTCCCTTTTCTCTGAACTCACCCAATTCCTGATGAGAAGCTTCCTGTAATCCTTTCTTTTAAAGATCTACAGAGTTATTCCATGAGAGAAACGACCATGTTGGCTTCGACCATGAGGGAGCAAAACTCCTTTGCCCCTCACTAAGCCTTTCCACATGCACTTCTCGCCAACAAAGACTGCCCTTCTTGTTCCCAGAACTCCCAGCAACTGCTCTCTAGGTCCCACCCACTTGGTGTACTGATTGGCTGCCCTGGATTTCACCAGCCTGTCAGTCGAGACAAGGGTTCACTCCCTGTTAACTCTTCGGGGGGGGGGGGGGGGAAGAGGCTAATCACTACAATTGTGCAAGTGGAAGTATTGTGCAAGAGATTGTGCAACTTTGAGCATCCTCCCAGCTATGCAACCTCCTTGCATTTGTGCATCTTTGTTTGTGGCACTAATGCAGTATTATTCTGGTTGACAGCCATTGAATCACAAAACCTTATTATATGTAAAGTTTGTCACCAGCTTTATATCCTTCAGGTAATTCATTCATTCATTCATTCTATTTCTATATCGCCCTTCCAAAAATGGCTCAGGGAGGTTTACACAGAGAAATAATAAATAAATAAGATGGATCCCTGTCCCCAAAGGCCTCACAATCTAAAAAGAAACATAAGATATACACCAGCAACAGCCACTGGAGGTACTGTGCTGGGGGTGGATAAGGCTAGTTACTCTCCCCCTGCTAAATAAAGAGAATCACCATGTTAAAAGGTTCCTCTTTGCCAAGTTAGCAGGTGAACTTGATGAATGCGCCACTGAATCTTGCATAGGCATGAAGGCATCCATTTTTCTGTGCTTTGCTACCATGCTGCTCTGGTAATGTCTAGATGGATGAACCATGTGGCAAGGTGAATATGCAGGTCTTTCCCATGTGCATGTTACTTAGCCCCCACCCTGGAAAGTGTGATGATGCTGAGGGAAGAAACTACACCATTCACACCATCCATGAAGTTCCTTCATGCAGACATCAGTGGAGCAGCATTGGCCTGGATCACAGGGAAGAAGATCTAATCTCATTCCAATTGGGGGGGGGGGGTTGGCCCCAAATGACATGAGCATCAGCTCTGTCTGCTCATGTTCAGAGTATATAATTAATTAGGGCTAAACAACATGTTGAGCCTGGTCTCATGATCAGTGAGACCCAGTTTTTGCAGCTAAGCGGGGAGAGCAAGCTAAGCTCGCTTTCCCCGCAGATGATCCAGGCATGAGCCCTGGGCAGCCGGATCGGCCGCCAACACGATTGCCAGCTCCGTGACGGAGCTGACGGGGGCTGGAGAGCTCAGGGGTTGCGCGGCCCCCGGAAACTCCAGTATGCCCTGCACGAGTGCGCAGGGCATACTGGGGAGATCCCCGGAGTCGGGAGGCGGCTTTTCACCTCACCTCAGGGGTCTACTTGTGAGTAACCGCACCGCAGAGCCGCGCCGCAGCTACTCATGATCTTCAAAACCAGGTTTGCAGAGTGTTCGCTCTGCAAACCTGGTTTTAGGGCAGGGGTATTCAGGCGGGTTACCTGCCTAAGAACCACCGGGCTTGCAGCCAATCCCGGTGGTTCACATGATGGGGCGAAATCGGGCTAGCGGATTTCATCCCATTGTGTGAATAGCCTTGTTATGTTAAGTAACAAAGAAAGTAAACAGGAAGTGTATATTTGTTGTTGTTTTTAAAAATCCTTCTGGGAGCCCTGACGTGGATTGTGCAAGATTAACACATGCTTAGCAAATAATTGCTTTGCTGTCAAATAACAGTTTGGGGGTGGAGTTCTGTGAGATAACAGCACAAGGGGGAAGAGTTAACTCCCCCCCTTCCCCTCCACACACTGCTGCTTCAATCTGCATCAGGGGTCACACACATACACATACACTTTATTACAGGAAACATATACTTCTAGTTTGATTCTCATGTTGACTGGCTCTCATACAGTGTAGGGCACCACCCATAAAAGGGCTAGACGCACGCGCTGTCTCTGTTCATCCCCAAATTGTGTTCTTGCATCTAGCAAACACATAGAGCTTTCATGGCTCCTAAGGATTGTGCAATCAGTGCAGCAATGAGCCTCCCTTCAAGGCTTTAATGGGATTAAAATGGAATTTTATAGAATTTAATTATTCCATTGGGACTAATAGGAGGCTTGTTACTGCAGTGATCACACAATTCTTTGAGCCTCCATGGAGGCTCTGCAAGCTTGCTAGATGCAAGGACACAATTTGGAGATGAGCTGAGGTAGCACATGTGTATCTAGCCCTTCCATGGGCAGTGCGCTGAGCTGCATATGAGTCACTGCCTCTTATGCCCTACTGGCACATTAAGTTCCACCCTCCTACAATCTGGTCCTATTCAGATGTTATTTTCAGAGACTGTACTCGTGTAAGCCTCTGACAGCATGCCAGGTGTCCCTCTCCTGGTATGTCACTCACTCACCCTCCCTGGAGGGGCACTCACACTTACAGCATTTGTCTGAAAAGGTGAATGCTGTAAATGTGAGGGTAGGCACTTCCGTGATTGGCAGGCTCAGCCCCATTCCCTAAGGGGAATATCTTACAGCAGACAGTGCTCACATGTAGTCACCCATCCAAATGCAAGCCACCCCAGGGCCTGCTTAGCAAAGGGGTCAATTCATACTCAGTACCACCACAACACAAGGCAACTGCCTTGCGCAGGGGTACAGAAAGAGGGAAGGCATGAGGAGCAACTCCTAACTTTATTTTGTTTAGGGAGGGACGAAAGACACTTTTGTGGGGAGATACGGATTATAAGATTTGTGGGGAGAGTTCAGTAAAATTAGGCGGGGGACTCTGCTTAGGGAATTAGGGAAGGATCTGCACCCTGAGCTTGTGTACTGCAGATTAAGCCATTTTCACCATGCTACTATAAATCTGTTGTCATGGCTTAGTGAAAGCCCCCTAACAATGTGGTGGGTTACTGCCCACAGATAGCTTGCCAAGTGGAGCAGACACCACGGAGCCATTCAAAGCAGATTCCTCTTGGCATTTATAATATGTAAACCAGTCCATCATGCTTATTATCCACATTAGGAAAATGTCTAAAATTTTGGCAACACATCTCATTTTGTTTTAGCAGACTATTTCTCAAATGCTTAGCAGAAGACTACTTCTTTAAAAAAAAAAAAGCTATGCATAAAAAGCAAAGCAGTGGACAATTTAATTTGCTTTCATGTGATCAATTATTTCTTTTGAGAAATTGTGTGACACTTGATACATCTTTCAGGACAGTTTCAACAGAATGTGCACAGAATACATCCCAGCAGGAGCCTCACAGTTGGCTCTTGCACAGTCCACTATTCCATTTAATTTCTGAGTCACAGATGACTTTGCAGCCAATCTATTTTTACTATTCTCTGACAGATCGCTACAGCTACACTGATGTATAACACCATTTATATAAACAGGCTATTTCCACAGCAGGTATCTGAGCTGTTTCAAATGTATCATTTTTCAAAAACCCGCTTTCCATTGCATTTAGACTGCCATGCGGGCCTGAAAGAGATTGTGTCAGCATTACAATTGTTGCTTTGTTAAAATGTGTCATTAGATGAGAGAGCATTGGAAAGGCACTTTCTTAAGAACAGGCATCTGTTTATCTAAGTGCAAATTAATACAAGAAAAGCACTATTGGTGCATGATATGCAATATGGACACTGGATCTGGGTAGGTCAGCAGCAGCCTGTCTACATCGTGTACCCAGCACTGTATCAAGGGTAGAGGAAAATCATGTCCTGCGCCATCCAGTGTTCCCTCTAAGGCATGTACACGTGTGCATACTCACATGTTTTTTGAGGTCCACTCAGTTAATTTTAGATCCCTCTCAGGTTGAATCAGGAAGGCCCTACTCTGAATGCACATGCACACACACTGCCTTGATACTTCTGCCCAGAACAAAACTCATTCTGCGCATAGATGAAAAAGATTAGAGGGAAGACTGGCACCATCCTACCCAGATTGTGACTATCACATGATCACTTCCTCCTCCTCCTACCTTGATTTTGACTGACACAAGACCATTTCTTGGGAGTCTTCATGGGGCTTGGAACCTGTCTGGATTCTCCTCCTACCCAGCTGGCAGACATGAGGACAAGCCTTCTGTGTGTTTGTCACATAGCCATTGGATTGGACATACATTAAAATGATCCCAAGGTGGTCCCATGTAAACTATTTCCAGATGGCCCCTTGTTGAGTTGAGGCAACTGCACCACACTTGGGCCATGTGAAAATGAGCCTTCTTGGCAGTTCACATAGTTGTCTCTAGTGAGCTAGTTGCTGCAGTGTACATTTGTCTTTGTCCAAATGGCTCACACCTGCCCGCCTTCTTTTTTCAATTACTGACTTATACAAAGAGTCCTACCACATCTACACAGCCTGAATCATTCATACAACAGTAACATGAACAACAATCATCTTAACGGAATGACAAATGTCTCCCCTTTGCAGTTACATATCTCCAGTCTAGGTAGCTATTATTTCCACCTTTTACATAGCAATGCTGAAGATACATAACTTGCTCAGGGCTACATGATTGTATCTGCTGTTGGCTTCCTTTATTTTGTCTCTTTTTGCTTCTGCCTTCATCATGTCGTGAACAGCCTCCAGGGAGTTATTCACACATGGCTTTATGCCACAGGGTATAAGAGGAGAAAATCTACTTCGCAGTAGATTCGAGGCAGTTTAATTCGGGGAAGTAGATGGACAGTTCACACAGCAATGGGCTCCTCCCCGCACTCCCTGCAATCTTTATCCTTTACTTATTTATTCATTTATGTATTTTATTGTTAAATTTATATACCGCCTTTCATTAAAACAATCCCAAGGCGGTTTATAGCAAAATTTAAAAACAAGATTGTAAAAAAGACCCAATTAAAATATTCAGCTAAAAATACAAAACAAATCTGATTTAAAATTTAAAACAAAAGCATAAAAGCAATACAAAGTACAAAGAGCAGCAGCAGAGACAATCAAATAAAAGTCTGGGCAAAAAGCCAAGGTTTTACACTCTTTCTAAAAGCTGAGATGGAGACTGAGGAGCGAATAGCCACTGGGAGAGCATTCCAGAGTATGGGAGCAGTAACAGAGAAGGCCCTGTCCTGCGTGCATGACAACCAAGCCTCCCTCACTGTTGGCACCCGGAGCAGAGCCCCCTCAGATGACCTCATCAAGCGGGCAGCAACCCTTGGGAGCAGGCAGTCCCACTGCTTGCTCCGGTTTTTCCCTCCAACCAATCACATCCCAGGAGGAGGTACAAGATGCCTGCCTTCAGTGTTACCTTTATTTTTTAGTATGACAGCCAACCAGATTTCCACAAAATTGACAAGTCAAAACAAAAGAACGCTTAACCACAGCCTGCTGTTTCTGACCCAAATCTTTGCTGGTCTTTATAATTAACTTGCCTTTGTGAAATCATTGCTATTTCAGCTGAGACACAAAGGGCTCAGGTTACATCTATCCTGAAGTCTCCATTGTTAAGCTTCCAAACATCTGCATATGTAAGCTGTGTTCCTATGGTGACCAAGGTTGAAGGCACAGGAAGACCCACATTTTGCATGTGCTTGCTTTTAACTCAGGAATTTCTCCCTCCCTCCCCCTCCTCTTCTGGACTCCCTCCAAAGAATTGCATCAAACTGACACACACACCCCAGCCCCAGCCCACGCTTGCAATTGCAAATCACTCAAAGAACACACCAGACTGAGCTGTCTAACTCTCCTTTGCTGATGCTTGGTGTTACGGAAGTCCACTCAGCAAACTTTTTTTTAAAAAACATGGAAGTGCAAGTAAGACGAATTATCAACAATGGCCCCTCCACACATTAGACAAAAAAATTGGAGCATAGCAGAAGCCTCTGGGTTTGGTTTGGTTTTTTAAGCCGCTGGGAATACAGGATTTTTTAAAGCCGGACATACTTCGGGCTAAGACAGAATGTGCAGCTTTTTATTGGGGGCGGGGGAGTCATGTCTGTATTGGTTCCTGATAGCTTGCAGGGACTTCAGGGGAAATGCAGCTAATATGTGGACTGGCACATTCCATGCTGGAGGAGATTCGGAATAAAAGCCCTGTGTGTAAAGCCTCCAGGCCAACTTCCCTTCTGCCTTCCCTTCCCATGGCTTCTCGCAATGCACATGTTTGTATTTCCACAATCATACATGGGGGGAGGGGGTCAGAGATGATGAGCCATTCAGTGGCACTAAAATGAACAATAAGAGAACATAAGATGAAGGGGATGAAGGAGTCTGGTGCATCCTAAGAGACATTTGGCCACTACAGAACCAATCCCATTAATACTAACCCCCCACCCCCATGTACCTGATATATGGGAGTAAGAAGAAACAATGGGAATGCAGCTAGCAGTCAACAGAACAGAAGGAACTTGCCTCACTTCCTTTCAGAGAAAGCTACTTCAGCTCAGTGTGGATCAACCAATCTTGTGTCTCTGAGCTTTTGCATTTGCTCATATTGAATGTTCAGCATTACAGAGTCCATAGTGTCTTTTGCTTTAACATATTTTTCCTTTGCTTAAAACATCTAATGATTTTGAGTTGATACTCAGCATCAGTAAGATGATACTCAGCATCAGAAAATGTACTGTCTTCTGATGGTGAGTTGTCATGAATCATCATCTTTGTAGTAAATGTATACATTCATCCAACCATCCACAGCCACAATGAAGCCTAGCAAGTTAAACAGATCATGATTCTAATTGGTTTATTTTACATTAGTGGGGAGGAGCTTAGCTTTTAAGATGTTAAAACTAGATGACCTTTTTGAATGTATTTGGGAGCTCTAGGGAAGGAGGTTCTTGGGACTTTAAATTTCACAACATGCTTGCTTGTTCTGGACCAGCTTTTTATTTTCCATCACTGCCAAGGATGTATAACTATAAGGTTGATAAACCCAATGCTGTATGCTGACATTCTGAGATCAACCAGACAAGAAAGCAAAGACTGACCAAAATGGGAATCGGAATATTTTTACGGTAGGTTGAGATATAATTTCTGTATATCATCAGTATTTGTAACAATATTTGTAATATGGTAATATTTGTAACAATAGTGAAATATTTGAATCTAGACCTGTAAAAAGTGGGCAGGTCAGATAATCCTGGAGGACCTATATAGCCTGAGATGGGCAGATCAGAGATGAAGTGAGTAATGCTATGGGAATAGCCTGGTTCATGGGGGTTGGTCACTGAAGCATATTGACCTTTGGTATATACTAAAGTAAAACTAAGGACAAAGCAGAGGATGTCCAAGGCACTAGACAGCAAGCCCAGTTCCAACGGTGTGCAAATAACATTACTGAGTTTAGAAAAGACCCATCCTTGGAAAATGAACATATAGAAAGTTACTGGGTATTTTGAAAACCTTGTTAAAAGAAACCTATGAAAGGGGTTTCTTTTAGGAATTATCAGTCACAAGAGCTGATAGGAAAAAACCCAGTAAAACAGGAGTTCTCAAACATTTTGATACTGTGACCCCACCCCCTCTAAAATAATATATAAAAAGTTGCATGCCTCACCGCCCTTATTTGATTAGGTAGAGATAAATAAAGCACCTTTGTTATTTCAATGAGAAGAATGAGCTTGCTGAGATTTGTTTGTTTGTTTGTTTGTTTGTTTGTTTGTTTAACTTGTATACCACCCAAACTTTCGTCTCTGGGAGGTTAACAATAACATAAAAACAATTAAAACAAATATAAAAGGTTAAAACAGTTTGACAATTTAAAAACAGTATAAAATTAAAACAGTATAAAATTAAAACTACAAATTTAAAAAGCTGAAAAGGCTTGGATGAAGAGATGGGTCTTCAGACTTTTTTTAAAAATACTAAGGGATGGGGAGATCGCATCTCAGCAGGGAGTGCATTCCACAATCTCGGGGCAGCAATTGAAAAGGCCCATCTCAGTGTGGCCACCAGACGAGCTGGCGGTAACTAGAGACGGACCTCCTCAAGTGACCTCAATGGGCGGTGGGGCACATAACAAAGAAGGTGTTCTCTTAAATACCCAGGGCCTAAGCCGTTTAGGGCTTTATAAGTTATAACTAGCACTTTGTATTCTGCCCGGAAACCAATTGGCAGCCAGTGTAGCTCCCTCAGCAAGGGAGAAATGTGGTCTCTCCCAGATGACCCGGAGACCAACTTGGCTGCCGCATTCTGAACCAACTGAAGTTTCCGGACTACGTACAAAGGCAGCCCCACATAGAGCGCATTACAGAAGTCCAGCCTGGAGGTTACCAACAGATGTACCACTGTTTTGAGGTCACTGATCTCGAAAAACGGATGCAGCTGACCTATCAGCCAAAGCTGATTTATGTTTGGGTTTTATATTAGAGACTGCCAATCTAATTCTAGGCTCCAAGTTTATTTTTGACCAGCCTTTGCTTTTTATAGCCGCAGTGGATGAAAACTCTGATTCACACAAGTAGTGTGTTGTGAAGGGAATCAGTATCTTTGTAGCTTTCTCGTGTAACTTGGCTTGTACACAAATCCAAAATTCAGGAAGACACATGGGTGGGAACTAAAAGTGGTCCTAAAGAGGTGCTCTGATGTCTGAGGCATGGGAAGACAGACGGAGAGACAGGAACTGACAATCACCTGGCTCCTCCACCACTCACAAAGTTGAAGGCAGGAGCAGAAGGGTTGCTCCTTTGGATCATGGGCTGGAAGGGGTTCCCTCTTGGGCGACACTCATGAGAGCTTGTTTCCTAAGAGGGAACTCTCTTCCAACCCATTGGCCAAAGAAGCACAGCAGCTGTAGGAGCTGGGTGGTTGTTAGCTCCACTCTCTGTGTTTTCCTCCTGTTGCCCCTAACCATCCCTGCACTTCAAAGAAGTCAGGCAGGGACCCTGCCTCCCAATAGCTGACTCCCAACCTCTTTTAAAGTTACTTGTGACATATCCCCTCCTCCCAGGGCAAATCCTGACTCTCAGCTTGAGAACCCTTGCAGAAATCAATCATTTAAGATACTATGCATCAACATATATACTTCTTGGTCAACATTAGTAGGATAGCAAAATATTACAGCAAGGAAGATTAAATATTGCTCCACATATGCAGAGTGCCACCTCAATCCTACCTACAGACTACCAACAGTGGGCTCCTATAGCTATTTTTTTTAACCAATCCTATGGTTAACAGGAAGAGCGAAGCAAGATGATTCCCATGAGACCTAACATGTTCAGTATTGTTATTCTGACAAAGGTAGGTGGCTACACAAATGTATCCGGAAGATTAAGATGACAAAAATGTCAATAATCAAACAAGAGTCTGAAAAATAAATTAGTTCTGTAGAAAACAATATAGTTATTTAAGATATTTTTCAGAAATTGTAAATAATTGTTACATTGTCATGAACATGAGACTTGAGAAAGATAATTGTGTCTCCAACATAAGAAGAGTTTGAACAATCTCCTTATAACAATCCTTATAACAGAAGTATTATATAGAACTAGGGAGGAGAGCTGGTCTTGTGGTAGCAAGCATGAATTGTCTGCTTTGCTAAGCAGGGTCCACCCTGGTTTGCATTTGAATTGGAGACCACATGTGTGAGCACTGTAAGATATTCCCTCTAGGGGATGGGGCTGCTCTGGGAATAGCAACTGCATGCTTGCATGCAGAAGGTTCCCAGTTCCTTTCCTGGCATCTCCAAGATAGGGCTGAGAGAAGCTCTTGCCAGCAACCTTGGAGAAGTCCCTGCCAGTAACAAACAATACTGAGCTAGATGGATCAATGGTCTGACTCGGTATAATAGCAATAGCAATAGCACTTACATTTATATACCACTCTATAGCCGGAGCTCTCTAAGCGGTTTACAATGATTTTTAGCATATTGCCCCCAACATTCTGGGTACTCATTTTACCGACCTCGGAAGGATGGAAGGCTGAGTCAACCTTGAGCCCCTGGTCAGGATCGAACTTGTAACCTTCTGGCAGGTTACAAGTTATAAGGCAGCTTCTTATGTTCCTATGATTAGTTTTTAAATCAAGCCAATGTATTTATATGGAGGGTGCTATAATGAGCTTTGGAGTCTTGTCCTCCACCCTACTTCACATAGGATTTGGTGCTGAACTCCCATTATAGGCATAAGAAACACTGTACTTTTATTGCAGCTCTGGGAAACGGCTTCACATCCTGAAATGAAGCAGCAGCAGCAGCAGCTGCTGCTGCTTCTAAGCAGGATGAGAGTGGAACTGAGGGAGAGTGTAGGTCCATCTCTGGCCTGTTTCCTATCTAATAGACCACCAAAGCAGTGCATATCTCCTCTCTCTTAAAGGCAAGTAAAATGATAGCATGAATCTGTTGTGATGCAAACATCTATTTGTGCTGCTCAAAATATTGTCAGGGATAGGATTAGGCTCTCCATCAGGTGCAACAATAGTACCACTACCTTAGTGAGTGTCAACATGGATATATTATAAGGTTTGAGTTAGCATTTATTTCTCTGAAAGTTTTGGATAGAGTATGTGTCGTTTTTTGGTACATTTGTAAACCACTTTTCTGCATCATGGAACTTAAGGCAGCATAAAGGGGTTCCCAGGAAGTCATCTATCCAGGCACCAATCAGACCTCCTTAGTTTTGGCAAAGTCATTCACTCCCAGATTATGTCATGGGACCATGCTAACAGACAGAGCATGTTTTATTTTTAGGGAGGGTTAATCAAGTTTGGTGTTTATGCTTTTGTTTTTCCAGATCCACATAGGGACTGGAAAAAGAATTCTCCTATCAGTGAACTTGGTGTGCTTAATCTTCACTTCCCATTGCATGTTTGTTTTTACCCAACAGTCTTTATCCAAACCACACTGCTCAAATGTACTCCATCAACTCATGGTTTCCAATTATAGAGTACACTGATAGCATGTGGAATTATATGGACTAGTTTGAGGGCTATGCAGGTGTGCAGGATGTGAATCAGTGCAGGTGGTTTGGTGAAATGTTCACTTCCCTTCTATGTGAGTCAATTATAAAGACAGGTTCAGATGACACAGCAAAAGGGGAACCATCAGTTCTTAGAGCTCAGACATGAGCCTGTCTTCCAGGGGGAGGGGACAACATTAGTTGTGTTGTCCAAACCTGCCAATGTTGGTATATTCCGCCCTACTTGTGGATCCAAACCCAACAACTGTAACCAACATTTAAACTTGGTAATTTACAGATGTTAGATTCAGAATCTCAAGTAGGGTTGATTAAGCCAACATTGGTGGATTCAGATGGAACACCCAATGTCGACATATCCTCCCGCCCCTCCAAAAGTTTGGCTTGCCACCAAGATCTTGGAACCAGTGGCTCCTCTTGTCATTTGAACCCATCCTAAGGAAACTGGAAAAGCAGCAACCTTTGTTGCTACTACCATGAACAGCAAAATGTTATCAGCTTTGGTCCTGTTTAAATTGATTGATTGATTGTTAAATTTATATACCGCCTTTCATTAAAACAATCCCAAGGCTGTTTACAGCAAAATTTAAAAACAAGATGGTAAAAAAGACACAATTAAAATATTAAGTGAAAAATATTAAACAAATCTGATTAAAAATTTAAAACAAAAGCATAAAAGCAATACAGAGTACAAAGAGCAGCAGCAGAGAATCAAATAAATGCCTGGGCAAAAAGCCAAGATTTTACACTCTTTCTAAAAGCTGTGATGGAGACCGAGGAGTGAATAGCCACCAGGAGAGCATTCCAGAGTCTGCCCTCAGTTGATGTACACTGCACTTTAGTGTAGTACTTTAGTTGAGCTTTAGCAGTGATCAACTCCAGGTGAGCTCAATGTGTAGGCAGAGGCTACAAAACCAGCCTTCAAAAGTTAAAGCTGCCAAGGCTATATTTTTAAATGAACACTCTCAGTCAATTGTCAAGGGACTCCCTCCATTTAAGCCCAAATAGTGAGTGAGAATTGTGTGAGAGAGCAAGAAAAGTTCTGTAGATAGTCTGACAAAGAGGCAGATGAATTCACAGCAGTGTATGGGGTATGTGCTTGATTCAGAAAATATTCCACATGAAATACTGATAACTATGATACCAGATGAGCCTCAAGTGTTTTTATGACAAGTTGTAATAAACAAATTAAACAGGAGCAATGTACGTCATCATGAATGGAATTCAAAGCCATATGCAGATTAGTCATGCTTTGCTGTACTGTGTTAATGATGATGAGCACTAGCCTTCAAAATGCTAATTATAGTTATATAATTAACCTCCAGCACATGCTACTAACCACGAAACAGCTATTATCACATTTCTGCACATGGATTATTTGAGAAAGATATACTGTGGTTGCTCAAGCCAATAGCCCAGTTCTCAGCCTTTTTCTCTAAGGGGTTTCAGCAATCGATTTTTTTCTTGTTCAGCAGACAGATGCTATGTTGTTCCTTTTACTGGCCATGACATTTATTCTTAGCATCTTGCGCCACATTTGTTCACAAAGTGCACTGCAAACTACTTGAGAATCACTCATAAAACATTTTCTTCTCTCATAAATGGAAGTTTCCATCATGTGTAAATTGCTGGCTTCAATCTAGTGTCCTGCATTTGTACATTAAGTCTATGTCAAGTGAATACATTTGATTGAAACTTTAGCCTATTCAGACATTATATTGTATACAGATGTCTACACACGTGTACATATTTTTGTGTGAAAGACTGCACATACATTCACTTCAAAAGGGAACCTGTCTACAGACCTCCTCAAATGCAGCAGATACTAACTACACATATAATTTATTGCTCAGCCTCAAGGACAAAGATTTCAAAATCATCCATATATCTAAGGAAGATATTTTTCAATAAGAACATTATATAAGGGAAAGTGTCTCTCCACCTTCCTTTTAAGAGTTGAGATTTAGTTGCACATGCTTTGCACACAGAAGGTTCCAGTTTCAATTGCTGGCATTTCCACCTAAAAGCATTATTAAGGAACAGGAATGCTCTACCTGAAACCTTAAGAGAGCCACTGTCAGTCAGATCATATACTGGGCTAGATAGATCAACAGACCCACTTAGTACAGGGCAGATTCATATGCACATAAAGTGGAATGAGGTGAAAGAACAGACAGCCAACTTTTTAGCTCGAGGTGGAAAAATACTCCCGTGTGTGGTTGGTGGTTTTTGTTTTTTTTTAAAGACATACACACCTCCCATCCAAACTACAGCACATCGTGGAGAAAGTACAAGCCCAGCTTTCACCCAGTTGATCTAGTTTTCTACCTTCCTGCAGAGACCTCCCACCCACTCCTTTAGAGTTGCAGTGTAACATTTGCAGTGTGGATACAGGACATTCTACAGCCTCAACACTCTCTCACTTTCAGGTGCCCAATAGGTAGGCCCATCAGCTTTCTATGACGCCAAGGCAACATATGCCGAAAAGCAAGAGGTTCTTAGGCGAATCTCTTTATCTCAGGGCTGGCCAACCTACCTGAGGCTCACCAGGTATTGCTGGGCTACAACTCCCACAACCCCAGCTACAATAATACGGCTGAGGATGACGGGAGTTGTAGTCCAACAACAAAGAACCTCCGGTTGACAACCCTGGCTCTGTCAAGTCCCGTCAGCGCCCACTCTCCCCTAGAAACATCACCTCTTCTTTGCCCCGCCCCCTTTTATCGCGCGGCTGCCGTCTCCCTCCCTCCCTCCGCGCGCTCTGTGATTGGGTACTACCCAACAGCCGCCGCACTCGGTTCGTAGCGAAAATGGCGCATTGTGCGTTGTTAGACCCGCCCTCCGTGAGTAAGGGCCGTCGTGGTTGTTTACGCGCGTTCGGAATTAACCGTATTCTACTTCCTGCCTGGCGTGACTATGCGCCGCTCCGTCGTTTCCGGGTCAGATGGTTCCCGGCGTTTGGGCCTCTGAGCTACCGGTTTTGAGAAGCCTCCCGAGAACGGCCGGCTTGGGCCGATGTTGAGGCGACGCCACCGGGCGGGAGGTGAAGGGGCGGCCGGGGGCGAAAACGGCCGCCGCGGAGCGTAGGGAAGGGCCAGGCGGCCGATGCTGGGCTGGCGCTCGCCATGGACAAGATCCTGGAGGGACTGGTGAGCTCGTCGCACCCGCTGCCGTTGAAGCGCGTGATCGTGAGGCGGGTGGTGGAGTCGGCAGAGACGCCGCTGAGCGGGCCGCAGTGCCGGGCCATATTCGCGCTCAGCACCCGCCTCATCCTGCAGGGCTCCGACCCGTTCCAGCGCCAGGTCGGGCGGCAGGTGCTCGAGGCCTACGCTCGCCACCACCGCGACGACTTCGAGGCCTTCTTCACGCGCGAGCTGGTGCTGGCTTTGCTTCAGGGGGAAAGCCCGTCGCCGCCACTGCTGCTCTCGCCAGCCACGGTCCCTGGCCTGGTGTCTAGCCTGGACCCGGCCGTGCTGGACTACATCCAGGTCTGCCTTCGCCTGCTCATTAGCTGCCCGGCGGTGCTGGAGCTCTTCGCGCTGCTGCAGGGGGAAGCCTTGCGGCTGGTGGGGGAGAGACCGCCGGCTCCGCTCTGCGCCCGCCTCTGCCAGCTCCTCGGCGACTTCCCTCAGTGTCTGCCCCGCGGCAGGAAGCCTGCCCTCGCCTTCTGCCAGCAGCTGGTGCGCAGCATTGCCCACTTCCAGACCCAAGGCACCCGCGAGGCCGAGCTGCGCCTCTATGTCTCTCAGGTCACCCAGGTCAGCAGCCTCCTGCGCAGCATCTGGAAGGCGGAACCCGACACGCTGCTGCCCTCCTTGCAAGAACTTTTCGCCATCATCTCCTCCACTGGTGAGTTGAGGTTCCGTTTCTACAGACATGTCCTCTCTGGCGCTAAGTTAAGCTTGTGTTAAGTGTAAATTACTGGCGATTATTCAGGCCAAGAGCTGTTTCAAATGATATTTCTGCGATGTGAGAGCTGCTTCTAAATGATCCTGCCCTTTGCTGCTCCAGAATGTGTTTTAACAAGTACCATATGGGTGAGTGGAGAGATGTGGCTTCTATGTGCCATTGAAATAATGTCTGACCAGACCATGGGTCCCAGGCTGAAGAGATAACATTTGAATCAGTAACAAATATTTGGTGTGACAACTATTTATCACTTATGTAATATTTTACAACACTTTGAAAGTAGGCAGCCCTTGTAGGTGACTTATAAAAAGGAGGATTAGGAATAGGGTCTGGGACACTTGAACTCACATCATGCTAGAAGATGCTTGATGAATAAATTAAATGGCTGTTATATTGCTTAGAGGAGAGCTGGTCTTGCGGTAGCAAGCATGACTTGCCCACCTAGCTAAACAGGGTCCAGCCTGGTTGCATTTTAATGGGAGACCACATGTGAGCACTGTAAGATATTCCCCTCAGGGGATGGAGCCACTCTGGGAAGAACAGAAGGTTCCAAGTTCCCTCCCTGGCATCTCCAAGATAGGGCTGAGAGAGATTCATGTCTGCAATTTTGGAGAAGCCGCTGCCAGTCTGTGTAGACAATACTGAGCTAGATAGACCAATGGTCTGACTCAGTATATGGCAGCTTCCTATGTTCCTATGTTTCCCACTTTGTGCTAAGGATCAGCATAATAGTTGGCACTTGGAATACCAGGTGCATCTAGAGCAGACCTGTTCAATTTAGGTCCCCCAGCAGTTTTTGGACTACAACTCCCATAATCCCCAGTCACAGTAGCCAATAGCAAGGGATTATGGGAGTTGTAGGTCAACATCTGCAGGAGGGCTGAAGTTGAGCAGGCCTGATCTAGAGAGATGTGGAGAGCAAGTCTCTATTCGTGACCCTCTGCCTCTACAAGAGAAGTCTCACATTTTTTGTTTTGAATTTCTCATCCTTTATAAGTAATTGTTGATTCCGTGTCTTAGTGAAACTGAAGCCTTAGCAATGGTGTCCAGTGCATGGTCCAAAACTAAATTAATAGTATTGCTGTAATAGAATGGCCTATGTTATGCTAGAGTGTAAATTGTAATGTCTCCATTGATCTTAAAGTATACTGAAGTGTATAAAAAGTTGTTGTGAAACTTCTATAGACTAGTAATAGCATCGAAGGATTAGTGGGGGTTGTATATACTAGTGCTGTGTTGATAGTCTTTGGCTAGGTTTATTAGACCAACCTAGTTGTTAAACTCAGACACAAATTTTTGTTTTTGAGACAGTCCAGAAAAGCACATGTGTGTCCAGTAAACTGATAGATCCATGGCTTTTCCATTGAGCTATTTCCCAGTTAAGTTTTGGCATTGTTTGTAAACAAAGTGTGTCTGGAATTGCAGTGGTTGTTACCTGTATTAGGACAGACAGGCTGCTGTCTAGAGAGTGAATATTACACAGACTTGATATTCATGGTTCCCTTTTAGTGTTGGCTTGCTTCACATCCTGGAAAAAATTGAAACAAGCCCAAGTGAGGAGATGCTTCCACTGGTCTTGTACAAGGATATATTGCATGCATTGATTAAAAAGTTCTTGATCACTTAGAACTTGAGTGAGCTGTGTTATTACACTGTAATTATATTCTAAAAAGATTGTTCATATCTTGATTGGAAAAAGACAAGTAAAGCATGACTATCTTTCTTCCATGTTTTATTATTATAGATACTTCATTTGAGCCCTCAGTTGCTCTGGCAAGTCTTGTGCAGCATATCCCACTACAGATGATAACAGTGCTGATCGGAAGCCTTACCACAGACCCAAATGTAAAAGATGCAAGTATGACACAAGCTTTGTGCAGGTATGGACACTGGGAAAAAGCATGGGAGAACCAATGAAACACATCTTAGTTTATTAGTCATGTCAGTTGTTGATTAAATTGCATAGACTTGTACATAACTGTATTTTGACGAAAACAATATGTTGTTTTAAGATATATGTATTTATTGCTGCAGGCACCATGTTAAAAGAGGCATTTCTTCCTGTGTGAGAAGAAATCTAAAGCCTCTTCTGAATTTTGACCCATGCTTTTTGTAAGCAACTGTACTCAAAATAAACTTTTTTAAAAAAAATGTACTTCCTGATTAATCGGAGACAACTCTTTAATTGATGAATGTACTTTTGATTACTCTAACCAATTAAACCAGCTAAACATTGCTACCCTATAAATAGTTATGTCATAAATGAGTTTTGTTACAAAATCTAATTTTTAAAAAGCATGGAAACAGTCATGTAGGCATTCATGTATGTAATTGAACTGAATTGCCATGTGCTAAATCTTTGGGGGAAAGGAGTAATACATTAAAAAAGAGACATTTAATCACATTGTTAAGAACAACCAAATACAGGTGGCCATCGTTATCCATGGTTTCAACAACCATGGTTTTGCATATCCACAGATGGGACTTAGAGACCTGGTTTCTTATCCACGGTATAAAAATAGGCTAAGAATAGCCTATTCACGTTTTTTAGTACCCGGAAATGACTTCTGATGTCAGTTTTGTCCGCCTTTTTACTGTGCAGAACCATTTTGTGGCTCTACAAATATAAAAAATTCCAAGTTTTTTGTGAAAATTGGAAGAATTGGGGTTTTTGAAAGGCATTGTTGGAGAGCAGGGTAGAATACTTTATTTCTCTTATTGATGCTTCCCCCACTCCATTTTTAGCCTTTGTGTGTGTAGGAACCTAAACCCTAGATTCCCATAGGGGTAAAGTTTCGTTATCCACTGTTTCTGTATTAATGCTTGCAGGCAAGAATGGAACTCCCCGAGATAATGAGGGCTACTTGTGTGTGTGATAATGAAGTCCATTAGTAACACCTCAGGGGTCTGCAGAGATGATAGTGCTGATTGCAAGCTTAGGCTACATTTACAGAACAGTAATAATGGTTTCTGACAGACAGTAGTGTAACAGCTGCCAATTAGCATTCTGGTAGAATTCCTTTTGATGCTACTAAGTAAATGATATTGAGAGATGCAGCTGGTTTTCTGAAGAGAGCTAATTTTGTGCCTTTCTACTGAATTGTTTAGACATGCACACTTGTCCTGTAGGCTCAAGATAGTTTACTAGATCTTTTTAAGCACACTCTATCTAATGCAGTCATGCAAACAAGTCCACACAATTTTCTAACTAGCCCACCTGTCCATAAACAAAAACCAGAACTTCCTGTTCTGATGCAGCTCCTTGGTTCTTTCAAGGCCACAAGGGCTACTTTGGTGAAATAGCTAGCGGGTCACATGGCCACAGAAGAAACTGCATCAGCTAGTGAAATGTCTATAATGCAGCTAGCTTTCCATTCCTGTCTTTTTCTCAGTGGGATACTGGTGTGTAATGCTTCTCTGAGGGAGGGCAGGATGCCTCCTTGTCTTAAAGAGGCTGCTGTTAGACCACCTTTGAAGAATGCTATGCTGTATCCCTCAGAGTTAGCTAATTACAGACCTATTTCTAATCTTCCATGGTTGGGCAATGTATTTGAGTGGGTGGTGGCCTCTCAGCTCCAGGCAGTTTTGGATGATGCAGATTATCTAGACGACTAGACCCATTTCAAATTGGCTTTCATGTGGACTTTGGGTTGAGACTGCCTTGGTCGGCCTGATGGATGATCACCAACTGGCTAGTTACAGAGGGAGCGTGACTCTGCTGATCCTTTTAGATCTCTCTGAGGCTTTCAATACCATTGACCATGGTATCGTTCTGGACTGCCTGAGGGAGGTGGGATTGGGTGGCACTGTTTTACAGTGCTTCCACTCCTACCTCTCTGGTAGATTCCAGATGATGTTGCTTGGAGACTATTGTTGTAGATATTATTATTTATTCAATTTCTATACCACCCTTCCAAAAATGGCTCCGGACGGTTTACACAGAGAAAGCGAGAACTGGAGTCCCACAAGGCTCCATACTGTCTCCAGTGCTTTTTAACATCTACATGAAAATGCTGGGAAAGATCATCAGGAGATTTGGTGCTGAGTATTACCAATATGCTGATGACACCCAGATTTACTTCTCCATGCGGACCTTATCAGGAAATGGCATATCTTCCCTAAATGCCAGTCTGGAGGCGGTAATGAGCTGGATGAGGGATAACAAACTGAAGTTGAATCCAAATAAGATGGAGGTACTGACTGTGAGGGGTTGGGACCTGAGAGATGGTTTAAATCTGCCTGTTCTGGTTTGGGTTACACTCCCCCTGAAAGATCAGGTGCGTAGCTTGGGAGTGCTCCCAGACCCAAAGCTCTCCCTGGTTTCTCAGGTTGAGGCAGTGGCCAGGAGTTCTTTTTATCAGCTTTGGTTGATATGTCAACTACATCCATTTCTAGAGGTGAATGAGCTTAAAACAGCGGTACATATGCTGGTAACCTGCAGGCTTGACTACTGTAATGCGCTCTAAGTGGGGCTGCCTTTGTGCGTAGTCCGGAAACTACAATTGGTACAGAATGCGGCAGCCAGATTGGTCAATGGGACAACACAAAGAGGCCACATAACACCAGTTTTGAAAGAACTGCACTGGCTGTCAATATGTTTCTGGGTGAAATACAAAGTGCTGGTTATTACCTATAAAGCCCTTAATGGCTTGGGTCCAGGCTATTTGAGAGAGCGCCTCCTTTGTCATAATCCACGCCGCCTGTTCCAATCTTCTGGAGACATCCTGTTACGGTTGCCACCGACTTGTTTGGTGGTGACCCAGGACTGGGCTTTCTCTGTGGCTGCCCCAGGGCTTTGGAATAAGCTTCCTGCTGAAATAAGAGCATCTCCTTCTCTGTTTGTTTTTTAGGAAGAACTTCAAGACCCTCCTACTCTCTCAGGCTTTTAATCAGAATTAATTTTAATAACTTTAAAAACTTGTTTTAGTAATTTTATTCTGTTTTTATCGTCATGTATTTTAATTTGTGACTTTTAAATATGTTACATTTTGTACACCACCTAGAGATATACATATCAGGCGGTATAAAAATATGATTGACAAAAAAATAAATAATCTGAGAATAAATTAGGCAGTTGCGGCGTGCCTATTCCCAAGCAGCAGAATGCTTCACTTAGGGATTGTGGTCTGTTGGCTTTGTTTAAAGTACCCATTGTTTAGTACAAACAGAGGAGAATGGATGTAAGTCACACTTTGGTGGCATATGCCCTAACGCAGGTACCTGGACCAGGTGTGTATCCTGGTCTGCTTCATCTTATTCAATTCTTCATTTGTGTAATGTGGCTCTAAAACCCACCCAAGAAAGGATCTCTTGGGCAAAAGAGAACAGCGATTTTGTTCTCTCCACTGTCATGTTCCCGGCTGATAGTAATTGAGTAGTTCTTCTGCTTCCTGTTTTCTCTCTCCACACTTTCCAAGATGCAAGAAGTGGGTGAGCAACTTCAGTGATGTTATATGGTTCAGTAGCTGAGGAGAAATAAAAAAAGAAAGGGCAGTTCCATAATTTGTGTCAAATTAAATAACCTGAGGGGTGGATTGCAGTGTGGGAGGTGCACTCTACTTCGTTGCACTGAAAGGGATTGTGCTTATGCTCATTTCTGTGGCAAGAACTGCACAAAGTGCAGCTCAACTGCAGCCTGTCCTCCTCCTTGTCCAGAGCGCACTTTATAGGCCTTTCTATTGCCAAATGAGGGCTTCATGAGCTGGTAAACAAACTGGAATGCTTTCGTTTCTCCCCTTTTAGCTGTCACTGCTAATGGTGAGTGAGCAGCACTCCTTTTTGCTTCTCTACAAGTCTAACCTCCCCCCCCAATATTCTGGAATAAATGTTATCTTAATCATGAAAATTGTAGTAATTTCCAAAATTTATTAGCAGATGGAATTGTACAAGGCCCAGTGGCACATTGCAAATCTCTGTCATGAGCTTACTTTCTTCCTTACTTAACACCTTTAGCATGGTAAATGTTTTAGTTGAAAATAATGGAAATGAGGACATCTAATTTATTATTATTAAAAACAATAATGAAGGCAAGTTGTTGGCTTTGGCATTTACTGGTAAATGCTTACAAAATGGTAACTGGTGGAGTGGTGGTGGTGGTGGGGGCATGGTAATGTACATGATGCCAATGCACATGATACTTTCACAAATCACTCCAAATTGGTGAAGGAAAGAAATCCTTACTTTCTAAGCAGTGAAATGTGAGTGGTTTTATTTGAATAAAGTGATGTGAATTGTGGGGGAAGACTTCCATACATCAAAAGAGCTATCCTGGTTAAAGGTATTTCATCAAGACTAGGATACCATACAATAGAATGGCTCTCAATATAACTTAAAGTGATTTCAGTGTGGCAGTCATATGGTATGAACCAACACTAAATCCTGAGCAATTTGGTAACTGGAACTTACTTTTTCTTGTTGAAAAATTAACGTGCATCCATTATTTTTCAGAATGATTGACTGGCTGTCCTGGCCATTAGCTCAGCATGTGGAGACTTGGGTGATAGCACTGCTGAAAGGACTGGCTGCAGTCCAGAAGTTTACTATCCTTATTGATGTTACCTTGCTTAAGATTGAACTGGTAGGTATGGCAACCTAATGGTGAAATTGTTACGAATCAGTACAACTGCCAGGGTGTTTTTGGAGAATAGCCACTGTTCTGCCTGTTCTGATTTGGAGGGGTATAAATGTTACATAAAACAGAACAAAGTAATCTGTAATGCTTCATCTCTGAATATCTTGAAATTATATTGGATGTATTTGTTTTTTTCTAAGGTTTTTAATCGCCTTTGGTATCCCCTTGTGAGACCTGGTGCTTTGGCTGTCCTTTCTCACATGTTGCTTAGTTTTCAGCATTCTCCAGAGGCTTTTCATTTGGTAAGTTAACCTTGCCTGAACTTTAAAACTGATCCTTACAAGTACTGTGAAAATGTCCTTTATTGCTTTGGATTTGTATATGTGGTTTGTCATTTCATGATTTTGCAGTAAAACTTAGACTGCACTCTTCAGCACACTTGAAAGAAAACACTAGTATGTGCTGCAAACTAAATGTTGAGGATTGGAGTGCTCGTCAGCTGGGATCCGATAAAGCATTTTGGAGAACATTTTATTCAAAACCTCTTATAACTTATAGTCTCTGTGGACCAAATCTCACATCTGCTGCCTTCGCTAAACATGAAGAAGCAAAAACTAATCAAGCCTGCGATTCGAATTTGCTAAACAAATACTAATGATGTGAACAAGAAAGCAACTGCAACTCACCCTGGTTAGATCATTGATGGCTACTTACTTCAGTTTGTATCCTGAAGACTTCTTGTGGAAAACATGTTTTAAAGCAAATATAAATAGAAAACAGGAATTGGAAGAGTCTCACATGCTTACCTCAGGACACCAAACATGTGGGATAGGGAGTTGAGAAAGAAGTGCTGTCAGTTAAATTTATTAAATTTATGTAAAATTTTATATTAAATTTATATTCAGTTTTTGTAGCATTACAATCTATTTATAATGCTGACTGTTGTAAGACACAGTATCTTTAAAATATTATGTAGTAGTAGTTATATGATCATATGGTTAAAAATATGTCCATGTGTAAACGTTACTTCTTTAACAAACTTACTGTGTAAAAGGTTTGGTGTGAATCAAGTAGTATGTTAATCTTGAAGTTGCAAATATACTGCTTCCCTAGAATTTTCTTGTACATTGTAAATTACACTAAGCCTTTTTTGAGACTTAGAAGCAAAGTTGAGATTATTCACATTAGATGGAGCTGTAAAGTAAACCGTTGATGATGAAGTTAGAAAATATGGAATGGGTTTTATATTAATAAAAAATAGACTCATAAATAAATTTCAGTGGTGATATCTAGAACAATAACATACCATTAATGCAATTTTATTGGTTATCTCAGTTTATGTAACTTAATAGGATTTCAGGTTTCCTGATCTTAGATCCCATTGGTTACGTGCTGCACAGCAGGAGACTGGAGCTCAGATGTGTGGAAAACTTATTCTGCAGCAGCTTTCCTTGGGGCTTTTGTAGGGAGGGGAGGAGCAAAAATTACTCCCCCCCCCGCCCTGCAGAGGGCTACGATAGAAGCCTTCAGTGCAGCTAGACTCTGGTTTATCTGCAAGGGCAGAGTCCTCCTTCCACCCTAGTACTGCTGTGCAGCATGCAGCTAATTGAAAGTAACAAGACTTACTGAAACTATGACTAACTTGTCTCATTTGCTTCAGTGACGCTTATCATGGCTAACTTGGTCTGCATTCTGCCCACTGTGTTCAAAAGAATATATTTCATTTAATCATAATGTTACCACCATAACAACTTTTATCAATAGCATCCAAAGGTGCTTTGACTTTCAAAGTGGTAAAATGAGTGTGTGATGTTACATTCAGACAAAATCCGTTTGGTCTGTTTATCCTAATATTAGGTGGTTCCACATGTGGTCAAGTTAGTAAAATCCTTCAAAAGCAATGGCCTGCCCTCCAGTGCAACATTCTTGGGACAGCTGAGTGAGCTAATACACTGTATGATGTACCATTACTCTGGATTCCCAGAACTCTATGAACCTATTCTGGAAGCTGTCAAGGTATGATGATATAAATACTTATTTCAAGAAGGTATGCCTTAGGTTCACAACTTGATGTTCTGTATTGCTACTCTGTGTATGTATGGATCATCTTGTCTCGCTAATAAAGATGTGAAGTAACTATGTCAAGAATAGTTCTGCGATCAAGTCAACACTGATAATTTAAAATAAGATTTCAAGTTGCCATATTCAGAGAAACACTGAAAAGTAGAATATAGTAATGTGAATTCTTAGAACCTTTTCAGTGAGTTACTTTCCCATGTGATGAGGAGAAAAGTAATCTTGGGTTACTTCTCTGATGACAGGAATAATTCTTGAATTAACCAGAACAATTGCTGTCCTTGTAACTGTTATTAGCTAAATCAAAGATAATTGTAATCTGTGAAGAAGTCTGGAAAGTGTTGAGATGTATAATGGCACAATTTCAGCTAAAGGTGGGATCATGAGAAAACAGGTATCTGTCTCTCATGATGACCAGAGGATGATCCATGTTGCTGCTACAGTTCAGAACTTGAGGCAGCGTTCTTGCCAAATAAATGCTAGGGACACAGATCTAAGGTGAGCAACAATCCTCAAATATATTTAGAGTTGATAATCCACAGCCTCTAGGATTTTTTTGGTCATGCCATACACTGTAAATATTTGATGACTGTCCAAAACTGCTGTCAGTAGTTCCAAAGATAACTGCATGATACTTCTATGCTAGCTAGGGACAAGATCTTGAGGTTGCTGGTGGGACAGGGTTGTGGTGGAAATAAATTGCATGATTGTTTTGAGGAGAATCAAGTATTATAAAAGGTTGAGAGAGATGCTGCTGCTCAATGTTAACTGTTCCCTCTTCGCCCCTCTAGGAGCTTCCCAAACCCAATGAAGAAAAAATTAAGATGATACTGAATCAGAGTGCCTGGACATCTCAATCCAGTTCCTTGCAATCTTGTTTATCTAGATTTTCTGGAAAATCTGAAACTGGAAAGACCGGTCTGATTAATTTAGGAAATACATGTTATATGAATAGTGTGATCCAGGCATTATTCATGGCTACAGAGTAAGTTTAAACTACTTCTTCTGAGGAGTCCAAACTCATATGTCCCAGTGTCTTCATTCTTTTAATCTATTAAATATGTCGTCATGCCTTCAGTATGACTGGTGAACATCTAAGTAACTCTTCAGAATTGGTCTATGATTAAATGTATTTTTTAGCCAAACAAGAATTGGATCATATAAAGAAACCATTTTGGAGTTCAGGCATATTGGTCCTTATGCTAGGAGAAATGTTAGTATTTACATAACTCTTCAAATGTTATGTAAAAGAGATTTATGTACTGTGTTGGCTAATGTATTGCCTGTTTGCACACTAGAGGGAGATTTTTTGACTTTTAGTCTTCTGTACTTTTATAAATTTCAAATCAAAACATTCTTCTCAAAATGTGGATGAAGCTGTGCCTTAAAATTATGGCATATCTTAATATTTGGTCTGCCTGAACAGTGTTTTATCTATTGTGTTTAGGAGCATTTTCTTTGATTTGAAAACTCCTCCACATTACTTAAGTAAACACCCACCAAAGCCCTTGTTATCTGATGACTGATCTGTACCACAGAACATTGTGTATATCACAGTATTTGGAAATGTTAACTTTTGCCCTTTTGCAGCTTCAGAAGACATGTATTATCTTTAAACCTAAATGGATGCAATTCATTAATGAGAAAGTTGCAACATCTCTTTGCATTTTTGGCTCATACACAGGTATGTGTGACATTTTAAATTTTCTGAATATTATATTAAATCTATAACATCCAGAATTGACATGTATCTAAATATTGCACAGTCAGAAGGAACTAAATCTCTATTAAAATGAAGTTATTTGTTCGGGTTTTTCATAATGGGTTAGAAAATTTCGATTCTGAAATTCCACTGAAATTAATGGGAATTAAATTAGTTGCAACTAGTCTCACTCCTTTCAGTGTTCCTTAGTCTATGACTAACATCCTTTTGGATAATGCCCATTATATATTTATAGTAGAACTGAATGGGTCCAATGTGGATCCATTCTCAGCCTTTTCTTAGCTAGGATAAAATTTGCTAATGACAGACTAGGCAATGTAGTTGAAAGATTTTCAGAAAAGCAGTTTTTAATTGTCTGCAATAATATGTGCACTTCATTTGTTGCTTTGAAAATTCACAAGGAACCAACATGACTTGAAAAGGGGATTAAACATTTCACTTTTGTTATACTAAAGCACATCCCGCTTTCTAGGAGATATTCAGTATGTTGAGTTACAGCTAGGTTGTTCATTCCCCTTGTTTTTCAAATTCTAGATTAACATTTTATGTAAGACTGAAAATAAAATTGCTTGTGCAATAACTGATGTACAGGTGAAACTCGGAAAATTAGAATATCGTGCAAAAGTCCATTAATTTCAGTAATGCAAATTAAAAGGTGAAACTGATATGAGACAGACGCATTACATGCAAAGCGAGATAAGTCAAGCCTTAATTGGTTATAATTGTGATGATCATGGCGTACAGCTCATGAAAACCCCAAATCCACAATCTCAGAAAATTAGAATATTACATGGAACCAAGAAGACAAGGATTGAAGAATAGAACAATATCGGACCTCTGAAAAGTATACAGTGTACTGTGCTTGATTGGCCAGCAGACTCGCCTGACCTGACCCCATAGAGAATCTATGGGGCATTGCCAAGAGAAGGATGAGACCAAACATGAGACCAAACAATGCAGAATTGCTGAAGGCCGCTAATGAAGCATCCTGGTCTTCCATAATACCTCATCAGTGCCACAGGCTGATAGCATCCATGCCACGCCGCATTGAGGCAGTAATTGCTGTAATTGCAGTAATTGCTGCAAAGGGGCCCAAACCAAGTACTGAATACATATGCATGCTTACACTTTTCAGAGGTCCGATATTGTTCTATTCTTCAATCCTTGTCTTCTTGGTTCCATGTAATATTCTAATTTTCTGAGATTGTGGATTTGGGGTTGACTTATCTCGCTTTGCATGTAATGCGTCTGTCTCATATATCAGTTTCACCTTTTAATTTGCATTACTGAAATTAATGGACTTTTGCACGATATTCTAATTTTCCGAGTTTCACCTGTATATGTGTCTTGCATCTGAGACTTTTTCTGTAATCGATGTATAACTAATCATTGTATCTTTCAGTTATATGGTATGATTTCTACATGCTTTTTGCTGGATTCTTCCTTTTCATAATTTCAGAAATGCTTCTTATAGAAGTATTAGTATATTGCAGTATATTTAATTTGTTTTGTTTTTGCATGTAGAGGGAAGCATATGCTCCTCGCATTTTCTTTGAGGCTTCCAGGCCACCCTGGTTTACTCCTAGATCCCAGCAGGACTGCTCCGAATATCTCAGATTCCTGCTAGACAGGTACGTTATTCTGAATCTATTTAAGAATGTAAGAACAGTCCTACTGGATCGGGTCCAAGGCCCAACCAGTCCAGTCTCCTGTTTCATACAGTGGCCCACCATATGCCTCTGAGAAGCTCAGAGGCAAGAGGTGAGGGCATGCCCTCTCTCTTGCTGTTGCTCCCTTGCAACTGGTATTATACTATTTGTACTGGTCCCAAGGCTTTTTTATACATGTAATGGCTTGTGGGCATTCTATAATTCTTGTTAATATTGCTGACTTGGAGTGTGTTTTTAATGAAGGCTTTCAGAAACAAATCTTTTTAATGTCCATATGTACACATCTTTAATTTGTAAGTCATATCTAGAGTTGAAAACGATAGTAGCATTCTCCAGTAAATCAGGATGGAAAACTACATTTATGTAGTACACGAGTTCTTGAAAGTGTTACTTTAGGTTTCATTTGGTATCTTGAATTAATGTGTGTATACAAAAGCTGAAATGGCAGACATCTCTTTCTCTCAAGGAGGCCAGCTTCTGGTGAGAACATTTGGGTCCAGTCCCCTTTTCAAGAAGTGTTTGTCTTGGCTTACAGTTGCCAGGTTCTCTTTCTTAGGATCACTTGCATCCCTACAAGGGATTGTGTCTCATGCAACAAGCTTGACATGTAGGTAGCATCTTTGGTGGCAATTCACTGTGCCTTGTAAGCTGCAGTCCTATTATGGACTGATTAAGGGTCTTGGTCTTTGCAGAGTCATAGTTTACAGGAATTAAATTGCCAAGACTTGTACTGATAGAGATGTAAAGGACTAGGGATGTGCACGGAACCGGCAGGGGCTGGTTCGAAGGCGGTGGGGGGGGGATAACTTTAAGGGCAGGGGAGTGTGCACCCCTCCTGGCCATATTTCCCCCACCGGTGCTCTCAGCAAAATCGGTCTGGCGGGCCAACAGTGTACCTGCCTGCCCCCCCACCCTCCTCTCGGACCGGAAGTAACCCGCAAGCCTGATGTGTGCACGGATTACTTCCAGTCCAAGGAGAGGACAGGGCAGCAGGGAGGTACACTGATGCCCCACTGGACTGGTTTTACAGAGAGCGCCGGTGGGGGAAACGCGGCCAGCGGAAGATAAGTGCATCCTCTCCCACCCTTAAAGTTATTCCCAACCCCTGCCTTCAAACCGGTCAAACCGCCAGGTGTTCAAACCTGTTCAGAGGCCCGTAAAAGGGTACATCCCTATAGAGGACCTTTCCAAACCCTTCAAAGCCTTTTATTTCACTCTAGACCTATTTGGGTACACAAATAAGAGGGTGTATATGTTTATACCAAAACAGAGTGTTGCTTTGACAAGTAAAGAAGAAATGGTAAGGAAATATATCATCTATTTTAATGTATTCCCCCCCCACCCCAGGTTGCACGAGGAAGAGATGACACTGAAAGCTCTAGCTTCATCAAAACTTCCAGAAGATATGAATGAAGAGTCGCTGGCTCAGGAGGTGTCTTGCAAGACGCAGCTGTTTACCAAACCATCTTGCACTGCAAGAGAAGAAAGAACCTTGATAGAGAGAATGTTTCGAGGGAAACTACAAACAAGCATATGCTGTTTAAACTGCAAAAGCACTTCCTATAAAGAAGAAGCCTTCACCGATCTCTCACTTGCTTTCTGTCCTCCCATATTCTTAGAAAATCTTGATCCACCAAGTGCAGATAATCTGACTGAAGACAAAGATGACTGCATGGAACAAATTGGTACTAGGGCAATAAGTCCGGTGGCAGAAACAGCACCTGATAGTCTAGTAGTCAGTGACTGCTGTGAAATGGTCACAAACAATGGACCATTAAAGGACCTCTCCATTGACTCAAACTGTGAAAATGCTACAGACCCCTTTTTGTGCAAGGCTGAGGACAAGGATAGTTTGCGAAAACACGTTAGTGAAGTTACTCCCTCGGTCATTGACTTGCTGAATTATTTCCTGGCGCCTGAAGTCCTAAAGGGTGATAATAAATATTATTGTGAAAAATGTGCCTCTCTACAGAATGCAGAAAAAACTATGCAGATTGTGGAGGAGCCAGAATACCTCATTCTCACTCTATTAAGATTTTCATATGACCCCAAGTGTCATATTAGGCGCAAAATTTTAGACAATGTATCTTTGCCGCTAGTTCTGGAATTGCCTGTCAAAAGAACTGTATCACCCTTAAGTCCAGTTTCGGGCATGTGGTCTATGGGTGTTGAGTTTTCTGACACTGGTGAGAATCTAGCTAAAAAACTCAAGCCTTCTGGTGCTGAAGAAGTGTGTTGTCCTCAACTAGTCTCCTATGTGTTAAGTTCTGTGGTTGTGCATTCTGGCATATCTTCTGAAAGTGGACACTATTATTCTTATGCCCGAAATGTTGCCACTTCAGGCCCTTCACTAGAAACGTGTGATCAAGCCAAAAGTCTGGCTTTAGCTTATCCACAAAGCAATTTGATGGCTGGAGAGGCTCCTATTGCAGCTGTCGAAAAGGACCTGGATGAAAATGAGGTGTCAAAAGAATGGTTTTTGTTTAATGACAGCAGAGTGACATTTACCTCATTTCAGTCAGTCCAGAAAATTACAAGCAGGTTCCCCAAGGACACTGCTTATGTATTGTTTTACAAAAAACAGAACAATGCTGGTGCTCTCAGCACTAAATCAGCCAGTGGGCTCTGGATCAATGGAGATCCACCTCTGCAGAAAGATCTTATGGATGCTATTACAAAAGACAATAAGCTATACTTGCAGGTAAGGTGCAGACTTTGCTAATGTGAAGGAAAATAGTTATGTGAATGGTATAAATGTAGGTGGCTGGCTGATTCATTGTACCTTGACATTGTAAAGTACGCTTAGGTTCATTTCAGGCATCATACCAAGCTGTAGTTTGTTTTAACTATAATTGAGATGAAACATGGTTTAGAGTTGTTTGTTGGTTTGTTCTGTCACCTTAGTAGGGTTGTGCACAAACTGGTTCAGCACCTCCTTAGGGAAGTGCCAAACTGGCTTGGGCACCCACAGCCAAACCAGTTCACTGGGGCAGGGAGTGGTTCCCTGAAAAAGCAGGTCCTTACCTGTTCCTGTTAGGGATGTGCACGGAACCGGCGCGTGGGGGTGCCTTTAGGGGCAGGGGAGGATGCACTTACCCCATGCTGCCGCCACGTTTCCGCCGCTGGCATGCGGTTTCCGAAAAGCCTGTCAGGGTGGCAGCATACCTCCCTGCCACCTCATTGCTACATTTACTGGATATACCCGGAAGTACTGAATGCACCTGCATGCACCACGAGAAGGCATGCGGCAAGCGCATAACGCACACAGGCGCATTCAGTACTTCCCAGTTTATCCGGTAAATGTAGCAACAGGGCGTCACACTGCCGCCTCAGCAGGCTTTTCAGAAATCACGTGCCAGCAGGGGAAATGTGGAGGGGGGGGGGGAGTCCATTCTACTGCACCCTTAAAGGTGGACACCCCCCTGCAGTCAAACCTTCGAGCCAGCCAGGGTTCGAACCCGTAAAAGGGCCTCCGAACCAGTTCGTGCACATCTCTAGCTCCTGTGGCGCCCCACCACTCTTCTGGGCACAGCGCTCACTCTACAAAATGCCGTGTGTGGTTGTGGTGCTGCTCCCTGCAGCCTGCGCATGCTGACACAGTGTGTAGGCTGCGAAGAGTAGTGTTGCAGCCACATGCTGCCTTCTGTAGAGTGCTGCACCCAGAAAAGCAGTGGGACAGCACTTACCTGAACTGTGGTTGCCTGAGCCCATTTGGGCTCTTCCCTATACCTTAGCCTTCAGGTTCATAAGATTACTCTTGTTTCCACCCTAGGGATGAGTGATAACTCTGGTTTGTCAACTTGGACATCACAGTGGTTTGAAAGCTCACTTTAAATCATTTGATTTTAGTCTGCCAGTTGATCTCAAGTTATGGTTCTTTCAACTCAGAAATTACACCAAACTTGGCTAAGCTTCTGTAGCCATGTTTGGTCCTGACATCTAAATTGAGTCTCCTAGATCTTGGTCAGTTCTAGAGGCATTGGGTAGCATCCACACTGATACTTGAAGGCTCATTGCAGTGCTCTGCAATGTTGTGCACTCCTTTGTAGAAAAGGAGCCTTCCCAGGAACATATATAAGTTTTTGAAGAGGTAAGGCAGTGTGCTACACAACAAGTTAGCTGATGCACAGTTGCACTAGCAGTAGCACGACATCTTCCAAATGGTGCAAAAAGTAGTTTGGAACAGAAGTTATTTTCTTTGGGCAGTGACCTTGCACTTCATCCTTGTGTTAGCAAAACAGCATTTATGCTACCGGTAGCACAAGTATAGTCTGGATGATGCCCAGTGTTGTTGTTTTTATGGAAATGCTTTTCAAGTAAGATTATTCTTTAGTAGTAAGCATAAGTACTGACAATAGATTTTATAGACCTCATTAGTGGTACTTCCAGGTGTCTTCCAGAGAAGAATTGGAAAAGTGAGATGTCTTGCAATTGCGGTTCTTGGAGGATGAAAACATAGATTGCAAATATGTGTTGGTTGGTATAAATATACTCATTAAGCAAGGAACAGTTAAACAATTTCTAAACATCCTAACACAGATTTTGTTGAGTTGAGAGTTACTGAATTATCTTTTATAATTTCAGCATTACTCCATTTATATTTACAAAATATCATTTGAAAGCATTATGTTTATAGTGTATAAGGCAGCACTTAAACTGAATAACAAAAGTTTCATGCTCTCCAGTCAGCTACCTGGCCAAGGTTACCTGGGTTTATTGTGACAGAGTAGATAGGCCAGTGCCACCTAGAAGGACTGTGGCAACTCTACCTGCCCACTGTGACAACAGATTAGCTACTTCCTGCTAAACACTATTTGCCTTTTTTGAGCTATGAACATGCTATCTATTTCATCTTAACATAACAGTGAAGAACACCTGAGAAACAATTTTTTGGTGGATTAGCAAGATTCATAAAACATATAGCTGAATTCTTGAGAAGTAAAACTAACAAAGTCTAGCATTTCTCGTGTGTGCATGAGGACATTGGCAATTTCCATCACATTATCTGCAAACATGGAGGGCTAGAAACGTATTTGTAGAAGTGGAAGCTGAGGTTCTTGAAATCCTAACAAGATCCTGAAGGCTCCAAAACAACCTCTGGGACTGCAAACTATACAATTTAGAAATTATACAGGATATGTTGCAAGTCCCATGCTAACACATTCTTACTTTTGCAATGTCGAGGTTTTAGGGTGTAGCCCAGTGTTCTTGGTTTACTAAACTACTAGGGATTATTAATGCATGTCACTAGTGTTGCAGGAATTCGGTCTATTCTTTTGGCAAGCAAACAGCACATTTTCAGTCCTGTACACTATAATCCTTGTGCTGCAAACACCACCATACTACAGCAATCCCTGTGTGTATGTATTAATAATATATACTGTATGCACTCACTTTCTGAAATACTACAAGACTTTGTGTGGTGTTCCTACTTTCTAAGAACACAGTCATAGATTTTATGAAGCTTGTTAATCTAATGAAAAATACTAAGCGAATCTGGGATCTTTCTCACTTCTGACACAAAGATCAAATGCATCACTAACATATTTGTAGCTCACAAACCTAAGTATTGCCCTGCAGTCGGTTACTAATCTCATGTCACCACAGACAGATAGAGTTGCTGCAGCCCTTCTGGATGCCATATGTAATGGTAAGCTCAGGTAACCTTACCCAGACAACTGAATGGACAGCAATTTTGGATTAAAACTTCAGTTTTAAGGCAAAGGAGTGACTGTTTTTAGGCAACGTGCACATTTTAGTAGATGGTGTCACTGCCTTGTTCACATGAACTAGCTGAGTAATTCTGTAGCTATAAACTTAAAAACAAGTTGATCATTTCTTTTGTACGGTGTTAAGGGACATTCCTTTTTGTTGCATTTTTGTGTTTGCTTTTCTTGTTCCTAAACATGCATTCTGTCACACGGTTGACTGAACAGAATGGGTACTGCTGTGTCGAATGTGAAACTGCCCCTCTTCCTTTGAAACTTGCTTAAGTTCTTCTTCCTCCTCCCTTTGAAACTTGTTTAATAGGTGTCCTTGACAGTCTTTATTTTTGTGTTTCAGGAGCAAGAGCTTAGTGCTCGAACACAGGCCCTGCAAGCAGCTGCAGCTTCATGTTCTTTTCGGCCAAATGGATTTGATGACAATGATCCCCCAGGAAGCTGCGGGCCGACCGGTGGAGGTGGAGGGGGAGGATTTAGTACTATTGGCAGACTAGTGTTTTGAGGAGGAGGAGAGCGTCAGTTGCATTGGTTCCTACTGCTTAGGACTGTTAAAACACTGAACTGTATTAAATAATGTACCAAGCTTTTTTCAAGATGTGATCTTTGTTCTAAAGAGAAGTTTATTTGAAATAAATAAGTGCATCATGGAGAATCTACCTCTTAAATTCAGTTGTTTTTATGGAAAGACATTCTTGGCCAAAAGAAAAGTTAAAAGGTTTTTATGGCACTAGCTAACTAATAAAAGCACTTACACCATGTAATCCCAAATCCTTTGATGAAATAATACTTATTCTTTGAAAAAGAGATTGTTACTCATTCCCAGCAGTATTTGTGGTGGTTCACGTTTTTCATCCTCTCTAATAAAACGCTTGGTGTCCGTGCCTCCCTGGCCTGCTCTGGGCATGCGCGGAGCCAAAAACGGACACAGCCACCAGGCAGCCATCTTGGTGGCTTCGCCAGGCCGCGGAAAGGACAGAAGCGGCCGCTGTGAAGCCGGGGAAGAGGAGGCGGGGGAAATTGGCCGAGGCGGTGGCAGAGCCGCCGCCTCCTCAGCCACAGGAGAGACGGGGACCAGGGACCGGGGGCTGAGCGGAGGCCATTAAAATCTTAAAAAGAAAATGCTGCCCCCACCGTTGCTGCCGAACTCCCACCCTCCCTCCCAACTTCCGACACCACCTTACCCAGGCCCATGTCAGTTGGGGGGGAAAAGTCCTTAATTGAAGAGGGAGAGAGGAGCGCGCAAGCAGTGCTCCTCTCTGAGCAAAGGCTCTGCCCGAACTGGCGCTTTGGGCGGAAAGGACGCAAGAGACGTCCTTTCCACCCAAAGCGCCAGTTCAGGAAGAGGCTCTGCAGAGAGAGAAGCACTGCTTGCGCGCTCCTCTCTCCCTCTTCAATTAAGGACTTCCCCCCCAACTGACATGGGCCTGGGTAAGGTGGTGTCGGAAGTTGGGAGGGAGGGTGGGAGTTCGGCAGCAACGGCGGGGGCAGCATTTTCTATTTAAGATTTTAATGGCCTCCGCTCGGCCCCCATAAAGAGAGGAGGAAAAGGCTAGCGCCCGTTATTAACGGGCTAAAAAATACTAGTGAATCTATAAATCCTCAAAGGCACTATGGATATAGTGTAACCATAAAATAAAATACAACCTGTTAACATGTAATCCAGGATAAGAACGATTCAAATGCAGTATTTGCATTAGTTACATATGTTAAAGAATCACTTTAATGTGCTTATTAAATCACGTTTCTAATGTGCATGGTCTTGTAGGAACAAGGTTTTTAAGTAAAAAAACAACAACAAAGTTTGTAGTATTTCTAATTGCTTTGAGGATTTTAAAATTATTTCAGGGAATACATCTGTGTTTTGAAGGAAGAGACTTTGTATGTGCCTTGCTGTACTGTAACTTAAAGTACAAAATTCTTTGAGGCTGCAGAAAAGTGTAGAACATGAGATGTTAATTTTTTTGTTTAATATGAAAATTAATACATTTTTTGCAAGTGTTAGCTTCTCCAGAAGTAAAGTCTAATGGTTCTAAATATATATTTGTCGCTCATGATTTTCAGTTCTCTCTCTCTCTCTCTCACTCACTCACTCACTCACTCTCATTCACCCATCTTGCCAAGACTAGGTTTGTGTTTTTTTAAATTAGGCTGCTGGTGTATGTGTACTCATGCTTTATATTATTTTGGAGTTAGGCAAGAGGTGTATTCCCCCCGCCCCTTCTTCCCTTCGTGAACATAATGGTTGTGAAGCAAACTGAGTTAATGTTTGGCTAAGATCACCTAACCTTAGATTTTACTCATGTATTGCTCTGTTAAGGTTATCACGTCACCTGGACTAGTGTGTGGACTACTTCCATGTTCAAAAGCAATGTACTCCAGATTCCCAGTTGCTCATGGGGAGAAATGGGATGATGGTGTTTCCTTTCTGCACTTTCAGTTTTACGATATTCCTCTTAGGAGTTGGACTGTAGCTTGGTGCTGGAGTATCTGCTTGCATGCAGAAGGTCCCAGGTTCAGTCCTTGACATCTCCAGATAGGGCTGGGAGACACAATGCTGAGATATACAGAGTCAGACCATCTAAGGCAGCTGCCTTCTATGACTTGCAAGGCAGCAGCAAGGTGGCAAAGGGTCTTGAGAGGGTGGCAGATAGACTTGTGAGGCCATGCAAGGTGTTGGCAGCATGCCAGGAGACTTTGTGAGGTGGCAGCAGGGTGGCAAATGGACTTGCAAGGTGAGTATGTTGCAGTGATTCATTGTCAGTAGGACTTCCATGTTACAGGAGGCAGAAGAGGGACTTATAAATGCACGTAGGTATCCTAAGTTTAAAAAAATCCTACTCTACCAAGCCCTGCTAATTAAATTGTGTGCCACAACATCGATTACAATCATTTTACTCACCTTTTTATATGCTAGGCACAGGACAAACCTTCCATTTTTTGCAGTGCCCTAATTTCCATTTATTAATAATAATTATTTTTAGCTGCCCCATAACCAGCACTTTGAATTGGGCCCAGAAGCAGCCTGGGAGCCAGTGCAGCTGGTGAAGCACTGGCGTAATATGTTTGAAACAATCTTGCAGCCCTATTTTGTACCAGCTGCACTTTCTGGGTTGATTTAAAAGGCAACCCCATTGCAGTAATCTGAGAGGTTGCCATGGCGCATGGAGTAACTGTGGCCAAGCTATCTCTATCCAGGTAAGGTTGCAGTTGGTGTATCAGCCGAAGCTGATAAAAGCACGCCAAGCCACAGAGGCCACTTAAGCCTCTAGTGACGGTGCTAGATCAATGAGCACCCCCGAACTGCAAACCTGGTCCTTCAGGGGAAATGCAACCCCATCGAGAACAGGCTGAGCACCATTCACCCAGGCAGAGGAACCAGCTACCAACAGTACTTCTGTCTTGAGTCAGTTAGGTGCCCAACAGCTTGAAATGAATCAAAGTGAATAAAAACTGTAAAAGGCTAGAATTCACATAAAAGCAAAGACTGCAGCTCTGCACACTACTAGGCTGTCAATCGACTTCAATGGGATTTAAGCGGTCAATATGCAGAACTGTAGCCATCGACACTTGGAACCCAGTCTAGTTGCAGGACAAGGCATTCTTGCAGGTGCTATTTTTGTGCTGTGCGGAGAATCAGATTAGGACTTCTTAATCCAGCACTGGGAGGAGAGTTCAAAGACCTGAGAAAACACTCTGAGGTATAAGCCATTGTATGGGTGAAGAATGGCTATAAATTAGTGTTCACCCACAGGCAGTGCAATGGGATACAAATAAGGTTTTATTTTTAGTGATATTCATTGTAAGATGCCTCTTGCTTGTTTCAACATGGAAAGATGGGATAAAAATTATTACAATCAAATATCAGTGGTGGCTAGTGCCCTGTTTCAATATAAGAGGGATGTTTGGCAGGACCAGTTTGACATAAAAAATGGTGAGAGAAACTGATACCGGTTGACATTTCTTCTTCACTATCAGTCTTTCTCTAAATGTGGCCTTCCAGCTGTTGTTGGACTGTTTACTCCCATCATGCCTGTCAAAACTGCCAGTCACCAAGGTTGATGGGAGTTGTATGCCAACATATGTAGAAGGGGCCACAGTTTGACACCCCTGTTGTATATATTTCAAGGTATAGGAGATATGGATTCCTTTGTATCTGGATATTCTATATTGTGGATCATAAAGTCCTTCCCATTTTACATTTAAGTCAATCACTGCATTCTCTTCCCCCTGCCCCACTGTGCAGCCTTCATCTTAGTCTTGCTTGCATATTAGCCTTTTTTTAATGACAGGAATTCTCTTAAATTTCTTAGCTGACTGGCATCCAACATATTAGGTTACAATAGTCCTCCAAGCAACTACAATATATTTAAGAAATATTTAAGGCAGACTGAAATAGAGATTATACTTCCCACGACCTGTAATGCATTCAAGTAAGATAGGTTTTCAGAAGACACATGTGTTTCTCCTGTGAAGATGTGGAGTTGGAAGAGTCATACATTTTGCCAAATTACACTCATGTAAGTGGAAGGCAACATTTAGAAGCTGCTCTAGAGGTTGCAACGTTTGGTCACAAGGATGCCAGCAGCAGCTGATAAGTTGGCGGTTCTCTAATGAGAACCACTGGCTGTTACTGCAAGACAGTAAACAGGAGAGGAAAACCCACTTTTAGCAGTAATGGCAGTGGAGGGAAAGATTAGCTTAACTAGCAATCGTCCTAGCACTGTGCTGATTGAGATGCCACCGCCGTAAGAGTCTCCTTGCCTTTTAATCACCCCACATCAGAAGCCAGCAGTTCTCCATGAATCACTTCGCTGGCCATTGCTAAAAAGAACTATTTCTTCATGTGCAACTGAAGACCTTTTTGCAGGGAGTGTTTCACTTCTATGTGCTGTGCTGTACAGTATGTACTTAGTGTGTTGTTAACATGGACTACCACTAGTATCGCTAGCAGCGGTAACCAGCAACTGTCATTCTATAAAACAAGTGAATCACTACAACATTATTATACATTGCATTTATGATGCAAACCTCCTGGACTGCTATACCAAGCATCACCATTGGTGGTTCCAGCTATGAAGCTGCTATTGCCATCATTCACTACCTAGAGAAACAAAACCAGATGTGTGAAAGAGCAGAGAGAACAACTTAGAAGTAATAAGGCTGTGTCTACTATCTTTTATCCAGAGTGCTTCCATCGCTTGATTAATATACAGAAAAATGTTTCATATTTTTAAAAAGCCATATGCATTTGATTTAGAACAAGAAAGTGTTATTTTGAAAGATCTCTATGCCAATATGAAGTAATATAATATAGCCTGAGACCAGCTACCTGATGCCAACAAAAAAAGAAACGAAACTGCATTTCAATTCTTTCCACAAATTATTTATTATGTTCAAGAACTTTTAACTGAAGCACAAAGGCATAGATTCCCAAATCATACTGACATCAAAGTCATCACAGATGGATGTGACATCAAAGCAATCACAGAGTACAGCAGTTGACTATGTGTATGTGTATGTGTATGTGTATATCTCCCTTAAAAATTGTATGTGTGAACAAAACAAAGCATATGTATCATTCAGAGATACTCATCAGAGAGCCAGAATTGGCAGTACCTCCCTGTCAAGCATAGGAAGCTACCATATACTGAGTCAGACCACTGGTCCATCTAGCTTAGTATTGTCTACACAGACTGGCAGCAGCTTCTCCAAGGTTGCAGGCAGGAGTCTCTTTCACTCCTATCTTGGAGATGCCAGGGAGGGAACCTAGATGCTCTTCTCAGAGTGGCTCCATCCCCTAAGGGGAATATCTTGCAGTGCTCACACATCAAGTCTCCCATTCATATGCAACCAGGGCAGACCCTGCTTAGCTAAGGGGACAAGTCATGCTTGACCAGCTATCCTCCTGTAACTTGTTAGCAGACTTGGTGTTTCATAGGAATGGGTTTATGTAAAATACATACCAATGCTTATGTAAGGGTGTTTTGCCATAAGGTCTCTGCTGTGAAGGTTGGCTGACAGCACAAAGGGAATATCCATAATCCAGAGTATCACAGCTTTGATTTCAGGTGCAAGCTGAAGAAGAAGAAGAATCAGTACATTATTCATTAATATTCTAGAGCCAGTATGCTAAGAAAGTAGTAATAATCACTACAGAACTGGTTTTCATTTTGTTCAAGCAGCAGGCTCACGGAAGAGGTCCACCAACTGCCACGAATTCATGCAGGATAGAAGCATTCTGATAACTGGATCAGGTAGATCCAATTCACACATTATTTCTCCTCCTGTCACTTTTTAGATGTTTGATAGAGACCTGGGTTTCCAGACATGAGTCAATTGCTGAACATTTGTTTTGGCCATACTCTTTATTTATTGTAGGAAAACACTTTATAAAAGTCTTCCTGCTTCTCCCCATCCCAGCCGTTTGCTGCAGATGTGCTGCAGATATCCATTTTGGGAGCAAACAAGTTATGTTTGGGGAGTGGGAAAACTATGTGTGGGGCAAGTATTAACTCCTCTCCACACACCACTATCCCAAGCTAGATTGCCCCTTGCAGCTGATTTCTGACTTTTAAGAGGACACTTGGTGTCCACTTACTTATTCAACCATCCGTTTATGAAGGGTTTAACAAAACATATGACTTTGGTTTTAAAGGAAAAGAAAAAAAGACATTATAATATCCATCTCTTGGGATGCATATTTATCATTTGATACCTAACATAAACTATCACCGCAACCAGCTCCAGGATTCAGGTAGGCCTCAGAAAGCTACCTTCAACACCTGACCATCACCTGAGTGGGCTCCAAGAAAATCACTCTGTCAGCTCCCCACAGAGGCTGTGGGCACCAAGGTGGTCTCAGGGATCAGCAGTGGGGCACTTTGAAGGTCCTTGGCTGCTGCCCCACAGTGTTGCCGCTTAACATTAGCCCTACCACCACTGAAAGTAAGGCTTTGGGTGACAGACAAATTCCATGTAGGGCAATTATTTTGGGATGACTAATTCATACATTTAGGTCATCCCTCAATACTTCAGTCATTGTGTGAACACATATGAACCAGCCCTTAATACAGGCGAAACTTGGAAAATTAGAATATCGTGCAAAAGTCCATTAATTTCAGTAATGCAAATTAAAAGGTGAAACTGATATATGAGACAGACGCATTACATGCAAAGCGAGATAAGTCAAGCCTTAATTTGTTATAATTGTGATGATCATGGCATACAGCTCATGAAAACCCCAAATCCACAATCCCAGAAAATTAGAATATTACATGGAACCAAGAAGACAAGGATTGTAGAATAGAACAATATCAGACCTCTGAAAAGTATACAGTGTACTGTGCTTGATTGGCCAGCAAACTCGCCTGACCTGACCCCATAGAGAATCTATGGGGCATTGCCAAGAGAAGGATGAGAGACATGAGACCAAACAATGCAGAATTGCTGAAGGCCACTAATGAAGCATCCTGGTCTTCCATAACACCTCATCAGTGCCACAGGCTGACAGCATCCATGCCACACCGCATTGAGGCAGTAATTGCTGCAAAAGGGGCCCAAACCAAGTACTGAATACATATGCATGCTTATACTTTTGGGGTATTTGGGGTTTTCATGAGCTGTACGCCATGATCATCACAATTATAACAAATTAAGGCTTGACTTATCTCGCTTTGCATGTAATGCGTCTGTCTCATATATCAGTTTCACCTTTTAATTTGCATTACTGAAATTAATGGACTTTTGCACGATATTCTAATTTTCCAAGTTTCACCTGTATAACGGTTGTGCTTCTAGTTACCACAACTAGTAAGCACCAATAGACCTCTCACTATATCAAAGCTAATTCGAATATAACGAATACTGAAATGAGAAAACATTTCAAAGGAAGAAAGACAGGGGAAATTTGAAAACACTCTCCTGGTGTAGGGGTGTGCAAGAATGGTTCGTTGTGGAAATGGTTCACCTCGAACCGGGCTGGTTCATAGGTTCAATTGCGGACCGAACTGGGAGTGCTTCGGACAAACCAGTTCTGCAACGATAAGGGTCGGCTGGGTGGAGGTGGCAAGAGAAGTAAAAAGCCGGCGGCTTGGTAAAGGAGAAGGGAGTATGTGTGGAGGCCAGAACTGAGCTGCCACCAAGCTAGCTCCAAGGGGGCCAGGAGGGTGAGTGATGACAAGTGGTGGTGCTGGCAGCCACACCAGTTGCGTAACGAGCTTTTTACCTCTTGTACCACCCCCGCGCAGCCACCCCTTACCTTTGGAAGGGTCCCCCAATCTCTGTACTTGTAAAGAGGACTCTTCACCAGATTCCCCATTATAAATATATTGTTCACTCAAAGCACTGAACCGGTTCAATCAAACAGACTGGACCAGCTGCTCCATTCAGCCAAACCGGTTCGGAGCAATGTGATTCAGTTCGGATGGATTCTAATTTGAACCAAACTGCGTTTTTTGGTTCATGCACACTCCTGCCCTGGTGCCAACTCATTTTTAAAGAGCAAAATGCATATGAGAAAGGTTTCAGAGCCACTAGAGGGTGCTCACACACTAAGTATTTTTTATCTGAAAAGAGACTGAGCTAAACACTAAAGTAATCTGTGGCATTTCAGTTTAATAATAAGATGAAGGGGAATGATTGTGATTCACCTTAAACAACTGACTTTAGAACTATTATTTAACTATGTAAATAATACATCCCAGGGCATTTTAAAACTAATAGTTGTGTGTCCAAATGGACACCCAGTCTTAGCTAGTGGACACCCAGTAAACATGCTTTGGACAAGGGGTGGAGCCACCATTGAGTGACAGGGTTCAAAGAACCTGGGCCGCCAATGAAAAGGTCCACCGGAGACCCTGTTGTGCGTGATGTCATACACAAAAGGGGCATGGCCCGATCACCAGAGGGTGTGCCCCATTCCTCCTGATCTCATTTCCAGCCAGCACTTGCTGGCTGACATTTATTTCCCTTCCTTTCCTGCGCTGGAGGGAGAGGAAGGGAAATAAACACTGATCTTAACAGGCAGTGGGGCTCATTTGAAGTGCAAATGGGCTAACTGTGGACCACCTAACCAATCTGGACCAAATTTGACAAAGTTGTACTGAGTGACACAAAGGGACACCTCAACAGTGTAGTTTGTGATGATTCTACCCCAATTCAAGATGGCAGAAGTGCGAACGGTTGAGGTGCAAGTGGGCTAACTTATGAACTGTCTAACCTATTCAGACCAAATTTAGTCCAGTTGTAGAGATAATGAAAGTAGGCAGATTCATTCTTACCAGAACTTCTTGTTTTCTTTGTTAACTACTTTGAGAACTTTTCTATTGAAAAGCAGTATATAAATAATAATATTATCTTCTATTCTACTTCCATGACCAACTTCCCACAGGTGACACAGATGACCAGTCCTCCATGACTCACTTCCTGAGGAGTGACTCAGAATCTTATCCTGAGGAGGTAGACCAAATCCCAGGCCTTGACACAAAACTGGAGCCTGAAAAATACCATCTGCCAAAGCACCCTTGGAGCCCAGGTCCCCTGAAACACCCCCAGAACCCAAGCCCCCTGAAGAGCCCTCCCACTACACTTCTCAATATCTGCACACCAGCGCTGGCAACAGGGCAACAGGCTAGGCAGCATCATAAAGAGAGGAGGAAGATGGTGGCGACAACCAGACTCCAGACTAAAAGGCTTTCCTTCAAGCCTTCCACTCTCAAGGCATGGAGGTAGAGCCCAGAGATATATTTAAAAGTTCAGTCTACCTCTCTGCTATCTGATCAGCTTGTCCCATAAGACAAACAGCTTTTCTGTATCAGACCTATCTAGTCCAGCATCCTGTTTCACACAGTGGCCCACCAGGTTCCCTGGGAAGCCACACACAACCAGGAGATGAATGCCCCCTCTCCCTCTGTTGCTCCCATGGAACTGTCCATTGTGCTGCAAACTGGTTTTCCGTATGTCGCCTCCTTTCAGACCTTGTGGACTCTTGTCTACAAGATGGGACAGGACACACAACCTTCCAACCAATATTCTAGCCACAAAGAAGCTACTGCAACTCAAAGTTACTTACAGGGAAGGAAAAAAGGCAGCTCAGCACCAAATTAGACATTACATGGAAGTGCCACTACCGGAGCCCCAGATATATGTTAATTGGCAAAAGTATCCTTCTCTTCCTCCCCCAGATTTGGACAGGCACACCCACGTTGTGCCAGTATGTTTGCCCCTGAGTAGCTAATAAAAGCTTGGGAGGATGATTGAGATCAGGTCTCTGGCTCAAGATGAACTAGTCAGAACTCTATGGCTACTTTTTGAGCAAGAAAAATGTTGGTTGTTCCATTCCCAGAACTTCCATGTCACTTCTACTCTGGTTGGCCCTTAGTTGGAGTCTCTTAGATAGGATACTGAAGAGCTGAAGACAAAGATTCTCTGTATGTGGCTTGTGTGATGTTAGCATTAATGTGAAATTTGACTCCTTACTTGAAAGAAAAGCTCACAGCAATGGAACCGTAAGATAAATCTACTTGGATTTATCCCAGTCCAACTTCTTGTTTTTGATATAACCAAAGATCATTCATTTATTTATTTATTTATTTATTTATTTATTTATTTATTTATTTATTTATTTATTTGGAATGTTCCCAAAGATTGATTGATTGATTGATTGATTGATTGTTTATTTATTTATTTATTTATTTATTTATTTGGAATATTTCCAAAGATTATTTATTTATTTGTATTTATTTAAAATATTTAAAAAATGATTAGAACTCACTTTTGCAAGTTTGAGCCTTATCTTAGGGTTGCATGGGGAATACTTACGGGGGGAAAGCATGAAAACTATGCATAAGAATCTATCATATTCCTGGCTCTTTTGACTAAAAGGACATCCAGAAGATGCTGTGAATTAAAGAGGATTCCATTTTTTATTTTTTGTATATCAGGAATCAAACGCAAGGGTGTTTTTAACAAATGTTATGTCAATAAATAGAACGAAACCCACAGACTATGTGGTGGTCCTGGCTTCCCACACTTCCCCTTGGCCATGCAAGTCCCTCAAGGAGAAGAAGGAATCAGGTGAACCTCGCTAGCTTCTCATTCTCCCCCTTGGGCAATACTCCCACCAGGCAAGTCCCCAGCATGGGGGATGGCGCTGGGCTAGCCCAACTAAGAGCCAGACTTAGAGGCAGGCACTTATTGGCTTTGCAAGGTTCCTCATAACCTTGTCCGCTCTGCCTTATCCCCTTCCTTGAAATCATAATCGAGCCCGGAGCAGCAGGAGAGCTTGCCACAGAGCCATCTTCCAGCAAAGCATGTTTTTTTCTCCTAGAAAGGAAGGAAGAAGGCAGGCAGGGGCCCAGTGGGAGGGGGAAAGCGTGGGGGTGGCTGGCGCAGGGCGGGGAGGTTTGCAGAAGCAAGCTCCAACTCCTGGAGGCTCACTGCCATCCACACTGGATTTGCAATGAGGAAGGGACAGGAGGTGGAATTCTCATCTGCACTTAAAGGCTCCTCTCCGGGAGTCTGACCTGGATCTGGTGCTTCCAAATTCGCGAAAGAAACATGAGGGAATGGAGCCTCTCTGCTCGGGCAAGGAGGGAAGTTGGAAGCAAACTTTCCTGGGCTCTTGCAAATTCTCCCGCCGCCACAGCAACAGCACAGGGCTGCCTGGGGTTTCTCCTGCCAGGGCTCCAGCGACTGAGCCAAGTGGTAGGAATCCTGATTGTCAATGGCTTCGGGCCTAGTTGCCTGCTGTTCCCGGTCCATTATTGCTCCCCTGCTACTGGGTGGTGGAAGCAGTTTACTGATGGGCTGCACATCAGCATACTGTCGTGGAGGAGAGCGGTAGTTTCACACAGCGCATAATTAATCTATGGAATTCGTTGCCCCACGGGATGTGGTGATGGCCACATTCCGTGACACCAGAGATGCATCTAAGTAATTTTGGAGCCTGGGCTTAAAGGCCTTTGAAGTCCCCCCACACATACACACCATGACACACACAGTATTTTAAATACGTGGGTTCTTGAGGGCACAAACCACAACTGAACTCACAAGACTGTAAGAATATAAAACAGGTATATTGATGCAACTATGCATTAGCAGAAACATTTCAACATGCAACTTAACATATTCCCACCCCACATATTTCTTTCCCCATTCCCCCTCAGCCTCTAAAACAGAAGTCTTGCTTAGCTTCTGTGGCAGGCCAGCACCACCCAGGACAGACTAAGGAGGATCTGGAGGCTTCCAGGTGGTGTGGAGGCCCTGGGTTTCAGTCCAGGGATAAGAGTGCCTCTGCATGGCACATCCCTTTTAAAGCTTGGATGGCTTTAAAAAGGGGCTCACTTAGACAAATTCACAGAGGACAGTGCTAATAATAGTCTGGTGGCCAGAGGCCACCTCTAGCCTCAGGCAAGATGCCTCTAAATACCAGTTGCGAGGGAGCAACAGGAAGAGAGAGGGCATGTCCTCAGCTCTTGCCTGTGGGCTTCTCATGGGCATCTGATCTGGTGGGCCACTGTGTGAAACAGGATGCTGGACTAGATGGGCCTTGGGCCTGATCCAGCAGGGCTGTTCTTATGAGAGCAGGAAAGTGGGGGGCAGGAGGCTCGCAAGTCTTTCCCCCAGGATAGCTTCTTAGCAATAGCAAAGCCTTTGCACTGGGGAGCAACAGAAAAATGCAAAATCTTCTGTTACCCCCCACCCCACCCCCCACCATTTTTTGTTGGTTCCTCTCCCCCTCCCCCAGACTTGACAGTCTTGCTCTTGGCTGATTGTGTGTGTTTTGAGGTTTGTTTGGTCTGTGGTTTTGGTGTTGTTTTTTTTAATATCCTGAGACCCCTAGTGAGCAACAAAGATTGCTGGCACAGCAGAAGCACCTCCTCCTGTCCAGTCTTTGCAGATCTTGGGTCTTCTGGAGGTCTTCTCAGCAACTTAGCAAGCTTGCAGTATTTCACTGAGTTTTAGATAAAAACTTAAGTTAAAATTCACTTTTCCCACTAGTTGTCATGTTATCGATATGTATCTTCTAATCTTGACTAATTGTTTTATTGCATTGCAACAATCAAGATACATGATATTTAAAATAATTACTGTCAGATTACATATGGAGAATGTGTGGAAAGTAAATACTCATTGCATACAACAGAAACCTTAAGATGTACAGCCATACATGAACAATACAGTTCTAACTATTGATCTCCATGAGTTAGGACTGCAGCCTCCATGCATGCATAGAAATAATCCATCATTTTAAAACTGGGGGGAAACCCACTTCCAATAACCCGGGATGGAGGAATTGGGCAGGGGATGAGATATGAAAAAGTGAAAGTAAATTAATATGGAGGAGGAGAAGGGTGCCACTGAATTTAACATGATGGAGCTAGTTGCCACTTTTGGTAGGATCAGGCCTTTGGAAAAAGGAGAATTACAAATTTTGCTCACCAAAATGCATGTTTGCACATAAATGCACACTTGCACATAGTTCTTGGCAGTTGAGCACAAGACAAAATCCACGACTATGTGAAAAAATTGTGAAAATCAAGGCATGTTGGCTTTGAGACATTAAGAGAACTTTAAGTGAATCTTTAAAGTTAATTCTGTGTAGTGTGCTTGTGGATAGTCAAACCAGGGCCTCCTGCAGCCAGGTTCCAGGGCCTTACTCTGATACCACTGCAGCCATGTTTCTCTCACGCGCCTTGCCTACTGAGCCATGTTTCTTAAGAGTGTCACACCTAAGTTGCAATTCAAGCTCTGCCACTTGACTGATCTCTCAGCTACACAAAGCCTTGTAAAGGCCCGTGAGCTCTGAGGATGGAGCTTTCACTCTAAGCAACTTGTCTTAGCTTACTGCGAGAGCCTGCTGCCTGGCTAAATGCCTGTTTCCTTCTCCCCACTGTTTTTGGAACTTAGGCTCTTGCCTGCTTCGGATGATGTTACCTGCATCTGTCCCTTATCATCTTTAGCTGCTCCTGTTTTGGGGACTAGAACTTCTACCTGCTGTAAACTGGGCTTCTTGTTTCAGACTAAGGGGTTGGCCCACCCCACCAACCACTAAGATACAAAGGCCTGTGGCCTGATTCTGGACAACCCAGTTTTGTTATGGAATGATGGAAAGTTTGAAGACTGCTGCTTCGTTTCCCCACCAGACCTACAATTAAGGATATTATACACTGTGTCTTTTACTGTCCCTTCTATGGTGTGATTGGGGGGGGAACATTGAGACAGATCATAGATACATTCAAAGGCTCAGATGTGGAATTTCTGATTTACCTTCTTGCAGGTGTAATCCCATATGTTAACTACCAAGTTGCCACATTTGCCTTGCTTTCCTTTAAATTTGGAAATAAATTTACATCTGTTATGCGTTGTTAACTAATTCTGTATCATGATTTGCTGAATTTTACTGTATGCTGGGTTTTGTTTTAACATCCCCCCCCTTTCTTTTTTGACATGTTATGACCAGTGGTTACAACAGTAAACTTATTATTACTACTTGCCACAATTATCTCTTTTCACCTGTTAAAGCCTACTAATATGATCCTTTCTTCCTGTTATTTGAATTTGTAAGCTAAGTGGTGATTTTCAGACAAAAGCCTGCTATTTTGGCCCTAATAGGCTGTTAACTACCTGTCCCCTATTGTGTAAGATTTCTTCAGAAGTTCTTGATCATAAATAAGGTTATTTATGTGATATGATCTATTTGACATACTTCTTTTTTCAATCCAGTTTAATTAAAATACAGAGATCAGACTTTTTAAGCAGGAAAAAATATAGACATGTGAGTCTATAATACTATAACATGTGAGTGTTATGTGAGTGTTACCATATAGACATGTGAGTCTATAATACCATAAGTTGTGTTATATTTTAGTTCATGGTACATGAAATGTCAGTGGTAACATCAGGCAAGATTTGTAACAGAGAACATTTTAACTTACCTGCTTAAAAGTAGGTTCATGATTCATACCTAGAATTATTCAGTCCTATGCAGAATCTGGGCTTTCTTTATTCATCAACTAGAAATTCTGTCATTAAGTCAAAAGAAAAGGCCTTTCTGGGAGTGTAGAAACAGGTTAGGTAACATCAGTGATATTCCATTCTACAAGTCTCTTCTATGTCACACAGCTATTCAGAATATAAAGAGGCGCATAGCCACCTAATGGTGCAGTGGGAAAGTAACTTGCCTAGGGAGCAAGAGGTTGCTGGTTCGAATCCCCACTGGTATGTTTCCCAGACTATGGAAAACACCTATATTGGGCAGCAGCAATATAGGAAGATGCTGAAAGGCATCATCTCATTCTGTGCAGGAGGCGGCAATGGTAAACCCCTCCGGTATTCTACCAAAATAATGCCACAGGGCTCTGTGGTCGCCAGGAGTCGACACTGACTTGACAGCACAACTTTACTTTATAGGGACAGAGAAGAAAAACAGGAACATGAACACCATTCCTTTAACTAAGACAACCAGAGCATACCAACCCAACAAGCTTCAGAATATGACAGCTGTTCATTCACTAAGTCTTTATACAGTAAACCAAGGTATGACCCATTAAGTACTTACGAATCTTGCTGGACAGTAAGTAATCACTGCTCTGTGTCCATCCACCATCACCTCTGAAGGTGGCTATGAAAATCAGAACCTTTTCTGTTGTGGCACCAATATTAGAAAATGTTCTCCTGCAGGAAATCTATCTAGCTCCCTCATCTTTGGGCCACTGAAAACAGGAGTGGCCCTTGCATGAGGCAGAACGAGACAACTGCCTGAAGCGCGGTCATGAGGGGAGTCTCAGAGAGTAGCAAACACTGTGCCTATGCCACCACAGATACCACCCCATGAACTTCCTTGCTGCCCACTGCCGCTGCCCTTACTCACCCCGCTGGGGCATGCTGCACGGGGAAATGCAGCGGCCAGGGGGCCTTTGCACAGCTTCAGCTAGTGCGCCAGCTGTGTCCCTTTCGAGAAGTCAGATCTGGCCACGGTTACCCATGCCTTGGTCATGAGACCGATGCATTATTGCAGTGTGCTTTGTGTGGGGCTGCCCTTGAAGAATATTCAGAAACTTCAGATGGTGCAGAATGCAGCTGCCAGGGTTCTTGCTGGAACTGCTCACTCGAAGCATATTACTCCTATTTTGAAAGAGGTGCACTAGCTGCCAATTTGTTCCCAGATCCAATTCAAGGTGCTAGTTACTACCTTTTAAACCCTTAACTGTTTGGATCCTGGTATCCATCTGGCTTTTTAGAAATCATACTGCAAACCACTGTTAACACTATTACAACAAACCATGTAGCCCACTGAGTGAAGAAGCTGACAATTTCAAGACCTAATTGAGAACTCCCAGGCGCCATAGCCAAAGACACATACATGGGAAATTTGGCATGGCCCACCACTAGCATCTTGAGAACTACATACAGTTCTGATTATACCCATGGAGAGGAGATGGTAAGGCAATACCAATGTATTGAGATATGAAGGAGGATCCCATCACTTTGGGCAAATATCTCTCTATGTCCAATCTTATCTGAATCATGGCCATATAATTTAGTGTTTCTCAACTGTTTTATATATATTTTTGGTACAACACCTACATGCAGAGTAAAGGAAATAGTAAAAAGAGAGGCTGCCATATTATCCAATCCCTGAGCTATGAGCCTTGTTCCAATCTCTAAGGACCACTTTTGTTCTCCTGATCCCAGCTGAGCTGTGATAGGGGACCTTTATGACCTCACAAGAAATCACAATGGCCTGCTATTAACCTCAAGCATGTATTCCAGGCTTAGAATGCCACAGTTTAGAATGCCAATCTAACTTTTACAGCAGAAACTATGTTGGTTTGGGCTCCTAGTCTCACATTCAGTCATATTTCCAAATTATCAAGATCAAACTAGAATCTTCTACACCTAGCAATGGAGTAAACTAGAGATAAGAGAACACCTCTCAAATGTCACATTGATCTGTCATGCCTAAACATAAATGGTTCAGATCAGCTATCACTTAAAGCAATTGTCATTGCTCTTTGCAACAATGGAGATGTCATTTATAAAGACACCTCACAAAATAACAAACAAGTCACTGCCCTCAGGCTCTCAATCTAAAAAAAAGTTACATGACACAAGTGAAAGGGGAGTTGGAAAGAAAGGAGCAGCTTTGTACAGGTTGGAGGAGGAGGAAAAAATGAGGAGAGGATATGGGTTTTTAATAATTTCTTGAGGCAAAAGGGGCCAGTCAAATATTTAAAGGAACAGAGTTCCACACATCAAGTATCACAAGAGAGCACAGGAGGAGGGTGACATGAGGAATCACAGATATAGCACAAGGGCACTTAGGTTTAATAAGATTCATGTCTGATGAACAGAGGGACTGTGGAGAACAAAGATGGGTAAGAAGGGGAAAGGATACAAAAATATTAAAAATTAAAAGGAACTTGAACTTAATATGAACCAAACAAGAAACCAGTGATGGAAACATAAAGAGAACAGAAGGAGGTTTAAGCCAAAAAACAGAACCACCAATGAATGTGTATATGAATGAACAGTTCTGTGAATGTACAGTTAGGATGCCGCTGAGGAAGACTAAGAGTCAAAGCACATTTGGCTTATCCTGGCTTATCCTTATAAAAGAACCATGGATCTCCAAGACCAGTAAGTGCGTGACTACATTTTGGGACTTTCAAAAAGGCTTTATTTTAGCCAGTCATTTTATATTATGTATTTGTGAACTAGATTATTAGACTTTGTATTTTTTCAGATGTTCTTCAGATGTTATAAAGTCCAAGACTCCATTATTTATTTAATGTGTTAAATAAAAAAACCTACTATAACATTATGAACGTAAGTCTTGGAATAATAGACATAGTGTTTGCATAGGCCATTTCTGATCTTTATCATTCTATGCAACCAGTGAACAAAACAGAAGACAACTGGATACCAAAATATTAATAGGTAAAAAGAGTTTCTGTGGGGGAGTCTTCGTGAAACCATAGTATAACTTTTTAAAACTGCCAAGAGCTTTTGAAACTCATGCCCTCTCCTCCATCTTCCCCAATTCAGCAAGAATGGACAAAGTAAACAGGCCAGTCAGAAAGGACATTGCGACTTCAGGTTTAATGACACATTGCTGCTTTCTGGAAGACTTCAGCATCTTGGCTTGTCAGTGCATCTGACTTTGCTGGAGCTGTGGCAGAAGTCATCTTGTTGGTGCCGGCTAACATTCCCAAAACTGTTGCACGATGGGAAAGGGAAGCTCACAATGGCTATTTTACCTTCCTGTAGTAGTACACAGTGTGAGCGACAGACACTATGGAAACAAAAAGAACATCATATTGGAAGAGGTTTGTTCCCCTATAAGCACAAACATTAATGTCTACTGATGATTTATGAATGAAGTCAGCAAACAAATGCATCTGTGCCAAGAAGGCACAGATAAAACTTGATGTTGGCAAACTACTGTAGCTTCCTAAATTCAAATGCGTATTTTCTGTCCAAGTTATGAAGTCCAGGACTCCTTTATTCATTAAGAAAGCCATGAGGATTACTCCTTACCTCTTCTCCCTTTCTTTGCCCTTCTCCCTTTCCTCTGGCCTCCAGAACCCCTTCTTTTGCGTCTACTGAGGGAAGGGGGCCTGCACTTACATCGCGACATTTTCTCAGGGTTCTGATGGTACTAGGGGCCTAGCAGAGAAGCATGTCTTTCAGGTGAAGCCAGCACAATCTTTCCTCTAGGTGGTAATTGAGTTTATGAAACTCTGCTACCTGCTGCATTTTTACTTAAAGGGCTTGGAGTTATGAGCTCACACAGCCATTATGACAACATTTGTGCCTTCAACATGATGATCATACATGGGCAGGCAGTATCTATTCATCAGATTCACTTATCTTAATGGATTATGTGGTAACCTGTACAGGCTTGCATTTTACCATGAAATATCTTGTTGAAAACTTAGCAGAATAAAAGGAAATAAACATAAAGCAGATGTGCTGCTTTACAACTGTCAGTCACATTGCGGGGGGCAGCTGATTTAAACAACTAAGAACACACTAACAGTATTTAATAAATCTTATTTATTTGTTTGTTTGTTTGTTTGATTGATTGATTTCTATACTGCCCTTCCAAAAATGGCTCAGGGTGGTTTACACAGAAATAATAAGATGGATCTCTGTTCCCAAAGGGTTCACAATCTAAAAAGAAACATGAGACAGACACCAGCAACAGTCACTGGAGGTGGATAGGGCCAGTTACTCTCCCCCTGCTAAATAAAGAGAATCACCACATTAAAAGGTGCCTCGTTGTCAAGTTAGCAGGGGTTTATCTTCACATAAAACCCAATGTGAATAAAAACTAGGATGTGTGAACTCCTCCCATCCCACTTCAAATGGCATTTAGTCCTCACCTGTGAACTATACCAAATCTATCTATCTATCTATCTATCTATCTATCTATCTATCTATCTATCTATCTATCTATCTATCTATAGATATAGATATATAGCCATAGCTATATAGATATATCTTTTAAAAAGAGTTTGAAACTGACATCCAGTGTTTTGGTGCATATGTGTTCTTGCAATGCTACTTAGGAACTGTAGTAGCACATTGCTAAACTCATGCATTGCTCATCATGAATCCTGACCTTTGCCTTTCATTGGCTGGTACATTATTTATATTATTTATCACATTTCTACACCATGCTAACCATCCAAAGGCTCTGGGCAGTGTACAATGGAGGAGGAGGAGGTGGCATCAACAGCTCCAGTGGCATTGGTGGTGGTGGGCAGTGGATACTCCAGAGCAGATTACCTGTTTTCTGCTTATAAAATACCCATGTGAAAAATGAATTAATTAAACACTTCTGCCAGGCTGTGAATGCAGTTCCTTCCAAGCAGTCTCCTAAGAGAGCAAATAACCCTGATCTGTTTCTGTATTCGAATCACACCTGGTGTAGAGATGCATCAGACCTGGTGTAGAGATGCATCAGATCCCCCTCTTCCAGGGAAATAACTTGCTGTTGTATGTTCATGTGAATTACTGCAAATACAAAGCAGCCACCCCCACAAAAACATAGTGAGTGATCTCTTGGGGTACAATTTTGCTGTATCTCACTGTCAGAAATATGAAGAACATGTTTCTTTTGGGTCAAGCGCGCCTCCAATCGGAATTTAGGAGAGTAGTAAGGCAGTTCACATGATCATTAAGAGAGTAGTACATGCATCCTACACAGCTCTCAGAGCTGTGCACACTCCTGATTTTCAATCTTCTGTTAGCAAACACCTGGTATGAGGACAGGTGGTGGTGGTGGGTTGTCTGTGAGTCCTGGGAGTATCATGGCTGGGGATTCTTGACTTCTCACTGTGCAGCAGAAGTCACAAACAGTCCCTTCTCCCTGAAAAGAGTTCCTGCCTCTAGCCCCGCGCCTTGGGCAGCAAACCCTTGGATTGCTCATGAGCCAGTCTTGCTTGTAGGCAAAAGATTGCTAATCTGCCATGTCCAGAGACTCCTTCTTATAGTGGTTCCATCCTTTGATGTCCATTTGAGTCTCCTGGATCACAAAAGGTGTCCATTCCTGTTATCCTCTGGATATTGTCTTTTAATTATCAAAATTAGCTCAGGATATTTGGTCAGTCAGGGAACACAGGATCTCTTGTTAGCAGAGTATTGTTCTGTTGTCATTTCCAAAGTAAATGTGCCTCTCTTGGTCCCAAGAGTGTTAAAAAGTCAGGAGTTAGTGAAAGAATTAGCTCTATTTGTGTGAGACAGCAATTAAATTACTTCTTGTGTACATCTATCTAGTGTGTAATTATAACAAAAGAATATTTAAAGTAACATCAAAAGGGGTAGATGTGTGAGACGAGTTAATCAATACATTTGACTAAGGCAGAAGCATCCTGTAAAGGGATTACTGGAGAGCAAGTTAATTTCAGCAGTGTGAGACTGGTAATCTTGCAAAACCCACTGTGTCTCTTGTGAGTTCCACAAACACAGATAAACAATGCTAGATTACCCCCGCCTTTACAAATCATTTACCAGGCAGTCATGAGATCTGGGTGTCATGTACTGGTTAGGTCATCTGAATCCAGGCATTAATCGACCCCTTAATAAAATGGAATCAGACATAGGCCTGAATTCCATATACTTCTGGGTTGGTACCTCTGGGTCTAATGTTTGGGTACAGGGGCCCCCAACACCACCCCTGGAGGAATATGTGTGAGAAGATACGGGTGCATCACCCAAGGAAGGGGTCCGTGCTAAGAGAGTGTTTCCCTTTTCCTCAGACTAATGTTCTCCTTCCCTGAGACACTCATTCTCCATGACAGCAGAAGCATCATGACAGCAGATGTCATGGGCTTGCAACGATCTATTCCAACTGCCCAGGATTGCTGGAGCACTTCACAGTTCTCAAGGGCCATTGGGCTGGACAGACAGGCCCACTGGCTGCTCTGCCCACCACTGCCACCACCAGGGGGGATGCTTGCTTGGCTCACCCCTCACCTCCCACCCGCACACATGAAATTATGGGGAAATCGGCAATTGGGCACGGTGGGGCAGTGGTGGGGCAGGCGTGGGTTGGCAGCAGGAGGCCTTCCAAAAATGTAGGGGGTTTTAAATAGGGGGGGCTTGCAATGGGGGGCCCCTCGCAGCAGGGCAGTCCAGGTGCCAAAATTACCTAGGTGTGCCACTGCATGTAAGGAATCCTTTCGCAAAGTTCCTTCAAGCAGGGGGAACAAGAGGTGCAGGAAAATCTATGATGCACCACTGAAGAAGAAAGATAATTATTAGATGTTATATGTGTGATATTGGGTGGTCATCATATGCTTTGTAAACAATTGTAACAGAAGCTAATACCAAATTAATTAAGATGAAGAGATTATGCTGTATACTTAAAGGGACCATGTTTTAATATGTGTTTGTCTTGGATAGGATACCTATGAATCTGTGCCACATACTACTATTGGAGAGGAGGAAAAAATAATTTCCAGTAAATACCTTTCCCTACTTAGAAATTCCATCTCTGGCACCAGTGAATCACCACCAGACATCTTCCATGATAGGGGACATCATGATGATGGCAATGGTAAATCCTTCCTGTATTCTACCAGAGACAACCACAGGGCCCTGTGGTTACCAGAAGTCGACACCGACTTGACAGCACAACAACAACAACAACAACAACAACAACAACAACAACAACGTGTTTTGTAATTGCCTTGTTCTTTGTCCACTCCAAGGATTAAATTTAACAACCTCCTACAGCCAAAAAGATGGCTCACTGCAGAGTTTTGGAGGGATAGTTATAAAGTGTTGCCAAGGGTTGTCTCCAGGTAGAGGCTTTACCACACTACTAAGCTAAAGTTTTGGTCTTGCTTTTAACTGACAGGGGGTTCAGTGCAGGGATGTAGCTAGGGGAGAGGGGGCCCGTATTCATCCCTCTCCCCCACAGCCCCTTGGAGTGAGGGAGATAATGAATAAATTAAGGAGGGGTGGAGCTGGGGGGGCTGCGTTCTTTGAATCCATCCACTCAATTAAGCAGGGTATGCCGTGGTTGCATATGAATGGGAGACTTCATGTGTGAGCACTGTAAGATATTCCCCTTAGGGGATGGAGCCACTCTGGGAAGAGCAGAAGGTTCCAAGTTCCCTCCCTGGCAGCATCTTCAAGATAGGGCTAAGAGAGATTCTTGCCTGCTACCTTGGAGAAGCAGCTGCCAGTCTGTGTAGATAATACTGAGCTAGATGGACCTATGGTCTGACTCAGTACATGGCAGCTTCCTATGTTCCTAATTATAGCTACACACCTGGTTCAGTGACTACAAGTCTATGATACCACACAGGTTTAAAAGTCATTTTGGTGGCAGTGGATGGCCGAGGACCAGCTGTGACCAAGCCATCACACTAGGTAAGGCTGAGAGTGGGAAACCCCCAGAAAAGAAAATGGGGAGGGGGAACAGCAGAGAATTCAGTTAGACAGAGATAGCTGGTACCAGAGGTACACTGAGTCAAGTGACTGTCAGACAGCCTAGTGAAACTGGGATTAAATAGAACCAGGCCAGATTCTGATAAGTGTTTAAAGTGGATCAGTTTTATGAGCTCTGGAAGGAAACTATTAAAACCAAGACTCATATAAGTGTTGTTTATGTCTGAGGTGGATGTAGAGATACTGTTATGTTTAAAATATCAGTCCTATAATTAAGCAAGCAAACCACACTAAGTAGAGAACCAAGTCATATTCAGAATTTGTAACTGGAACACTTATTTATTCAACTTTAAAGAAACTGAGTGACTTTCTTTGTATCTCCACATACTTACAACACTGCATTACTATAGAACACCAGTACATATGCCAATCCCAAGAGCCCTTGGGATCTTGTTTTCACCCTTTTAAAACAGATCCTTTGTTTTAAAATGGAAGAGTAAAGAAATGCTAGGAATCATACAAAAAGCTTACAAATAAACAAGAGTATCCTTTAAAAAAAAATTAAATCCTCTCACGACCCAAGAGACCAATCTAGAAATCTGAACACACTAGCTAGATACCCAACAGATCTTTTGCATAATACTAAGAGCTGCAGAGAAGTTAGCCTTATTTTATACACTTTGGAACAAAAACAGACATCAAGGATACAAAAGGGGGCATCAAAAGTAAACTGGAGACCCAAACTCTCCAACATCTAGGTTCCAAGTTCCCTCCCTTGCAGCATCTTCAAGATAGGGATGAGAGAGATTCCTGCCTGCAACCTTGGAGAAGCCGCTGCCTAGCTCAATACTGAGCTAGATGGACCAACGGTCTGACTCAGTATATGGCAGCTTCCTATGTTCCTATGCACCAAACAGAGTTACAAAATAAAAAAAGTGATTTATTTTAGGTCTGGGCTGGAAAAGGAGTAGGGGAAAGAAAATGTAACCACAACACAGGTCAAACCAAAGATAATAAAGAAACTGCCTAGCCTAAACTACCAACTCCTTGGGGGTTACTCCACGAATAATGGATTCTTGCTTGTTGAGTTTCTCCGTTCCATCAGGAAGACTGACTCCTCCTTCTCTTTAATTAGCTTTCCCTGGGACACAGGCACTCCTCAGGGCAGGGCCTGTGTACTGCAAACCTGTGCAAGGCATCCAAGGCTGGCTTGCAGTTTTTTGCTAAACAAACTGAATGGAGCTGCAAAGCATAAGAACTACTAGAGCTTTACTCAGTGAGTGCAAGCATTTCATTACAGCTTTGATGCAGAGAGAGCCAGAAGCAGGACCAGTGTTTATCTTTCACAAAATACCTGTAAGCATTTAACTCCACTGTGCCACTCTTACAAATCTTGCCTGACAAAATCCCTTCACCAGCACCACTGTGGCTCCCTTTTCCTAGTTATTCCTGCAGCTCTCAACTCCATGCCATCTAAGTCCTACATGCCACTGCTTGCCTTCCAAAATTCTCTTGGATGTTAAAAGGGCTGGTCCCCTGCCCCCTTTCTGCCAGCAGGAACATCTCTGCCATTCATGTCTCCTCACTGTTCTCAAAATACCGTTTCACATTCCATACCCTTTGCCCAAGGATGCAGAGCTGAGCCAACTCCACACTCTTCAGCCTCCTAGACATTAGTACTGCTAATTTAAATAAAGTGGGGGACAAACTAATATTGGGGCATGTAGGAGAACCTATTTATAGTTCAATCTCTTCTTCCAGTTAGGGGCATGGCTTCCTAGCCTAGAAGATGGTTCAGTCCAGTGGCGGCTGGTGGTTCCTTGGACTGGTGGGGGTTGGGGCGCTAGGCAGGGCAGGTGATGATTTGTAGCTAATGAGTGCGATCAAAATAGAAACACACACCCACACACCCCTCAATTGCTCATAGGCAGAGATACAGAGAAATATGGAAAACATCAGTTTTTGTGTAGATTTCTATCTAATATGGCAAGATCAAACACCAGCACACACAGAGAGGAATAACTGTACAAGCCACAAGTAAAGCACAGACCAGCTACAAACGGCTACTTCTGTGGAGAGTAAATGCCTTCTGAAGTCAGCAGGGCAACTCTGCCTGATTATTTCAAAAATGAATACTACTAACTATAAATAACAAGAAAGAACTGAGCCAGAATAGATACTGTGCTGGACTAGGCTGGGGAAATCCAAGTTCAAATCCCCATTCAGCTGTGAAACTCACTGGGTGGCTCTGGGACAATCACTTCTCTCTCAGCATAACCTTCCTCATGGGGCTGTTGCCATCTCCCTCGGAATTCCAGGTGGTGCCCAGATTTGAGCTCTCCCAGGTCTCCCACACACACCCCCGCGCCCAGGTCAGCCTTTCATTTGCCCAGATTTTAGCTGGCTGGGTGAGCTGAGCAGCTTGCTGCCGTCTGCTGAACAGCTGCATTACCCCTTCAGCGCCTGCACCTCGCAGTCCATGGCACACGACACACGACAGCGCCTTGTCTGCCACTAGGGTTGCCAAATTCTGGCTTTCCAAATCCGGGTGCCTAATTTGCATATTATGTACATTGGCTGGAAAATAATTTCTGAGCAGAATAATGACTGCACGTTTTGCTCCATAACTTTGCTTCTACAAGGACTAGAGCTTAGCTTAAAAAAAAGAAAAGAAATCTGAAATCTGGGAGAATGTGGGTGAGATGCAGGGGCGGAGCCACCATTGGGCCAATGGGTTCAAAGAACCCGGGCTGCACCCAATCAGGGCTGCGCCTCATGGCTCCGACACACACCCCTTGTCTGATGTCAGACGCAGGGGTGCTGGTTTAGCTCCTGAGCGGGTGCCGCATGGCCTCTTTGGGAGCTAAACTAAGGCTGGTGCTGTGAAAGCAGTGCCAGCCTAAGTAGCTCCTGAAGGGGCCACGTGGCCCCTTCAGGAGTTAAAAGGCTGGTGCTCCAAAAGCAGCACCAGCCTTGGTTTAGCTCCCGAAGGGGCCACGCGGCCCCTTCGGGAGTTGAAGTCCAACTCCCGAACGGATCCTCAAGGCTCCGTTCGGGAGCCAGACCACGCCCCCTGCATCTGACATCAGAAGCAGGATGCAGGGTCAGGGGGGCCGCCATCAGTCAGGCTCCGCGTCTGGTGAGATGCTTAAAATCAGGGTGAGACCCAGAATTTTGGGGGACATGGCAACTCCATCTGTCCCTCGCCCGCTCACTGGCCCTCCCAAACCTCAGAAGGAGCACATGCTGAGGGGCACGGCTGCACACAGTTGCCTCTCTCAGCAGCCTGCACTGCCTGAGGCCAGACCAACGGAGCCAAGGAGAAAGTGAGGAGGAGGGAAGCAGGAACACAACCTAGCCAGCAAAGGCTGTGTGGCTGTTTTGTTCGAACTTCGAAAGGAAGTGGGGGGGAGGGTGCAGTGGGGAGTGGGGGCTTTCTCCAGAGTACAGAACCACAGCCCCAAGTACTTAGCTTTTAAGCACATAATCTCCAAGACAAAGCTTCACAAAGTAAGGATCAAGTGTCAGGCAAGAGAGATAAGGAGGAATAGGCTTGCTTTGCTGCTGGCGGGGAAAAGAAGGGGGACGGGTAAGACTGTGTGTCTTTCCACACATCCTTCTCCTCCTCCTCCTCCTCCTGTGAGGAGTGCAGAACACGGCCCCTTGCCTAAAACAACTTTACATTGGGGGGAAAGCATTTTTTCTGGAAAAGATGGGAAGCATTGCAAAAATAACGATAGGGGATGGGAGAGAGTGGGGCATGCTCTTATGACAATCAACAGTATTCAAGCATAATTATTATTGATTTTATATTATCATTCTCAATGTTCTGGAATACAAGAGCACTACATCACAAGTGATCACTTGGAATGATCACCTCTTTATTTTCTAGACTGTGCTATATAATGGATGTCTGCAATTTGAGACCCAATCTTAACAAATGAAAGAGATGTACAATAGCTGGACATACCGCTCATGAAATTTCCATTGCCAATTGCAGTTTACAAGGTTACATGTCATTGCTCTGTTTGTCCATTACAGTACTGAATTTTCTTAAGTACCTCACCTTGGAAAGTGTAGGTAACAGCCATTGTTTCGCATTTTAACTAGGGAATGAACTGAAGATTAAATTTTCTTCAGACTAAATGGAATCAAATTCATTTAAATAGCAATGATGATGATGATGATGATGATAGTAATTGATCACTTCTGTTTTTATTTACCTACAAACATGACTTGATGCAGAATGCATCTTCATCCAGCAGGGTACAGCAGCAAATTTGCCTTCCATTGCCATCATTTCATAGATAGAGATTTATTTATTACATGTATATCCTAGTCTCTCTCCAGTGAGCTGAGCTTCATGTTTCTTCTTACCTCTCATTTTATCCTCAAATCAACCTTGTGAGGCAAATTAGACTGAGAGGTAGTGATTGGCCCAAGTGAACTTCAGGGCTGATCAGGGGTTTGAACCTGGGTCTTCAGATCCTAATCCAACATGCTAGCCACTACGCCATGCTGGGATAGATAGGGCTATGATATGAATCACATTGGGCCAATAATCACACCTGATGCAATACAGGCTCTATCAGAACATTTTTCATTGCATACCATCTGATGAACAATTTGCTAGATGAAATGATGCAATTTGATACAATACAATATATTTCATTGTATTGAGCTGTATTGAGCTGTGTCAAGGAGAGGTGAACAGCAGTCTCTATTTCTTTCCTCGCATAAGAAATATTCACACTTATTGGGGATTCGAACCTGCAGCCTTTTGCTTGGTAGTCAAGCAAGATGTCAAAAAACCCACTTTTCTTCTTGGATAGGTAGGAGGGAGGGAGGGAGGGAGGGGAGAGAGAGAAAGAAAGAAAGAAAGAAAGAAAGAAAGAAAGAAAGAAAGAAAGAAAGAAAGAAAGAAAGAAAGAGAAAGATCCTTAGCAGATCGCCTGAGCCATGACGGAGTGGAGAGTGAACTGCAGCAAGGCATGGCCGCATGAAGCCTTAGAGCAGCCACCGCCATGTGTGCTGATATGTGCATCTACTCCCCCCAACCTTCTGTCGCAGTTAGTTCCCCCCCCCCCGTTCAGGACCCGTTAGTTCTCTACTTTCTGCCCCAGTCTCCGCTGACCTCCCCCCACCTTCTGCCCCAGCCTCCCCTGCCCTCACCCTACATTCTGCGCCAGTGCTAGTTCGGGCCAGCGATGCCCCCCCCCATGGTGGCATGCCTGGCTTTGTGGCTGGTAAGCCACCCGACTGACCACTCTTCCCGCTGTCTGCTTCCCCCCACTTTCTCCCCCACAACAGCCAGGCCAGGGCCCAAGGCTGCTTCCTCCTCCTCCCCACCAAGGCGGCCAGGCCGGGCGGGACAGGGCCAGGCCATCCTGCTGCCGCCACCTCCTGCCTCCTGCTCCCAGAAGCCAGGCCAGGCTGGGCCACCGGCGGCTCCTCTGGGTAGGTGGGCCAGGGCCTGCTGCCACCTCCTCCTTACCTGGATGGGCCACGACCAGGCCGCCCTGCTGCTGCTGCTGCCTCCTGCCTCCTCCTCCCAATGGCCAGGGTCTGCCATCACGTCCTCCTTACCCGGGTCAGATGCCGTCCCACCGCCACCTGCCACCTTCTCCTCCTGGCGACCAGGCCAGGCCACCTCCTCAGGCCGTTTTGCGACCCACCTCCATCCGCCACCATTTTCTTTTTCTTCCGAAGCCTGCCCCATCGCTGAGCAGCAGCTCCACTCCCGCCTTTTCACTGGTCGTGGCTGCAGTGGGGGCGGGGCTTGCCACGCATCCCCACGCATGCCGGCTAAGAGAATCAATTATATAGATAATGGGAAAGGTGTTTATCATGTTATCTTCCTGCCAAAGATATCTGCAGATCAGTAGCCAGTTGCTGTAAGCTATTAAGGTTATTTTTTAATTAAAACTCCTCATAAAACAGTGGCTCTTAGGTATGTGCATGAGCAATTTGTGCACCCACCAGCGGGGTGGGGAGCAGTTCACTTTAAAAGCAGGTAATGAGCTCCTTTCCTGCTTGTCCCTGCTGCTTTCCCACCAGCGGCACTCACTCTCCAAACGGCTGCATAGGGCTGCTGTGCTGTTCCCTGCAGCCTCTGCACATCTTCGGCATACAGAGGCTGCAGAGAGCAGTGCCACAGTCCCACACGGCTGTTTGAATAGCGGATGCATCTGGCAGAAAAGTGGCAGGGCAGGGTTCCTTTTTTAAGGGAACCCCTGCCCTGTTGAGCCGATTCAAACACTGGTACCTGAACCGGTTAGGCACTTCCCAACGGATGCGCTGAACTGGCTTGTGCAGATCCCTAGTGGCTCTAGTAGGCGATTTCTGATGATCATGGGTCCTCTGTTGGACAGAGAGAACAGTCTTGTAGAATAGGCTGCAGATCCACATGTGCATTCCTATGTGCCATCATGGTGCATAGGAATGCACATGTGATGAGCTAGTACATTTGCAAAGGGCATTATATTCACATTGGCATACACAAGGGCTGTGGATCATTGTTATGTCAATCAGAACTGCAAAGACACTTTCTCCACAAGCTGAAAGTTCTAAACTTTAGGAACACAGAAGGCAAGACTAGAGCAGCACAAAACAACAACCCCTCATTGACTCCATAAAGCCTTGTGAATGTATTCTACTTCATACATCTCTGTGACTAGAGGTAACCATATGTGAAATAGTTTCTGACAGTTAACAAAGCTCTTTTGTAGCAAAAGGTGAAGGCTTTCAATGTCGTGGCTTTCACCTTACATAAAATTAAACAGATACTATTGGTTTGATCACTATAGCCCCCATGAATCCCGCAATGCACCACGTTGAGTGTGCTGTGCATTGTGGGAATCTGCCCCAACGACAGGCGGGTGGCCATCAGTGTTTCGGTAACGGCTGGAAGCAGCTACTGCTGACACATGGACAAGTAAATGGGGTTAAAGGAGCACTCGCTCCCTTAACATCATTTAAGAGTCCAGCTTCTTAGCTGGGTTTGCTGCCAAGATGCTGCCAGGAGGCGCATGCCTCCTAGCAGTTCCCACAGGCAACCAAGCCTGGACTTAGTTGCCCTAATCTGGTCTTGGCTGCTTGTGAGAACAGCCTCACCAACTATTACTTATTTAGATTTGAATAAACAAAGATCAGGCGCTGGTCTACAACAACAACAACAAAGGTAACAAATATGTGCTTCTGGAGTTCAACAATATTTTGTTTGTAAAATAATTGTGCACAATCATCCTGACAAGCGTAATGGGTTAGTAAAGGGAAAGCCACAAGGACTCTCCACGTGAGCAGTGTGACGAACCTAAAGGGGTTTTGTGGGGAGAGTGGGCTTGAACCGCTCTCCTTGCAGACGAGCAGGGAGCTCGTCCGGGGGGGGGGCGCTACTCATGAGTCACTGAGGTGCTGAGCCACGCCGTGGCAACACACAATCCTCTAACCTACTTTTTGGGTGCTCTCATGCCCAAAACCCAGGTTAAGTGACAGGGTACCCAAGAGGATTTGCCGCTGCGCTGATGCTCCTTTAGCCTGGTTTCCACTGTGCATGAGAATAGCCTCACAGTCTATTATACTTTTGACATTTGAAAGATTCCAAATGCAGTTCAAAGATTCCAAACGCAGTTCAAACTTTGACCCTTCACAACTCAATTTATGACCACCCTGCACCTCTAAATGCATTCAAACATCCTATTCTATTTTGGGTGGGAAATAAACAATGGGAAAATTAAAAATGAGAGCTTTCTAACTATTTACCATTTTTCAAAACATAACGTTTGAGTAAAACCTGGATATATACACACATCATACACACACACACACACACACATTAATAGCAACCATATGAAGCTAATAATGAAATAGATGCAAATTGGTGTGCTCTGTTTTTACCTTGTGGCAGATTCCATGATAGTCTGTGATAGTATTGGCATCATTAAAGAGGTTTCAGTGTTCTTCACTTGGAGTGCTTTCTTCTGCTGGCAGTTGTACTATATGTGTTTTCCATGGCAAAGATCTTTATATCCTGAAAGCACACAGGCAAAAAATATCATCCTTAACAGTTCCTTGTTCTCATAGCTCTGCACATAAAACTACTGTCACCTTAAGAGAGAGGTCACAAACCTGCAGGTACCAAACAAAAAATATTTAAACTTGTAGCCTGTTATTAAACTTGTGCTAAGCCAGCATCAATATTATGGTACAGGAACGCTTGCATGAATACAGACTGGATTTTTTTTTAAAGGGAAAAAAGAGGCTCTCTTAGACTTTTCAGTTATTGCAATCCAGATCTATGAATGCTGCAACAGTTCTCTAAAATAGTAGCTTTCAGCCTTTTCTGACCTGTGACCTACATTCATCCCCAACCTACAACATGAGACCTTTCAATTTTTTATCCTCTATATTAGGCTTTCCCTCTGGTGTCTCTCCTTCTGTCAGCTTTTTCTCCCCCTCCTCTTTATCCTCCACTCTGAGGATGCAATCTATTTTAGGACAGATTACAAGCCAGTTGTGAGTCAGGACCCACCATCTGAAGACCAATGCCCCATTTACTTAAAAATGTCCATACTACCTTTCCACACCACCACCACCACACACACACACACACTTACCTTGTTTGTTTAAAGGCTCTTGTGCTTGCTCACTTTAAAGCGGGGGTCTCATACTGCAGCCTGAAGTAGGTCTGAAATATACAGAGAAATTCCAAAAACATTGAAAAATGCCTACCCATGTGCAGTAAACACTGCTGAGAGAAACAACTTGAATAAATACCATTCTGATCAGCATGAACAGGATGCAAAACCTGGAGATCAAATACTATTGAAAATACTGGGAATATTTGAAAAGGATGAAACAATACTCCTTTGAAGACCTTCTTTATTGTGTTTGTTTGTCTATTGGTTTCTTTATAGTTCTACCCCGCTCTTCCTCCAAGAGTGGTGTACACAGTTATGTTTATCCTCACAACAGCACTGTGAAAAGGAAATTAATCCAAAAACGTTTCTATAAAAGCAAATGCTTTGACATCAACAGGTCATCATCAGTGCTTGAGCACAGATGATGATGTGTTAATGTTGAAACTTTTGCTTTTATAGAGACATTTTAGGATTAATTTCTCTTTCCTACACACACACACACACTTGCAATAAAGAAAGTCTTCAAAGGAGTATTGTAGCAGTTTTGTCATCATGTGTATTTCATCGCCACTATCCCAGCTGATTCGAAGGATAAAACGGATGGCACCAGGAACCTTATATTGTTGTATCTCAACTACTTAATCTGCCAGTGCAGGGGTAGGTAAGCTTGGCTTTCCAGCTGTTGTATTACAACACCCATCATCCCTAGCCACAATAAATTGTGGTTGGGGATGATGGACATTGTAGTTCAATAACAGCTGGAGAGCCCAACTTACCTACCAGTATATAAAATATTGCAGGAAAGAAGGAAAGGTTTGTACCTTGGTCAGGCAAGGCAATGTGGCAGCCAGGAGCGCACCAAGGTAATCTGGACGCCTGGACCACCCAGCTGTGAGCCCCCACACACACGAGCCCCCCCAAACCTCCTTTGGGGGGCCTGGCCCTCCAAAGCTCTGGGTTTTTTTCTGAATGGCTATGGGTGTGTGTGTGTGAGAGGAGCGGCCTGTTTCCCTTCATCCCCCCTCCCTCAGCAGTGGTGGGGTTGTAGCAGTAGAAACACTGGCCCCCATCTGTTTGGGCCAGCGTCTTTAAGCAACTGCGAGGTGCGCCTGCGCAGTTTAGAAATCGTCGCAAGCCCATGGATTTTTACACCAAACACAACTTTGGGCCCAGAAGTAGTTACAGGAATTCACAACAGGCCCTTCTGAGGGCTCTAGGTCCTCAACAACTTTCCAACAATGCTGACCCTGAAATTAGCCCTCTGAGGAATGGTTTTAAGATTAGTGAAAACATACTATAAGGCGGGTCTCACGATCCGTGAGACCCGCTTTTGGCGAAACTGCGGGGAGAGCGGGCTAAGCCTGCTCTGCCCACAGACGATCTCTGTAGGAGCCCTGGGCGGCTGTATCAGCCGCCCACACAATTGCCGGCTCCGTCATGGAGCCGGCGCGGGCTGGGGGAAGCGGGGGCCAATTGGCCCCTGCAAGATCCTGCATGTCTTGCACAAGTGCGCAGGGCATGCTGGCAAGACCCCCGGAGCCGGGAGGTGGCTTTTCGCCTCCCTTCCGGGGGTCTCTTCGTGAGTATCTGCGGCACGGAGTCACAGCGCGGCTACTCACGATCCGATAGCCCGGGATTGTGGAGTGCTCACTCCGCAAACCCGGGCTTAGGGGTGGGCTACCAAAGCGGGTTACCCACTGGAGAACCGCCGGGCTCACAGCCGAGGTTCTTACGATCGGGAAAAATCGGGCTAGGCTTTCCTAGCCCGATTTTTCCCAATTGTCAGAATAGCCCCTATGTGTGTTTGCCTTTGTAGTATATGATACCCTAGATTGCTGCCTCTGGTTTCTATGTCTGAATCAGTAACAACGTGTTTGATAAACTTTCTCTGACTTCAGAAATGCCAAGGAATAGCATTGAATAGAAAGGATAATATGCCTTCTTGTTTGTGGAGTGAATGCTAAGCAGTTTCATGACGGTTCTGTGGTATTTCATTCTGGCTGCAGCTAAAACTGTACCACTTAATTATTTGGCACACTTCTCTTCTGAGTTTAAATCAGCATAAGGCCCACAAATGTTCAAAACCTAGATTTGCTGAGCATTTCTAGCCAAAACTGAACATCTGACTTACAAGAGAACATCCTGTTCTGAAAATCAAATGTGTTGCTCTTTTCTTTTGGCAATAGACACCTAAGCCTGAGGAAGATTTCTGTATAATTTGAAAGCTTACTTCCTTTGTTTTATAATCTAGTTGACCCAATAAAAAAGTGTAATCTCACTTGTTTTATTGTAAACTGAGTACAGTTCTCCCTTGCCAACCACGGTTTTACTAACCACGGTTTTGAGTATATGCAAATGGGAAATTGTGATAGGTCTTGCCAACCGCGACCCGAGTATCCGTGGTTGGTGAAGTTTTTTTTTAGTGATTTGGGTGGGTTCTGCTCTTTGGGGGGTTTCAGAGGGGTAGATCTGCTCATTTCTCTTCGTGACCCTTGCTGACCCTTGCCAATTTAAAATGCCTTTGAGTGATTAAAAACATTTCCAGAAGTTCAATCTGCTCATTCTTCTTGGTGACTCCCGGCAATATTACACATTTTTTGTGACATCTTAGCAAATTTTGTGGGTGTTTTTTCCTTTATTTTTAGGTCTTTTTGTAGTCATAGTTCCCCTAACCCCCTGTTTCCCATAGACTTTAATGCCTCACCAACCGCAAATTTGCCAATGGCGAGGGTTTACCTGAATGGAACCCTAGTGGTTGCCAAGGGATGACTGTACATCAATCACATATCATAAAGAGGTACATTAATCTGCAAGACAGCTGTCAATGTTCACACACACAGAGGCAACAGCATGGGTAGCCATTTTTAAAAGAGTCCAAACGGGGACTGCTCCATATAGTAAATGGGCAATTTTTATCATGCAGTTTCAAACCTCAGAGTTATGGTGAAAAATGATTGGTACTGTTCACATGAGCAGCTGGCTATATCAGCAGTTCCCAACCTTGAGTCTCCAAATGTTATTGTGGCTGGAGATGATGGGAATTGTAGTCCAGCATCTAGAGTCCCAAAGCTGGAAATCCCTGTGCTATATGGAGCAGCTTCCATGTGGTTATATTTACCATGCTGGTGATGCATGTATATATTTGAGTGAAAATACTTAAAACAAGATAACTCTACTATAACTGACAATGAAGATCCACAATATAGATGGGCATCTCCCTCAATATGGCAAAGCATGCCACAGGGTTAGCATTTTCAAGTTGCATACTACAGGGTGGGAAATGGAATTCAAAGGGAAATCCAGTGTGAATGAGTCCTAAATGGTCAATTTGGCTATAGATAATACAGCTGAAACATTCATAGGAACATAGGAAGCTGCCATATACTGAGTCAGACCATTGGTCCATCTAGCTCAGTATTGTCTTCACAGACTGGTAGTGGCATCTCCAAGGTTGCAGGCAGGAATCTCCCTCAGCCCTATCTTGGAGGAGCCAGGAAGGGAACTTGAAACCTTCTGCACTTCCCAGAGCGGCTCCATTCCCTGAGGGGAATATCTTACAGTGCTTAAGCTTCTAGTCTCCCATTCAAATACAACCAGGGCAGAACTTGCTTAACTAAAGGGACAAGTCATGCTTGCTACCACAAGACTAGCTCTCCTCCCCCTCTCCTCATCTAGCAAAAGCCATTGTTACTTATTTCTATTTCTATTCTTTAACAATATTTATATACCGCAATTCAGCAAAGAAGTACACAAAATGGCTTACATAGTGGACAGAATTTGTAAAAAGAGAGAAAGAGAGAATGACAAATTTGTTCCATGTCTCAAAGGGGCTCACAGGGAGACCTACTGAAGAGATGCTATGCTGGAATGAAGGATTGTTCTCTCCCTCTGCTAAACGCAAGAGCCACCATTTTAAAAACTGTCTCTTAACCCAGATAGTAGGGGTAAGTAGTAGTCCAAGTAATTCATTAGAGATATTATTTGTCCAAGATTTCCTGCTACTTCTAGTAACTGGAATCCCTTTGGAAGCCATAGTTGAGATAGGAGCTGATCACCTTCCAAAGAAGGCCTCCTATGCTGCTGTCTGCCAAGCCATTTAACAGAGGACACGTTCTAATCCCACTGTGACCTAAACCAAAGAGAATTACGTTTTTACAAAGCATATTTTAGATCTCAGATATACATTTTCCTTGAAATGGTGAGTAGTACTTGTAAAGCTGAAAGTTGTGATTAAAATGTGTATATGGAAAGAAAAAATACCTAAATTAGGATGTTTCTGCTGAAATAATATGTCTGTATAATTTATATCTGGGCATGTCTTAAAATGTGGAGATTTCAGAATTGTTCTTTGAGTTGGTCTTGCTAATATTAAAAAAACTGTATATTTTATTAATTTTAACACAAACTCATCATTAAAACAAAAATCAGTTTTAAGCAACTTTGCATATAGAATTTTTCATTCTCATTTAATTTACCATCCTCTCCTCCACTTCAGCAAAATCCAGGCAATTTAAATTATCTGAAAAAGTTGCAAAACTATGTCACAAACTATGGATTTTTAGGAGCTGTACATTCAACCACCATTTACACTTCTATATACAAAATTCAAGATTAAAAAAATCAGGAAAACCCAATTAGAAAACATAGAAAAGAAGTGCAACCAACTAAACAAACAAAAAACCAAAACAGAGAGAAGGACAGTGAGAATGGAAAAGAGAAAAAGCCCAGATTATCCTAGAAAAGACTCCCTTTATTTATTTATTTAATTTATTTGATTTATATACTGCCCTTCCAAAATGGCTCAGGGAGGTTAATGTTTAATGTTTTAATGTTACATATTTATAATACGTCCTCCTATATCTTTTACACATTTTAACCTTTTATTTAAAATATATTTCATTTAATATAGTTAATAATAAAACAAGTCAAGAAATAAATACATTAATAAGTATATAATTAATGTTAATCAGTATTCAATATTTTAAAAATCATGTTTTTCAGTCCTTAATTAACTCTTCTGTCACTTTTGTAATAAATTCAGTCTCTCTGATCCTCTTCTTCCATCCTGCTTCCCTAAAATTAAATTATTCTTCAAGTGAACCCAATAACACAAAGGGCCCTTTCTTTTATACATTTTGGCATTATACTTTTTTTGACATTTTACATCTTCTTTTAAAAAATTTATTATTAAATTTGTATACCACCTTTCATTAAAACAATCTCAAGGTGGTTATACAAAGACGTTTTATACAATTTTTTTAAAATGGTGTTTTTTTAATGGTTTTATACGAAGACGACGGTGAATATTTATATACCGCTTCTCCCAAAGTGGTTTACAGAGATATACATAAAATGGCTCCCAGTCCCCAAAGGACTCACAGTCTTAAAAAAAAGAAACATAAGACAGACATCAGCAACAGCCACTGGAGGGATGATGTGCTGGGGATGGATAGGGCCAGTTGCTTTACCCCCTGCTAAATAAAAGAGAATCACCACATTAGAAAGGTGCCTCTCCTGTTCAGTTATATATTTTGACATTATACATCTTACCTGTTGGCCCAGCTTTTTTTATTCAGAATATATATGATAAATAGCATTTTTCTTCCATCATGGTAAACAAAACACTTTCTACTTTGACTTCAAGACTCTAGTCCTTAGAATTTAAGACAGTATCCTTCATCTTTCCTCATTTATTAGTCACTCCATTGCATACCAGCATTTTTGTTAAGGGTGATCTCCTAGGTATGTCTGGCCAAGCCATACATCTTTCTGATGTCTTCAGTGTCAAGTAAATAGTTTGGGCTGATGAGCTTGAGAATAGGCCTGTGTCTTTTAGAGTTTCATATACTGAGGATCACCAGTAGCAGTATCCAGTACCAGTGTGGGAAGGCGGGAGGGTGGGATGCTATATTTTCTGTTCACTGGAAGAAGAAAAAAAGCAATAATAATGCATATTTAACAGGGTTTTTTAAAACCCAATTTTTTAAAAAAATCTACAACATTTTCAATGAAAAAAAAAACCAATAGCAAAGAAAACATTCCAGTCCAAATTTGGAGTATTGCTTTAGGGAAGTGATTAAGCAGAATGTTCCATTCTGCCTTGAACTAGTGAGCTGGATGCCAAGTTAAACAGTTCAGCCAATTTCGTCAATGCTGCAACTGAAATTTACTTTAGGTCAAGAGTTTGTGTTAAGTTAGAGGTACAGGTGGCCCTCATTATCTGTGGTCTCATGGACTGCAGTTTTGTGTACCTGCAGTTGGGTCTAAGAGACCCAGTTTCTTTATTCTCAGTTTTTAAATAGACAAAGTTCGCCTACCCATGGTTCCTGGGTGGCCAAAAATGACTTCCAGTGTTATTTCCGGCCACTATTTTGCAGCATGGAGCCATTTTGTGGCTCCTCCCCCCCCCAAAAAAATCCCCCCCCCAAGATTTTTGGTAAAAATTCACAAAAATTTGGAGGACTTGAGGATTTTGGGGGGCGGGGGCTTGCTGGAGAGAATGGTTCTGTGCTTTATTCCCTTATTTCTGTTTTTTGGGGTCCTCTTTTTAGCTTAAGGGACCTAACCCCTGGATTCCCATAGGGTTACATTTTCGTTATTTGAGATTTCCGTATTTGCACCTATAGGTGAAAACAGAACCTCCGCGAATAACTAGGGGCACCTGTACTAGTTGTTGTTTTTTTAAAAAAATCACTTCTCACAATTTTTTGCTTTGGAAAATCCATATTTAATGAGAACTTGCACATACCGTACGTATTAGAGTACATCTACCTACTAGGCATCTTCTGGAGTAACCACAGCTGTAGCCACAGAAGAAAAATAAGTGTTGTGTCAAGAGTTGCATGAATGGGAAGAAGCTCATGCAAAGGAATTTCTTTAGGCCTCTCTCCTTAGAACTCCCCTGCACCTTCAAAATGTAACTCCTGAGGGCCAGGGAATCCTCTGGAAGGGGTGGGATGAGAAAAGGAATAAATTCCATAAACTTAGGTGGAAGCACCTTCCATGAGCATTTTTTGTGGGCTTTCTGCCATACGTTTCTCTTTTTGTACTCTGTTTGCCTCAACCTGCCCTCTTTCCCCCTCTGTCATCTGACATCTGATAATCAAGACATACACTTAGACATACACTTATTTTTGAGCTGGTAAAGTCTGCTTGCAGTGGCTTTGATCCAAAGGCTGGCTCTACCATTATGCAAGATGAAATGGGTCAGTTCAGATGTCAGATCGTGGGTCAATTGCCAGGGGAAGCATGGCAGCTCATCCAGCACTCCTCCCTGTCCCCCATGGATGGCCTGTAGGGCAAGGCAGGCAAAATGGCAACATGCTGCTTTCCCTCTTGCTTTCCAAGAACAACATAATAAAAAACAGGTAGGAGAAGGAAATCTGAAATAAGAAAGGAAGTGGGGGAGTGATATTAAGAGAGAGAGAACAGAAAGGGAAGGGGGCACCATTTGGTGCTCTGGTTCAGCAGCAAAATGTCATAGGCTGCAGTGCCAAAAAACCATCAGTGGAAGGAAAATGTGTACTAGTGCTGTTCCAACAACCATAATCTGATTTAGATTTCTTGCTGGACTTGAAATAAAATGGTGGTTACTCAAAAATGCTCTAATTGCCCTTCCATGTCCATCACCCATTGTTTTAGCTTTACAAATAAAGGGGCATTCTCTAAGGCAGGGGAGTGAGAGAGAGTATTTTTGCTGTTGCGGCAAAACAGACATTGGTGGAAGTTGTGGCAGGGACTTCTCAAAACCTCCTGTGGCCTCCTGAGGACCAGCCCAGGCTGACTGTGACCTGATTTGGGCCTCCATGCATGTGTGGAGGCAGGGACGTAACAAGGCTGGAGTGGGCCAAGAGAAAATTTTTTAAATGGGCCCCTCGCTGATATACACACACGTCGCATGTGACTGCCTCTGGGGGGCCCCTTGAGGCATGGGGGGCCCCAGGCAGCCACTGGGAGAGGCCAGAACCAAGCGGGGTGGCTTGGTAAAGGAGGGGGAGCGTGTTTGGGGCCATGCCAGGCGAGCAGTGGAGAGCAGCGGTGCTGGTAAGGAGCTCCTTACCTCTCTCACTGCTCCCGCCTGACTGCCCCTTACCATCCCGAACCAGTTCACCTGAACTGGGCCTGGTTTGGTCCAGTCCCGAACCAGCCCCAGTTTGAGGTGAATCTATTGGGGATGAACCATTCGTGCACACCCCTACTTAAGATGCTTAGCCTTAAGATCTTGGTCTTAGTGTAATTTATCTCAAAAGCTTTCTCAATGAAAAACGTAGCAAGACAGCATAATGCTAATTTTAGGCCAACTGGGGCTGTTCCAAGAATTGTTGTGTAAGCAATAGCAAAAGACTTCTTGCAGACTTCTTGCAGGGCTATAGAACTAAAGTGTATTGGAGATCGTTTTACTATATGAGAATCATGGCGAATAAGGAAGGTTGCCACTTGAAGAGCTCCAAAGTAAGGAACACATATAAGACCTTAATAAAATGACACATTACATATGCCAGAACATTGACAGTATTTTATTAGCCCCAAGGCCAAAGGAACAAACTGCATTCCTTATTAGCTTGAAAAGGAACTCTACATTTTAATTCTAAATCAAGAACAGTTCCTTGAAATAAGGAACAGGTGGGAAGCCTAATAAATCAATAAAACCCAGATGGCTTATTTAGACAAAAGAGTAGTGGGGAGGCCACTATGAAAAACTGTGGGGGAAATCAGAGAGCTAGACAATAAGATTGATAATACACCTGAAGGGAAGCAACTGCTCATTTTCTGAGACTTGGATTGCCTCTCTCTTAGGACTGACAGCTATGCATGTATTGATTGACGGATTAAGTGCCGTCAAGTCAGTGTCGACTCTTAGCAAACACATGGATAGATTCTCTCCAGGATGATCTGTCTTCAACTACTCAGAAGTAAATCCCATTGCTTTCAGTGGGGTTTACTCCCAAATAATTGTACATAGAGTACAGCCTTACTAATACAGAAAGAAAGGTTGAATCCATTATACATCTTAAATCTTAGTATTAGGGCTCTGATAAACCTCCTTAGGACGTCTTTGCTAAACATTATGACAATGGTTGGAAGAGTTTAATTCAAACAACTGGCAGAAATCAGATTATGATTAATAGTTCACCAGGCAATTGTTTGATTTGTCACCAAACTCAGAAAACTAAAGACTTTAGAGCTGTTGTTTTTCTCAGCCTCAGCACAGGCATATAAAATGCAGGGTTGTTGTTTTTTACCTTTAAATTAATCATTTTGTTAAAAGGTAACATTATTTATGTGTTCACACTGCAGGAAGAATACTAATTTTTAAAATGACTGCAACATCTGTAATTACCTGGTGAGTTGTCTTAATCAGGATTTTCCTGGATGCTTTATTTTAGAATAACTGAATTTTTTAAATTTAATTTTTAAGTATATTAGTGGAATTATATTTTGTTTTTGAAGCGATATTACCATTGACTGGGCCTTGCTTGTACTTTAATTTTATGGCCTTTTTGATACATTTCTGCGTGTGTACATCTGTGTGAGAGAGTGAGAAAGAGAATGTTATGTTGGTAAAGCTATAGAACAAACTAAAAAAAATGGACAGACTGTAATTGGGCTGATAGTGTTACCAGGACTGCTCCAGAGCACTGGCTACATGCTCTAATTGTGCTTTTTGGCTTAAAGCGGGGAAATTAGCTCAGCTTGGGGAGCACTTGGTGCAATATTAATTTAAGCAAGTTTTGCATTCTGGAAATGATGAGGAGACAGAAACACAAAGCAACAGATTTATTTAGGATTCAGGAAGACAAGACTTAGTTAAACACGGCAACAAAATCTTAGCGGAAAGTCTTAACAAAAGCCTCATTAAGAGGAATTTTAGCTTAAGGTCCAAATGGTAGGTAAATCAGCTCAAGGCTTGCTGTAGAAAGAGCTTAAAGGTAGGAAGAAAAAACGGGCAAGGAGATTCGAAGAGGCAGAAGGTTAGCTTTACCTATCCTTATTCTTGTGGTGAGCTCAGTGCACTTGTAGATGGGTACACAGGGGGATCTCCTCACAGGAAAGAAGGCAGGAAAGCAGGAAGAAGAAAGGGCAAGTAGCGTAGAGCTTCCACTCGCATGCTTGAGAACCAGTATAAGAACATAAGAATATAAGAACAGCCCTGCTGGATCAGGCCCGTGGCCCATCTAGTCCAGCATCCTGTTTCACACAGTGGCCCACCACTGGCCCTAATAAATCAATAAAACAATATGGTGAGGGTTCAAGTAGACTCCTGTGCGGATTCCAGTTCTGATTCTGGCTCTGAGGCCATGTGGCTTGGACAGGAGTACTTGTACTCTAACACATGTCTGGAGGCAATGCATAAGTCATGCTCCGTTCCTGGAGGGGCAGATACTCAGGTAAAACAATGAAGTTCATGGCTGCATGAATTGATCAGTCTTGGGTGTAACTTGCCAAACAAAAGGCGAGAATGGCTTGCAGAAGTGTGCATGTAGCTATGAATAGCTGGTGGACTTAGGGCTTATCTGGAAAAGAAGATGCTACTCCAGGTGCAAAGATATATGTTTTTAGATTTTAATGAACTGCCTCCACTCTGGTCGCTTGCCAACTAATTGGGCTGTTAATGGTGGGTTGGGAAATGTTGCTTCTTATATGAGTTGTGGCAGAGAGTGCTTTCCAGATGTCTCTCGTGTGAAATGAGAGTATTTTCTTCCCTTAAGGAGTGCCTTTGAACTGGGTCTACTTGCTGGCTGTTTGCTTTCTCTTGAGATAATGAGAGAGGGTTTAGGGATGACCCTTTGCAGTCTTAGCTGTTGTTACCTCGGGGTACATTGCCCCATGCTTTGTGCATGCCAAGTGACTAGCTGTGAGCTTTTGCCAAATATGGGCAGGTGAAAAGTTCACGCTCCCATGAACTGAAGCATTCAAAATGGATACTATGTGTCTACAGTTCCAACTGCATCAAGGGGTATGCTCTGTGCTCCGCAAAATCAGGCCTTCTAGCAACAATAAGCAACATCAGCTGTAAAATACAGGTATTTGTTGTTTTATAACATCAGGCCAAATCCTGGGAGATGCAGAGCATCTCCAATACTTCAGCAAGTCAGATGTTCAGGATCAAAGCCCACTTTGTGATAGGAAACTGAACATCGTAAGGATTTTAATATGAATGTTAAGAGCTTTGAAACTAAGTGCTGACGGTTTCAAAATGTCTGTGTACTTCTGCAACTCAGTTTGATCTCTATAGTTAAATGTTGTGCAGAACAGCGGATGGAATTTGTAAATAGCCAATATTCCCATCAGGAAACTAGAGGGGGCTATAATGCTAGCTGTTTTTCAGCACTCCAAAGAAAGCAAAAGTACTTGCTTCAGAGAAAATATTTCCTTTCTGTCCATTTGAACAGTGCTGGAAGACAGAAGTGTCCCTTGTAATTTTCGTTGCTGTAGTAGCTCCCACAGTTAAGGGGACAAGTTGCTTTTAACAGAGTAGCTTGCCTTACTCAGATGCGAAGGTGGCAGTGAAATCAACAAAGACTGCTCTAGACTCCCATGAGGTCCCCTATTGCTACAATACATGGGATGCAGTCTGTCTCTGTAGCAGCACTGGGTATTGTTAGTTTTGTTTTTTATTGTCCCTAGTACAACTGTACAAGATTAGAGCATGATTTTGTGTAAAAGCCTTTCTCGGGGCTTTTGTAAAGGAAAATGAAATTCTTTTGTTTTGTAAAGGAAAACAAAGGCGACTACAATTCGTGCATCTATCGTACACCATTACAACACACCTGTGCATTTGCCTTGTGTGTGTGCGCACATGCTTTGTTGCTTAGAGTCACATTCCATGAAATTTAGAAGCGCACACAGAGTGGGAGAAAATTCTTGGAGCTGGGAATTTGACAGCATTAATTCAGACAAGTGTTATATTCAAGCTTCGCACAAGAGGCCACAAACTCCAACTTTATTTGGAGTGAAGGATATTAAAACACTAGAGAAAGAGAAAAAGCAGACACATAAACACAATACAAGGCCTGCAGAGGTCGGCTCACTGCCTTCTTAGTATGCAGACTGCATCACATCCTGGAATAACCAGGAAGTCGACTTTTAAAGACACAGTAATCCTTCAGCGATATATTCAGTTGACCAGAGAAGATCGCTCCTTACACATATGAAGAGTTTTGCTCACTATGTAATTTGTCTGTTTGTGCTTCTGGTAGGCTACAAACAACTGGACTGGAGAAGCCAGGCAATTGGGAGAGACAGCTAAAAGCTCTTCTTCATTAAGGCAAAGAGACTATGATAGAAAGACATTTCTGGGAGCCTCTGGGTATCTCCCAAAACTGACTGGAGACTATGCGGATGAGAATAAAGCAGCACATGGGAATGCAACATAGGTGCGCATCTAGGCAAGAAAAATAGCTTGTAATGCTAATGCAATTATTGTTGATATTGTAGAGGTGATTCCCAAATCTCAATCATTTTGTCTCTGAGTGTTGTCTTGTTGTATTTGGTGGACTCTGAAATAGCATCAAGGAAGCTTTTTCAGTAGAGACTAGACTGGCTGCTGTGTTGTGATGATACTTTGTGACCCAATGCTTCATGTTGCTTTGCCGTAATAAGGTCCCTGTTATGTTAAGAATGTTATGTATTACATTATTTTCATTTATGATTCATTGACAGCTTTACATGACATATCAGGAAAGGGGTCCCAATGTTCTAGAATGATTTCCTTCATCTTTGAAACAGTGGCGAACACTCCATGGAGAGCAGCAGTAGAATGTGCAGGGATTGTCTTGGCAGCAGAAGAAGAAATGGATACACTTGATCAGGGTCTGGGTTCTAGAGGAGTCTGGGCCACGCATTTTACTTTTCACATTATCATCAGTCACTTTTTACATCAGCTAACATAATACAAGCTTTGCATGACTTGAATATATGAACTGTACAAATGTTCTTTTGGAACTGTACATTTTTTCCTGGAACTGCACATTTTGGGTCTGTCTGCACTTTTACAAAAAAAAAAAGCCTTGGCCTTGCTCCAGTTTGGTGAGAATATGCAATGGCAGAAGCTCTTCTTGCTTGAGTTGCTCCTGGATGAAGGGAAGACAAGTCCAAAGAAGCTATGCTTGCTGGCAGAAAGCGTCGTCATTAAACCAATCTCTGTGGTGCAACTCCTAGTCCAAGATGACTTTCTTAGACAAATATTTTATATCCATAAATCTTTCACAAGTTTCAACATTACAAGTCTTAAAAGAACTTTTAACCTCCATCTCCTTCAATCTATAACTACACTTTATTCACTGAAACTTACATTTTAGGTACAAGAGGCCTTTTGTCCTCTTATGTGCTGAACTGCGGTAGGATAGTTCCCGTATTAAAGCATAAAGAGCTACCAAACCTTGGGCTTTTCCAAATGGTAGGTTTAATTGTGGGATTACACAACTAAATTAGTCATATAGAAGCCACAGCCTGAAGCCGAAATAATAATTCTGAGGGTGTTTGCATAGGGCTGCTTTGATGTGGTGTCCCCTCCATTCCTTTCAGATTCTTCACATGGACCATTCATATTGCTTGCTCCTGGGTCTTTCTCTGGCCAATGGCTTTCTAGAATAGGTGGATGCCACACCTTCCCCCCAGCGCATGTGTGGCATGCGCTTCTATATATATATATATATATATATATATATATATATATATATATATATATATGTAACCTTGCGGAAGACCCCCTAAAAACTCTCTCTCTCTCTCTCTCTCTCTCTCTATATATATATACACACATATACACACACAGATCGTTTTTAGGGGGTCTTCCGGAAGGTCACCCAGCTGACAGCCACCTCTCCCCACCCCGCTTACCCTTCTGGCTGGAAAGCAGCTGTAGAGGAGGAGGCAGGGTGTGCAAACCAAGGCAGTTGGGTGGGTGGAGAAGCATGGAGCAGGCGTTTTTCTTTCTCTTCTTATCTTGTGGAAGACCACCGACTCGGCAAAGATGGTGGCCTTGTGGTTCCACAAGATCACCAGCAGTTTTTTTAAAATGCAAAGAAAAAAAGTTGTTGACCTGTCACTATGGCCCCTCCATACATCTCAGAAGAAACATCGGGGTACTTCAAAATACCCCAAAAAGCTGCCATAGAAATTGGAGCTTTTTAGCACAGGGATAATTCGGGATAAGCTCCAATGCACAGAGGAAAACCTGAATTGTGTGTGGAGTGCTCCCTGATACCTCGCAGAGACTTCGAGGTAAATCTCCCCCACCCTGTGCAAATGCATTCCAGGGAACCTCGAAGAAAATTTGCCATCTGGGAAATCCCCTAGAGAAGACCTGTCTATAGACACAGCTAGATTGCCTTCATTGTACCCCATTAGTGCTGCCGACAAGACTGTACCAATCACATATTCAGTAGTGGAGAATGTACCACATGTGATAGATGGAGGACAATCCCCACCCCTTGTATTCTTTAGAGCATACAGGAACTGGGGTGGTGTAGTGGTCAGAGTGTTGTTCTAGGATGAGGAGACCAAATCCCTGTTCACCCATCTGGGCCAGTCACTTATCTCTCAGCCTAAGCTATCTCACAAGGTTGTTGTGAGGATCAACACAATCATGTACATTGCTCAGGGCTCCATGGAGGAAGAGTGGAATATAAATGTAAAAATAAATGAAGATGGCAATGTCCATAAATAGTTAGAGAAGCTTTCCCACTAAGAGAGCCAGCGTGGTGTTGTGCTGGACTAGGACCGGGGAGACCCAAGTTCAAATCCCCATTCAGCCATGATACTAGCTGGGTGAATGGGGATCTGGGCCAGTCACTTCTCTCTCAGCCTAACCTACTTCACAGGGTTGTTGTGAGGAGAAAACTAAGTATGTAGTACACCGCTCTGGGCTCCTTGGAGGAAGAGCTGGATATAAATGTAAAAATAAATAAATAAAAAGTTTGTATATAAAAACACAGTCTTTAACTGATCACTACAAGCAAAGGATTACCAGCAAAACACATTAATTCTCCATGTTTTTTCACAAATATTGAAAGATTCTATTGAGCTTGTGTTTAAACATGATCAAATTCAAAAGTCATTTTAACACAAATCCTTTGAAAATTAGTTTGAACCCTGAAAAGTTCATTTAATTTATATTCCAGAAGTTAATATAAATTTTAAGACCCAGTTTTATTATGAATAGTTTCTTCTCCAAATAGACCAAACTTGCTACTCAGTTATTAGAAGTTTACCTACGTTTGATTTAATCCTCTTCTTGTTTTATTTTTTTCATGACAAAATATCATGCCACAATCTTTGAGATTTTCCCTCTGTCTATAAAATATTTGAGACAGCCTCAGATGGATATAGGGTGTCATGGACTTCTACTCTGATGACATTCATTTTGCTAATCCCAGTGTTTAAATTATTTCTGTATTTGAAATCAAGAAGCATTTTTTTCCTAAATGAAAAGTTTATAGGAATGCTGTTGTTGCCTTCCCTATTTATTTCATTACACTTTAATCCTACTTGACTTCCAGTGAGCTCAGGGCAGTGTACAAGGCTCTTCTTCCCTTCTGTCCTCACAACAAACTTGTTTGTTTGTGAGGCAAGTTATCCTGAGAGGCAGTAACTGTCCCAAAGTCAGTTAATGAGCTTCATAGCTGAGTAGAGCCTGGTGTACATAAGAACTACCCTACTGGATCAGGCTTAAGTCCTAGCTAGTCCAGCATCCTGTTTCACACAGTGGCACACCAGATGCCTCTGGGAAACCCACAGGCAAGAGCTGAGGGCTTGCCCTTTCTCCTGCTGTTTAATCCCTGTGATGGGACTGGAGACTACTAGTGGAAGTGATTATTTGATAATTGCCACTGAAGAAGATTGTTAATTGAAACGTGTTTAGCAAAATTATAAGATGGACTGGATATCTCATCTCTCAATCAATACGTGATAGATACTGCAATCACATGTAAATATTTGTCTATACTTCTCCAATCCATAATACTTTGGAAATGAATAATCAGATTTATTTTTCTTAATTGGACATATAGTGAGCACTATTATGCAGTCTTATGGTTCATTTTTCAAGAACTTTGTTGTGATATATTGATATATTTTATTGACTGATTAACTATATTTAATGTAGCTAGGTCAGCTTTCAAATATATCGTTTGATTATTAGTATTAAAACATTAACATATAGTACTTGGATTCTCTGTTGATATTGTGGTGTAGAGGCATCTTGCCTCTGAGGCTGGAAGTGACCAGTAGGCATCAGCCATCGATAGACCTGTCCTCTATGAATTTGTTTAAAGCCATCCAAGCTGGTGCTCACAACACATTCTGTGGCAGAGAATTCCATAGGTTAATCAAATGCAGCATGAAAAAGTGCTCTCTTTTCTTGGTTCTCAACTTCCTGGCAAAGTTTAATGGGATGAACCCTGATTTTGATGTTTTGAGAAAGGGAGAAAAATTTCTCTCTCCATTCTCTCCATACAATGCATAATTTAATAGATCTCTATCATGTCTCCCCTTAGTTGTCTTTTCTAAGCTGTAAAGCCCCAGGTGTTGTAGCCCTGTCTTATTAGGAAGGTGTTGTGGGCCACTGATCATATTGGTTGTCCTATTTTGCACCTTTTCCAGTTCTATAATATCCCTTTTGAGATACAGTGATCAGAACTGCACACAGTACTCAAAATGTGGCTGCCCCATAGATTTATATGACAGAGCTTTCTTTTGGTAAAATTCATAGTTTGAATTACTAGAGGAGAAGGTGAAGGTTCTGAATGCAGGCAGCTGAATGCTTCCAATGTCCTGCTAGTCTTTTTTCTATTATTTTATTTTAGAAATGGCTTGTCATATTGCACAGGAATCATTACACCAATAAGATGAATAGCATTGAAGGAATACTTATTTTTTAAAGCAGGTTGAGCAAATGAAAATAAAATTCAGAAGATTCTATCCTGTATGGATTATCACGGTTATAGACCATGATTACACAGTTTAAAATACTGCTTTTAAGAACTGAAGCTTTGGCAAAAATGATGATTTGTGCTGAAGCTTTCCAGATTTGGTCTCAGCATGGGATCAATGCATTTGTCAGAGATGCTGAATTTATAACAGTTAAATCATAGCCATAAATCCTGTTAAGCAGTGTAATTTATGCTTTTAGTCCTATTTGCTTCAAGGGTTCTAACTTTGTTTAAATTGAATTTCTTTTGCTTCTTTCAAATTAGATGAGAATCAGCTACCCTTTCTAATAACTGGAGTTTATTCCTATTTAAATTTCCCCCCAACAATTCACCTCTGGATTGGGGCTCAGATGACTCTCTGAGTTTTAAACAAATTTATGGAAAACAAGTCTATCAATGTCTTCATGGCTATATGAGTCTTCCTGGTTCAGAGGTACCAGTTGCAGGGTAGCAACCGCAGGAAAGGGGACATGCCTTCAGCTCCTGCTTGTGGAGTTTCCCAAAGGCATCTTTGCAGCATCATTGGCCACAGTGAGAAACAGGATACTCCTCTGGTCCAGTATGAAGAGAAATGGAATTAAGTTTTCCTCTCATGTTCTTTAGTGAACCAGCACTCTTTGGGAATGAAGAGGCTTCCCTTTCTGTCTGATAATCCCTAATTAATCATTATTAATGGCATAAGGCTGATATTGAAGGAATTGCAGTCAGAATCTTGGGACAGCGGGGAGCTACTATTATTGCATAAATTGCTAAAAGCTTCTGCTGTTTTCATTCATTTCCCCATATCCTTCAACAGCCATTTTCGGGGTGGGTGGGTGTTCTTTTTCTGAACAATGGAAAATGAGCCAAATCAGGTCCATTTGATTCATTTTCCATTAGTTCCAAAATGAATGTGATATGCAATGAATTATCAAATGGGGTTCATTTTCAGAACCCCATTCATTGCTTATTTGGGGTAGAGAATGTTTATGTTGTCCGGCAGACAGCAGAGATCCTCTCTGTATTTGCTTCCAGAAGGCCACTATTACATTTTCTCACAATTCCCCACACACAGCATTGCAAGGAAAAATGGTGGCTGCCAACTGGGGGTGCCATATTTTTGTGACTGTTGCTATTTTATTTCTCCCAAAAGCTCCAACTATCATGGCTGATATCTAGAGCATCATATTGCATGTGGGAGGACGTTTCACTAGCACAAAGATGTTGTACTGGCTAGTTGTGCTACATCTTGTGTTCCATCCAGAGCCAAACTACCATTGCACAACACAGTGGTAAATGGTAGCCAAACTACTATTGCACAACACAAGCCTGCTTGAAATTGTGTGATAGTTGCACTACTGTGGAACATCTCATTTCGCTCAAGAGTGCTATAATGCAATAGTACTCTTGTACAAATCTACTTTTAGCACAGCTAAGACATCCTCTTGTACAAACATAGCAGTACCAGTACCTCTGAGTACCAGTTGCAGGGGAGTAACAGCAGGAGAGAGGGCATGCCCTCAACTCCTGCCTGTAGGCTTCCAGCGGCATCTGGTGTGCGAAACAGGATGCTGGACTAGATGGACCTTGGGCCTGATCCAGCAGGGCTGTTCTTATGTACTAAAAAATGTCCTACCTACTTTAAGGTCATCCTGTCTATAAAAGACAACTACAACCTAGAGTAACAGAACGAACCCATTTTCCCCCCATAAAGGGAAACCCTAATAACCTCAAGCTAACAAAACCTGAAATTAGTTTTGGTAGCGGCCCCTTTATTGGCTATGATATTGGATTATTCATTGGATTATTCGATGAATTAAATAATAACTCAAAAACAATTTTCTTGCATGGCCCTACCATTTTCAGCTTCCCTTCTGTGTAAGGACAGGGTGTGGTAAGGACAAGGCACTTTGCCCATACTCTGAGGTACTCAGGGCAGACATTGGCATTCAAAGCAGGCTCTGGAACTGAGCCTTGGCTCATATTAAACTCAGATTTCAGGAGTTTCCTCCCTTCTAATTTTCTGCTCATTTTCCCAGAACATTGCCCTATTCTAGGCCAAGTCAGGCTCTCTGCTGAGGGCAGGATCCTTATTTCATAGAATCATAGAATTTTAGAGTTGGAAGGAACCTCAGAAGTCTTCTAGTCCAACCTGCTCAAGGTAGGAAACTGCTACCATCCCTGACAGATGGCCATTCAGCCTCTGTTTGAAAACCTCCAGTGAAAGAGTGCCCATACAGAAATAAGAACAGCCCTGATGGATCAGGCTGAAGGCCTATCTAGTCCAGCATCCTGTGTTGGAGATGCCCCCCCATTGGGTATGCCCCCCCAACATTAGACCCAGAGATACCAACCCAGAATTATATGGAATTCAGGCCTGTGTCTGACTCCATTTTATAAGAGTTCAATTAAATGCCTGAACTCAAGGTGAACTGACACCCAGGTCTCTTGCCTGCCTCATGTACTGCTCTGTGAAGGAGGACGCAATCCAGCATTGTATTGTGAAATGGGCACTCACAGAAACACAAGGGCTAGGCCTGAGCTAATCAATATGCTAAAATGTAACTCACTATCAGATAATGTCTGTGGAAGAGGCCAGGGGCTGATCTCCCCTTTCCTGTTGCAAGAAGTCTATGTTAATCTTTGTCAGTGATTGCTCTGCTATGCCCAAAGGGGATTACTCAATTGCTGTCTATAGAAATTCCACCCTAGGAGAACACCTGTAGATTTAGTCCTTTTAGTAACACCTTCTGGGACCAGGCCCAAATCTGGGGACAAGAGAAGAGGCCCATTTGCAGCTCAGAGAGGCAGATTTGCCTTGGGCAATGTCCCCTCCTCAAGATAGCAGCTAACAGAAGATGGGATTAAGATCTCCCTGGACTGCCTGAATAATAAAAAAGACATTATCCAGAAGGTAACAGCAAGTTGTCACCTTTTGGGACCCAGGAAAGATGATGGGAGATCAAAGGAAGATACAACTATAAAGAATAGCTTACTGGACAGAGAAGTGGCAGTCTCTTGCCTACAAGCAGTCTTGTGCCTACAAGCAATCTTCTGCCTACAAGCAAGATCTGCTCATGAGCAATCCAAGGGTTTGCTGCCCAAGCCACGGGGCTAGAGGCAGGAACTCTTTCCATGGGAGAAGGGACTGTTTGTGACTTCTGCTGAGAAGTGAGAAATCAAGACTTCCCCAGCCATGGTGCTCTGACTCTCAGCCATGCTCTGAGCAAACTGCATGCTTGATCTAAAAGCACCTGTCTCCAGCCAAAAGCTCCTCTCCTTCAGCTGAAAGCTCCATCGTTCTCAAGCCTCTGATCCTGGTAATATGCTGCCTTCACAAGCCTTGGATCCCTCTTCCCTCCTTCCTACTAATCACTGCCACCCCCTTCCTAAGCCCCCCCTTCCTCCTCCTCCTTTCTCTGCTTCTCTCTAAATGTTTTATTTAGGATTTGTTAGATTATTAGATATCTGTAATTACTGATTGTGCACACATATGTTAGTTAGGCACATTACACTACACCTTGAATCGGAAACATGTTTTTTTAATGTGGATTATTTTATCCTGATGAGCAACTTTTTATAATAAAGCCCATTGAACTTTCTGAGTGTGTCTCTCTCTTTCTCTGTTTGCACGCCCAGATCCTACATGGTCACCATCTCCAAGAACCAATTCAGTTTGTGTATGATGTGACCTTGCCTCTTTCCCTCTGAGCATGTACAGAGTGTGAAATCAGGTGTAGTTCACAAAACCTGTTACACACATTGGCCCACCAGATGCCTCTGAGAAGCCCACAGGCAAAAGGTGAGGAGATGCCCTCTCTCCTGCTTTTTCTCCCCTGCAACAGGTATTCAGAGGCATCTTACCTCTGAGGCTGGCCTATAGCCACGAGGCTAGTAGCCATTGATAGACTTGTCCTCCATGAATTTTTCTAAGTTCCTTTTAAAGCCATCCAAGCTAGTGGCCATCACCAACATCCCATGGCAGAGAATTTCATAGATTAATTATGCACTGTGTGAAAAAGTACTTCCTTTTGTCTGTCCTAAATTTCCCTGCCTTCAGTTTCATGGGATGACCCCTGGTTCTAGTGTTGTGAGAAAGGGAGAAATTTTTCTGACTGTTCACTCTCTGTACTCCATGCATAATCTTATACACCTCTATCATGTCTCCCTGTAGACGCCTCTTTTCCAAACTAAAAAGCCCCAGATCCTGTAGCCTTGCGTCGTAAGGAAGGTGCTCTAGGCCCCTTGTCATCTCAGTTTGCCTCTTCTGTACCTTTTCCAGTTCTACAATGTCCTACTTAAATATGGTGACCAGAACTGCACGCAGTACTCCAAGTATGGCCACACCATAGATTTGTATAAGGGCATGAAACCATTAGCATTTTTTTAAAAATTTCAATCCCCTTCCTAATTATCCCTAGCATGGAATGGGCCGTTTTCACAGCTGCCATGCACTGAGTGTACACTTTCAGTGATCTGTCCACAACGACCCCAAGATCTCTCTCCTGGTCAGTCACCAACAGCTTAGACCCCACCAGTGTACATGTGAAGTTGGGGTTTTTTGCCCCAAAATTCATCACTTTACACTTGCTTAAATTGAACCACATTTGCCATTTTGTCACCCACTCACCCTATTTGAAGAGATCCCTTTGGAGCTCCTTAAAATCTGTTCTGGATTTCACTGCCCTAAATAATTTAGTGTCATCTGCAAATTTGGCCACTTTGCTGGTCACCCCAACTTCTAGATCATTTATGAACAAGCTAAATACCACTGATCCCAGTACAGATCCCTAGGGGACCCCATTTCTTACTTCCCTCCATTGTGAAAACTCTCCATTTATTCCTACCCTCTGTTTCCTAACTTTCAATCCACATATGCACCTGTCCCTTTATCCCATGACTGCTATGCTTACTCAAGAGCCTTTGGTGGTGAACTTTGTCAAAAGCTTTTTGGAAGTCCAAGTATACTATGTCAACTAGATCACCTTTATCCACATGCCTGTTAACACTCTAAAAGAACTCCAAAAGGCTAGTGAGGCAAGACTCATCCTTGCAGAAGGCCAGAAGCCATGGTGTTTCTCCTTCAGCAAGGCATGTTCTTCTATATGTTTGACAATTCTGTCCTTGAGTACAGTATGCTTTATTTTGCACAGAAGTAAAACATTCTCAATTTAACCGGCACAGAAGTTAAGCTAACTGACCTGTAATTTCCCAGATCCTCCCTGGATTCCTTTTTGAAAATAGGAGTTACATTAGCTACTCTCCAGTCCTCTGGTACAAAGCCTGATTGTAGGGACAAGTTACATATTTTTGCTAGGAGATCAGCAGTTTCACATCTGAGTTCCTTTAGAACTCTTGGGTGCATGCCATCTGGCCCACTACTGTGCAAGGCTGACTGTTCTATTGTTGGACAGCTCTAACAGCTAGGAAATTTCTAATGTCTAGCCTGAATCTGCTGGAACATATTGGTTCTATCTCAGGAACAAAAGAGAACATTCATACTTCCTATTATGTGATAGCCCTTCATATATTTGAAGCTAGTTATTGTATCTCTCCTTAGCTTTCTCTTCTTTAAGCTAAACATACCCAGGTCCTTTAACCATTTCTTATTGAACTTGATTTCCATAATTACCATAACTGTTGCCCTCCTCCAAATCATTCCAATTTCTCCTGTCCTCCTCAAAATGAAGCACTCAGAATTAGACGCCGTATTCCAAGAGAGGTATGGCCAGTGCCAAGAAAAGGCACACACAGTGCATAGGTGTGATGTAGAGTGTGCCGTCGAGTCGGTGTCGACTCCTGGTGACCAGAGCCCTGTGGTGGTCTTTGGAAGAATACAGGAGAGGTTTACCATTGCCTCCTCCCATGCAATATGAGATGATGCCTTCCAGCATCTTCCTATATAGCTGCTGCCCAATATAGGTGTTTCCCATAGTCTGGGAAACATACTAGCGGGGATTCGAACCAGCAACCTCATGCTTGCTAGTCAAGTCATTTCCCCACTGCGCCATTAGTACACTTGCATAATTAAGGAGTGCAAGCTCAGCCAATTGACCACCTGAGAGCCCTTGCTTTATTTGACACCAGGAGGTCAGGGTTAAAGCCCCCCCCCATCCCCCCATTGTGGTCTTGATCCACAGAGGCCTGATCCAGCTGCTCTTAACTGAAGAAGAACTAAGCCTGTCAGGGCTAATAACTCTTTTAAATATCACATGTAGTTTGTCCTTTAACTGCCTTACAGGCAGTTAAACTCTAAGTAATGATAACTCAAGTGGCTCATATTAACAAGGCATCTGCAACAGGCAAAAACAGGGATAAAGATATATCAGGATCGTGTCTCATAAATAGAGACAATTTACTTGTTTCCTGCAGTACTAGAAACTGCTAATGCTTATATCCAGGATATGATTTCCACAAGAAATGTTTCCACTTGAGTGCCTACCCAGGATCATTAGGTCTGCTTATATGTTGCTTGTTGTGTGAACTGGCTTGGTGAAACTTTCCTGCTTACTGGGAAAGATGCGTGAACATGAATTAAGTGAGAAAGAGAGAAAAGGTGGAATACACAGATCTAGTTTAAAACAAGACGCTGCTTTATTGTTTAACTTTTTATCTGACATAGCTGTGTAAATCTGCTTCAATAAAGAACAAATGATGTCACATTTGCTACATATTGGTTTGGTAGCTAGGAGAATTGTTATCTGTAGGATTATGAAATGGAGACTGGGGTTATTTACGTCAGCATTTATCTCTATGTTGAGCAAAAATTGTTTCAAAACCATATATTGTTCCTTTGGTTTATCCTCTATTGTATTACAAAGCAAAGCCTTCGCTGAATGATAAACAAAGTGATAAACCTTTACAGATTCTGGATAAAACGAGGCTTTGACACCACCCCCACCCACCACCCCAAAATTAGATCCTAGTGAGAGGAAAGCTGGTCTTGTGGTAGCAAGCATGACTTGTCCCCTTAGCTAAGCAGGGTCCACCTGGGTTGCATATGAATGGGAGACTAGAAGTTTAAGCACTGTAAGATATTCCCCTCAGGGGATGAGGCTGCTCTGGGAAGAGCATCTAGGTTCCAAGTTCCCTCCCTGGCAGCATCTCCAAGATAGGGCTGAGAGAGATTCCTGC